>NW_024423343.1:85317827-85390675 GCF_017311325.1 Ursus maritimus | reverse complement strand
ATATTTTGGTATAAATTGGGCCAGAAAATATATACAAATATCAATCTTTCAAATACTTAATATTTAATGATACTTAGTATTACTTTTCTCAACCCATGAATCTGGAATGTTCTACTTATTTAGGTTTTTAATTTCTTTCAATAATGTATAAATTTCAGTGTACAAGTCTTTCACATCTTTCCATAAATGTATTCAATAAAAAAACCTTATTTTTTTAAAGGTTTTATTTTATTTATTTGACAGAGAGAGCCAGCAAGAGAGGGAACACAAGCAATGGGAGTGGGAGAGAGAGAAGCAGGCTTCCCACGGAGCAGGGAGACCAATGCGGGGCTCGATCCCAGGACCCAGGGATCATGACCTGAGCCAAAGGCAGATGCTTAATGACTGAGCCACCCAGGCACCCCTAAAATACCTTATTTTTAAAAATGTATTTACTAAATTATTTTCTTAATTTCTGTTTTAATATATTCTTTGCCAGTATATAGAGATACAATTGATTGCTATAAATTGATCTTGAGTCCCACCTGCTGAACTCACCCACAAGTTATAAAAGGATTTTTGTGGGGGCACCTGGGTGGCACAGCGGTTAAGCGTCTGCCTTTGGCTCAGGGCGTGATCCCAGCGTTGTGGGATCGAGCCCCACATCAGGCTCCTCCGCTATGAGCCTGCTTCTTCCTCTCCCATTCTTTCTGCTTGTGTTCCCTCTCTCCCTGGCTGTCTCTATCTCTGTCGAATAAATAAATAAAATCTTAAAAAAAAAAAAGGATTTTTGTGGATTCCTTAGTTTTTTCTATTAAAGTTCACGTCATATGCAAATAGAGACAGTTTTCCTTCTTTTCCATTCTGGAAGCTGCTCATTTATTTATTATTTTAAAAATATTTATTTATTTGTTTGTTTACTTGTATATTTTTTTCCTAATTGATCTCGCTAGAAACTCCAGTGGCAGGAGGGGCAGGAGTAGGAAGACTTCCTGCTCCCTGAGCCCAAGACAGGGCTCAGTCTCACAACCCTGAGATCACGACCTCAGCCGAAATCACCAGTCAGACACTTAACCAACTAAGCCTCCTAGGCACCCCTTTGCATATGTATTTATAAGGAATATTGGTCTGCATTCATTCTCTTCTTGTAACATCTTTATCTGGTTTTAGAAGCAGAATGATACTAGCTTAATAGAATGAATTTAAAGTGTTCTCTCCTTTTCTTAATTTTTGAAAGAGTTTGTGGTAAATTAGTTTTAAGTTTTCTTTAAATGTTTGGTAGACTTTACCAGTGAAGCCAATGGCCCTGTCCTTTTCTTTGAGACTTTTCAAAGCAGTAATTCAATATGTTTAGTGTTCTAGGTCTATCCAGACATTCTATTTCTTTTTTAGTTTTGGTAATTTGTGCCTTTCAGGAATTTATCCATTTTTCTAAGTTATATAATTTGTTGGCATACAGGTGTTCATGGTATTCCCTTATAATCTTTTTATTCCTGTAATATCAGTAGTGATGTTTTTCCTCTTCCTTTCCTGATTTTAATAATTTGAGCATCTTTGAGCAAGTTAAATTTGTTGATTCAGTTTGTTTCAAACAACCAACTTTTAGTTTCATTCATTTGCTCTACTGATTTTCTACTCTTGTATTTAATTTCATTTCTCGTCTGTTTAATTTCCTTCCTTCTGCTAGCTTTAGGTTTAGTTTGCTATCCTTTTCCAGTGTCTTAAGGTAGAAAGTTAGGTTATTTATTCAAGATCTTTCTTAACTTTTCATTATAGGTATGTACAGCTATAACTTTCCCTCTGAGTGCTGTTTTAGCCTTATCCCATAACTTTCAGTATGTGTTTTTATTTGCATTTATCTCAAAGTGTATTCTGATTTCCTTTGTGATATCTTCGTTACTCTATTCGTTATTTAGGAATGGATTTAAATTCCACAGAGGTCCATAATTTCCAAATTTCCTTATATTATTGATTTCTAATTTAATTCCCCTGTGTTCAGAGAACATACTTTGTAAGATTTCAATCATTTTTTTAATTTATTGAGGTCAGTTTTCTGGACTAGCATATACTCTACTTTGGAGTGCATGTATATTGAGAAGATTGTATATTCTGCTGCTGTTACGTAAAATGTTCTATAGATAAGTTTAGTTGACTAATTGTGCTGTTCAGGTATTCCATTTCCTTGTTGATCTTCTGTCTGGTTGTTCTAGGCATTTTTGAGAATGTTGTATTCAAATCTTCAACTATTATTTTTTTTTAAAGATTTTATTTATTAATTTGATATAGAAAGGGAGCACAAGCTCCCTTGTGGGTGGAGCAGCAGGCAGAGGGAGAAGGAGAAGCAGGCTTCCTGCTNCAAGGAGCCTGATACAGAACTCAATCCCAGAACCCTGGGACCATGACCTGTGCCGAAGGTAGATGCTCAACCGACTGAGCCACCCAGGTGCCCCAATCCCCAACTATTATTATTGAATCTTTTCTACCAGTTTTTGTTAACTATAAGATTGTTGGTTAATATTTAATTTTCAGCATTTTGAATAGGTCATTCTACTGCTTTCTGGCTTTTATTGTTTCTGATAATCCAGCTATTATTTTGTAGGGGTTCTCTTTTATGTGATGAGAGGTTTTCCTCTTCCTCCTTACAAGATTTTCTCTTGATATCTGGTTTTCAACATTTTGACTATGATGAACTGTTTTGCATGTAATCCTACTTGAAATGTATCAGCAAGTTTGCTGATTCTTTCATCTGCCAGTTCAAATCTATACTTGAGACCCTCTAGTGAATTTTACATTTTGGCTTTTGCACTTTTCAATCCAGATTTTCTATTTGGTTCTTTTTAATAGTTCAATTTCTTTATTTATAGTCTCCATTTGATGAGGCATTGTCATCATGACTTCCTTTCATTCTTTAAGCATTGTTTCCTTTACGTTTTTGCATATTTATAATAGCTGTCGTGAACTCTATGTCCCTAAGTGCACCATCTAGACCCTTCGAAAGGCAGTTTTCGTTGCTTCTGTGTGTGTGTGTGTGTGTGTGTGTGTGTGTGTAAGAGAGACAGAGAGAGAGAGAGAGGGAGAGACATTTTCCTGTTTCTTTGCATATCTCACAATTTTTTTGGCTGAAAACTGGACATTTTAGATATTATAATAATTCTGCATACTAATCCCAACTGGGATTAGTTATTGTTGTTTGCTGGGGAATTTGTCTATTTGGTGATTTGACTGAATTAATTCTGCAAAGTCTGCCCCTGTAGCGTGTAATCTTTGATGTTCCTGTTCAGGTCCCCCCCCTCCTTTTTTTTTCTTTTAGTCTGACTATGTAGGGGTTAGGTCAGGTAGGTCAGGACAAGATACTTACCGGTCAAATGTTGTGCTTTATCCCCCTTTGGCAGTAAGATTTTTACACTGTATCACTGGATATGTGTATTGGCTTAGAGCTGCTTTCACAGGTCATAGAGTGTTTACCCCCAACATTCATCCAGAGACTAGTAGCTTGGGAGATCCTTCTCTGATCACTCCTGAGAGGGTGCAGCATAGGGCATGCACAGAGTCTTAGAGACTGCTAAGGATGACTGTGATTTTATTTTTAAGGATGATTTCCATGGAGTTGCCCCTGGGTCACAGTAGTTTTTTGCTCAGTTAGGGTTTGGCCAGAGGTTGTGTTTAAGCCCCTTGTGGCAGTGAAGCATCCACCCTGTATTAATGAATTTGTGTGTGGCTTTGAGAATGCTCTGAAGTCCTGCTTTGATTGCTCCTGAGTGTAATTTGTGAGTGCAGCCTAATGCATATGCACAACTTCCCCAACCTCCAAAGTTGACTGTTTTCATAGGAGGGCTTTTTATCCTATCTCTTTACCTGGCTCTATTAAACTTCTAGCTGTTCTGCTATTTTACTTGGAGCTATAAACTTCCTCTTAATTGCTATCAAGTCTTCATCTTTCTTTTTTTTCCCCCAGATGATGAGGATGTTTAAGATTTATTGTCTTAATAAGTTACAAATATGCAATACAACATTATTAACTATAGTCACTATACTGTATATTATATCCCCATGACTTAATTTATGACCCCCTTTAACCATGCCAATCATCCCTCAATCCCCCCCACCACCTCTGGCAACCACCAGTTTGTTTCCTATATCTATGACATTGTAATCCCATGTAAGTGGGATTATATGATGTCTGTCCTTCTCTGACTTATTTCATTTAGCACAATGCCCTCAAGGTCCATCCATATTGTTGCAAATTGCAAGATTTCATTTTTGTGTGTGTGTGTGTGTGGCTGAATATACACAGATACACACACACCCCACATCTTTAGTCATTCATCCACTGATGGACACTTAGGTTGTTTCCATGTCTTGGCTACTATAATCCATTATTCTTGACAAGTTCCTTAGGTATGGAATTCTCCTCACTCTGTTCCAAAAAATGTCAGTACCCTTCAGTGGAGCCTCAGACCTCCCATCTTATGACCCTCTTTCCCCTTCTCCAGCCTGCCACCCCCACCAAAATCACTGCATTGTTGTTGTGGGGGAGGGTGTTACTTTTCACTTTCACCCTTGCTCAATGAGTGGGCACAGGGAGAGGGGTGGTTGCTTACCATAGTCTTGGCCTAGCCCGCTTGGTTTGATACTCCTACCCTATGAATAAGCAGATATATATATATATATACTTGGCCTGATGTACCTGGAGTAGAGCTTCTGTGCTATGAGTGGTGTCTGGGTAGAGGAAAAAAGCAGATATAGATATATAGATATATAGATATATATACTTGGCCTGATGTACCTGGAGTAGAGCTTCTGTGCTATGAGTGGTGTCTGGGTAGAGGAAAAAAGAGCTAGTCCTCCTGGTCATATCTGCCTGTAATGAAGATTTGAAACATGTGCTGAGTAGGATGAGACACTGGCAGCCTGCCCCTCCTGGGTAAAACTGTGGCCCTAGACTAGAAGATGGAAGGAGAAGGAGCCCCCATCTTCTTGACTGCACATGTCTGGAGTACGACTTCCATAACACAGTCTAAAGCGATGGAAAGGATGGTGGTAAGAAAGTGGGTCATGGCTTAAATGCCATAGCCTCTTGCTGTTCTATCAGAGACTTAGATTTTCTTGAATGAATATTTCTTCATTTGCTTAACAATGTTAGGACAATTTCCAGAAACTTTCAATGACTAGACTTTAAAAAATAATATTTATCCATTAAATTACTGTTTTCCTGGAGGACGATCTATCTAGTTGTTCTTTCAAAAGTACTTCCTTCCTTAAGTGTATTTTTTTTTAAATCTACTGTGCTTATATTATTTTACTTGAATTGTGAAACTACCTTGACAATCAGCAGTAAATACATTTACTATATCAAATGTTTCTAATTAGATTTTGCAGATAAATATTTTAGCTTTTTAAGAAACACTCTGGGCTTATAAATAGGAAAAAAAAAGCAAACTACTTCTACTGGCAGCATTTCACATTGAATAATTTACATTAGTAACTAAAGCTACACACATAGTTCTTATCAGAACATGGCATCTGTCTCTTCAGACAATGAAAAGCACCTTTTGGATGAGGATAATATATTGTGCTGCATCACTGGGTTTCTCATCTTGGCACTTCTGTAAATCTAATTATGAGATATATGCAGCAGTTGCTAACTCCCATTAATGGAAATGGATGCATCAATGACCCCCATTTTACTGAGTCTAAATAAACTAATACTCTATCTCTAAAGCACACCCAAGCTATTTAAACCTTTCTCCCCTGGCTAAGCATAAGAACAGTAAATTATCATAAATCAAAGTTCACTGATGTATATATGACAATAGAAGCAAATTATTAATGTATGAATATTCTCATTCTTTCTCTCCCCCGCACCTCTTCCTGCTAAAGAAGGCTTGTAAAAGGCTTTCTCTCAGGGAGTTTTACATTTCAGAATCAAGAGAAATTGTTGGACTGGTCAGCAAAGGACCAGTGGCTAGGGGAAGGGAAGGAGTTTTCAGGGGAACTTTATTTATTTATTTTTTTTATTTTTTTTTTAAAGATTTTATTTATTTATTTGACAGAGATAGAGACAGCCAGCGAGAGAGGGAACACAAGCAGGGGGAGTGGGAGAGGAAGAAGCAGGCTCATAGCGGAGGAGCCTGATGTGGGGCTCGATCCCATAACGCCAAGATCACACCCTGAGCTGAAGGCAGACGCCTAACCACTGTGCCACCCAGGAGCCCCTTCAGGGGAACTTTAAAAAAGATTAGTGAGGGACTGATTAGCTGTTTGAATTGGAGACAGGGAATGAGGAGAAAAGAGAGTAGGATCCTAATTTAAAGTGTTTCTATGGCTTAAAAATCTGTCATGGTATATGAGAACTATATGTAAAGAACTTTAATGGTTCTGAAATTGCTGTTTGGTCAACAGAATGTATTTATTCGACTGTAATTTTATTCTTACACTGAATCATTTTAGTCATTGCTTTTAACATATTTCCAAATATAAGGCTTTAATGCAAATTGTTATTAAAAATATGAGTTTAATTTAAAAAAATATATTCTACGGAAATACCTTACAGCTATAATATTTTTCAGACTACATTGATAGTAAGAATTGTCATGAGAAACAAAATCAGCATTGTCTTGTTAGCATCTTAATTCAATTTTTGCAGCTTTTACAGTCACAATATATTCAAGGAAAAGGGGGGAAGGGAATGTACCCCATGCCACGCACACTCAAAATCCTAAAAAAAAATCCCTTTATCATTTTGTATATGTAAATTGCATGGATGGTTGACTATTTAGACTTTACATTAAGTGTACTTAATAAGTTTGCATTAAAATGCAAGTAATTATTCACATATTATAGAGTATTCTCTGACTTTTATACATCATGCATAAAATTCTCACCATAGGGATTCTGGGTGGCAGGGGTGCATTGATTGTATAACATTTGGAAGTGAAGCATTTAAATTAAGCTATTTCCCACAGTGTGTAGATATTTCTAAATTAACATTTAAATGTAGATTTTTCATTTTGAGCTAGGCAACTTCTTTCTCTGTATATGGTGAGTATTTTGGAGGGTTTAGCTAGATCAAGATAGTTGATGGTTTAGGTCAACCCTAGAGTCCCTTCATCTGTTTCCACAGTATCTTTTGTATATCTGTTTTACTACAGTGTACTTGTGTGTGTGTGTGTGTGTCTCTGTATTGTGTGCATGTGTGTTTGGAACACAGCAACTACAGGGATGTTAAAGGAAAAAAATGAGTGAATGAATGAATGAATGAATGAACGAATGAATGGATACCTGAATAATTCTAACTGGATTGTGTCCTATTTACCTGCAGATCCAGAGTTAGTACATCTTCATTCATTAATTTGTAATTATACAAATGCCTGCCACTTGTTAGAATGACTTTCATGCCTTCTTTTTTCCTTCAGCCTTTCTGTGGGAGTATCCCTAGAGGATAGCTATGGGTTAGGGAAAATTAGCTGGAAGGGGAGGGGGTGATTTCTTATGTAGGGCACAGGTTCAACATTTAGTACAGAATAATAATTTGGGGTTTAACCAAGGACACTGAAACTTCCAAGGTAATAGACAAGATCTATTCTGGGCTGAGAACCAGAAGAATCATCCAGATCATCATGAGAGGTCAGGACTGCACACAAATGAAAGCCAAGGAGTTAAATCGAGCTAAGAAAAGGAAGAGGCATTAAGAGTAACAGGAACGAGATCTAGTATTAGAGTACAATTAAATTGGGGAGCTACGATTTTAGTTACACAGACAAGCAAAGGGCCCAGGCAAGAACTTTTGTACATGTATTTCATATCTTACAGAGACCATATTTTAGGATGAAAGATATGATTTAAGAAGGCCTTCTTGAATTTGTGCTAATAGCATTCAATCTTTTATGTTGAATTGCATGAGGAAAATAGTATTCTGAATGGAATTCAGAATTCTGACCATTTAATATAATCTTTATAAAATTCTGCAAACCTGAGGGGTGCCTGGGTGGCACAGTGGTTAAGCATCTGCCTTCGGCTCAGGGCGTGATCCCGGCGTTATGGGATCGAACCCCACATCAGGCTCCTCCGCCATGAGCCTGCTTCTTCCTCTCCCACTCCCCCTGCTTGTGTTCCCTCTCTCGCTGGCTGTCTCTATCTCTGTCGAATAAATAAATAAAATCTTAAAAAAAAAAATTCTGCAAACCTGAAAAAGCCAACCCAAACAATAAAATAATCTAATTTTAAAATGTTATGATTTCTAATTGTTTTGCATTAAGAAAGTGGATTTCTTCTTACAACTTCACTATTTTGGGCTGTGAAATAGTTTATTAAGTGTTACATGCAGACATATTGAAATATAAAAAGTGCATGTCCTTTAGTACAAATTTCTATATTATTATTTTTTCCTTTATCAGTTTTCTTGCGGTGTTTACCATAGCAATGAAAAGGAAGCTTTAAACCCACTTGTTTCTGAAGTGAAATTATTTCTCTTAAAACTCTGGCAAAAATCCTTTATGATTCCATAAAAGCAATAAATATAATCAAAGCAAATTAATCATTTTTAAAATTAATCAACTTAAATAATTTTATATAAAAATCACATTTAATGACACATAACACCACAACTATTGCTTTGTATAATTATACATTTTTTTCTCTAATTATTCAGTAACTGCATGGCTCACTCTTAAATCAATGCTCATGTTCAATAGGTCAATAGAAATGTGTACAATTTGTTGTTCAAACTCAGATCACAATATAGGTAGAGTTAATCAGTGCAAGGAGTTGCCAGTTAATTAAGCTCTTTTTCTATGTTCAGTCTTCTGGAAAACAAAACAGAGCAAAACAAAACATAGGAAATGTATGATTCAAAGGGGGAAAAAAAAGAAAAGAAAAAACAAAACCTTGATGTATAGTACCGAATATCAAAAATACATCCACGTAGTAAAGAAAGACTTAAAAAAAAAAAAAGTCTGAATAAATAAAGAAGCTTAAGGACAAACCTTAATCTCTTGCTTCAATTCAAAATGTGTCCAGAGATACTTAAAAAATCATTCTGTGGGAGTTTTTGTTTTTATTAAACAAATGAGTTAACTAAGGCTGCAGTTTTATGACAACCTAAATGAAACTCACTGGGAGAAAAACATCAGGGTACGATCTTAGGTCACTGATTGATTTCTTGGATCTTTGAACTGTCCAGTCATTTAGTCTGAACTTTCCTTTCTCCTTATTCAAGTTCTAGAGCTACCATCTGTAAAATCTTTCAACCTAATTCATGATAATAAGGCTAACTTTTCTAGGCTCAGTTTCCCTATATCAGAGGCCTACACTGTATTTCTTGTTGTGTGACAGGATTAAGAAGAAGGTTAATAAGTAATATTTGTAGTCATCCAGGATGGTATTTCATACATCCAACCTCACAGCCTTGGAGGACAGCCATTACGAAAACAAAGGAGAGATAATGGCACTAAAAAGGAATGAAGGTGGTTTCACTCATTTATGGAACATAAGAAGTAGGAAGATCGGTAGGAGAAGAAAGGGAAAAAGAAAGGGGGGTAAACAGAAGGGGGAATGAACCATGAGAGACTATGGACTCTGGGAAACAAACTGAGGGCTTCAGAGGGGAGGGGGTGGGGAAATGGGATAGGCTGGTGATGAGTATTAAGGAGGGCACGTATCACATGGTGCACTGGGTGTTATATGCAAGTAATGAATCATGGAACATTGCATCAAGAACTGGATGTACTGTATGGTGACTAACATAATATAATTAAAAAAATGTTATTATTAAAAAAAAAAAAAAAAGTAATGAAGGTGTTGCCCTGACCTCCACAGTAAACTCATGCTAGTCACACAATTTTCTAGCCAACATGTTAACGGGGACAAGAACAATTTCAATCATCCTTTGTCTGCAGAGCATGTTGAAAATCAGAGGTCCCATCATTTTAATAATTGTCCCCCAAATCCCTCCCTATGGGGATCTTTGGTACCATTTTACAATAGGACAAAACTAGATTAGTGGCTTGGACACAGCCACACAGTGACAAGGCAGGTTTTCCACCCAGCCAGTCCCCCCTGCTCCAGGGGCATTACAAAAATGATTTATTCTTATTTAGAGGACTGGCTACTTCGAAGACTGTTATTCTGCAGTATGTCATGTCCCCTCATGTCTCTAGAGGCTCCCAATCTGCCAGCGTCCAAGTCCACTGTCTCCCAACAGGCCACCAAGTTGGAAAATGGCTACAGCCCTGCATCATCCTGCAGCCACTTCCAGTGAAGGATGGTCGGCCAGCTGTGTGCGGCAGTAACCCTCCTGAGGGGCAGCAATCCTGTTATTCTGTGTAAGAGCTTTACTGCCTGCCTTATTTATATTCTTTATACACATGAACTAAACCTCCATCTGGATTTACTACAGCATCATGTTTTCCCATTTTCTTTCATCACAAATCTATAACAACAAAGAGAGAGCCATTTAAAGAATTAATGGTGTCTATACATCTCTTGATTTTGTGAAAACTCAGGTTTAATTTTAACGGATTGCAGCGGTGCTTCTCAAAGGGGGCTATGTCAGAAAACATTTTTGGTGGTCAAAACTACGGAAGATGGGATCCTACAGGGATACCATTAAATACTGCATTACGCATTGCATAATGTTTAACAGCCCCCCCCCCCATAAGAAAAATGTATCTGGCCAAAAATGTTAACAGTCTGAGACTGAGAAACCCTGAGTTAAGGAAACACCTGTTCATCATTATTGGCTTTCCACCTGAGTGGTACAGAATGTCAGGTAACTTCAAAGTACATTCAAACCTCAAATACCAGGAGACCAACTAATCAGGGTCTTAACCTTACTAAAAATATTTCTCTGCTTTATACTTTAGAAGAACAAGACAAATAAGTTCAAAAAAAGGCTCACTTCAGCAATTCTGCCTTAAAAAGTAGTCCAATGCCTAATCATTCCTAGCCTTTACACAGTATACGTCTGTAATCTTCTATAATGGGAACTGATGCATAGAATAATTAAACTGAGACACTTCAAGAGAATCAGTTAACAAGGGGAGAGTCACTTTAAGCAGTGCAGTCTAATTATGAAAACAGGGACATTGAACATTACAGCTTAGAAAGATTTTCAATAATGCAAGTTGAAACAACGGTGACTTTTTTTAGTTAACTGTGTTAACCAGAGAAATCAATTTGTCAGAGCGTCCAATTCCTGTTAAGCAAGGTTTTCAATTAGTTTCTATGACATTTAATCCATAAATTTTATCTAAGCATAAGTAAAAATGATAGTGTCAAAAGAGTTATTAAAACATCATCCAGGAGCAATTATCTATCCTACCTTTGCAGGTACATGGGAGTCTGTCCAAATTTTGAAAATCTTTGGAGAAAGACATTGCAAAATCCTCTATGAGGTTACTGCTTTTAATATGAACTTTCACTGAAAGCATGAAAATGCTTTTCCTTTTCTTTTCCTATTTTCAAATTGTACACTTTATAAAAATGAGAATGAAAAACTGACAGCAATGCTGTACAATATGCTGCTTTAAAAAAAACCATATGTGGGAAAGTATATATTTCATAAATATGTCACATAGCTATCAAAATACACTTAGAAGAGACTAAGATTAAAATTTTCATAACTCTTACTTTTTCCAAAAGATGTATTTTTATAGCACAATAGATAAAACTAAATGAAAATTCACGGTGAGAACAATGGAAAAATATCCAACTCTGTTCTGAAAGTTCTGTATGTTTAATCTTCATTCATTAAAAAGCTTTAATCTTCATATTATTATAGGATCTTTTAGGTCTTTTAAGCAGCTATGAATTTTGAAAGCTACCTAATTTACCAAACAAGTTTGCTAAATTTCCTTAGAGCAATATGCTAACTACAGAACCTTTGTTAATGAAGATTTGTGACTTTCAATAACATATCTCAGATCACATTTACATGGTAATTAACAAAACTATGTGAAATCATCTTTTCCTTAATTTTAACAGCTATTATACGTTTTTGGTTAAAAAAAGTAATGCATTATTTGGTAAGATGTTCTTTTTTCCCCCAGATGGAAAGATAAACAGAAATGTATAAAAACAAATCTATAAAGTACATTTTTGTTTGTCATATGAAACCTACCATTGCATAGGACATTTGTGACATTTTCCAGCATATAATTTCAATTACAATGCTATGACTATTGAAATTGGCATTTGGGAAGCTGCATGCAAATGTGAATAATTTTCGGGGTATACAAATTTATTTAAATATTTTACCACAAGAGAAAAATTTCCTTGGAATTTATGTTTGATGAAGCTTAGGTGACTCCCTCAAATATTACATCTTCTTGTATCTGATTCCATTGGCATTTGGTTTTTCCTTCTCCCCAGTCTCTCCCTAACTCTTGCCCTCCCTACCTAGAGAAGTCAGAAACAACAAGGATCCTTTTAACCAAGCCACATGAAGAAGGTAAGACAATTGTAACAGAGGAAAGGAGTTAACTTACATAAATAGACCTGCATTGATTCTCAGATACCACATACATAGAATCATTTTGGGTCAAAAACATGTATTTTCTTTCAAGTTAAACAAGAGTAATAATATTTGCTATTAAGATTTGGACAGATGTACACTTTTTTTTTTTGGAGATGATATGATCATTTTCTTAGTCTAAACCAGTATTTCTCAAATGTACTGTGGAAGTTTGGGACCATGTAATTCTTTGTTGTCAGGATTGTTCTATAATATTGTAGGATGTTGGGCAGTATTCCTGGACTTGATCCACTAGATGCCAATTGCATCTTCCCAAACAACCAAAAATATTTCCAGATATTGCCAAATACTCTCCTGGTAGCAAAATCACCCAGTTGAGTGTCCCTGGTTTAAACAGCTATATTTAGATACAAATGTAATCATTTTTAAAAGGAGAGGGGGAGGAAGACAAGAAGAAAGGAGGAGGGGGAGGGGCGGGAGAAGGGGAAAGAGAGAGGGAGAGGAGAGGGAAAGAGACAGCCCCAAAGAGATTCATGATTCTATCAACTTGAAAGAGTCCCGCAATGCTTAATTCTAAACTGTTTTCTCTCAACTCCAGTGCAAGTACTAGCATCTTCATTAGCACAATTTTCTCAAAAAAACACACAGTGTCTACTACATGGCAAACATGGGATCTTGGAACAAGGCCAAGACATCTTTAATCCTTCCCAGTAAAGTTTCCCACGTGTCTGCAATGTTGTCTTTTATATTTGTCACTGCTCTAGAATCTACTCGCTTCCCTATAGGTATTCCTCAGTCACCTCTGGATGATAAATCTAATCTTTTGGAACTATGCCATGAACACTTACTGGATTTCCAAGGAGGTAACATCTTTCTTCCTAAGTAGCCTGTTTTTCCTATCCCACTTTCTTCTATCTCCTTGATGTAACCATCGTTACCACTTTTGTACGTCCTAGATGTTACCACCGAACAACCACATTATTTCACAAATGGTCTGTTTTGTATAAGTCCTCCTTCAAAATACCATATGATTCTGAGTCTGAGAGGTACAGGTAAAGAATATGGATTTGAATTTGCTTTTGTGTTTTTTTTTTTTTTCTGATTTTATTCACACTATTCTATCAATCTAGAATGCTTCTTTCTTTTCCCTTTCCTCACATTGTTCAAAAACATATATCAATCCCACTTCTCAGCTAAAATCCCATTTTTATTAGTCTTCCGTATTTATCCAGTTTCCACTGTCACCTTCATCCACACTCTAACAAATTTTTGTACAAGCCGTATAACAAATGCTTACTGAAGTACTGTGCAAGGTTCTATGTGATATATTGATATGTGACAAATAATCATATAATCTTATGAAATTGCTTCCATAATTATTTTGAAATGTACGTATTTAAAGTCTTATTATTCTTTTTAACATCTATCTTCTCATCAAATATTTAAGGTATTTTTTTAAGTATAAGAATCACGTATTATATTTCATTGCATTTCCTCATAATCTTGCCCCGAAGTATTTGCTTAAAATGCTTATTTTTTTTTAAGATTTTATTTATTTATTCGACAGAGATAGAGACAGCCAGCGAGAGAGGGAACACAAGCAGGGGGAGTGGGAGAGGAAGAAGCAGGCTCATAGTGGAGGAGCCTGATGTGGGGTTCGATCCCACAACGCCAGGATCACGCCCTGAGCAGAAGGCAGATGCTTAACCGCTGTGCCACCCAGGTGCCCCTAAAATGCTTATTTTTAAAAAGTTAAAAGTGGAAATTTGCCACAAAACTTTTTTTTTCTCATGTAGGAAAAAAATAAACTTTAGAATTTAAAGTACGTAGGCTATCTCAAAATCAAAATATAATTTTATAAACTACTCAATCAATTTAAAGAGACTTGTTTATAATGGATTGGAGCTCTCCCGACTCTGCTGTCAAAAATATTTTAGCCATGAGCTTTCTAACATTCTTTTTTTTTCCTAATGATTTTACTTATTTATTTGTCCGAATGAGAGAGAGAGAGAACACAAGTAGGGGGAGCAGCAGGCAGAGGGAGAGGGAGAAGCAAACTCCCCGCTGAGTAAGGAGTCCGATGACGGGCTTGATCCCAGGACCCTGGAATCATGACCTGAGCCAAAGGAAGACACTTAACCAACTGAGCCACCCAGGCACCCCTTAGCCATGCACTTTCTAATTTTATGTTAAAGAGTGTAGATTGCACAGTTTTTCCCACGAGTGAGTAAAAAAGATGCTTCTTGGGTAAGAACAAAACAAGGACTATGCTGGCAGGAAATTCCAACCTCTCATTAAGACCTGGTGTCTCCCTGTGCCCACTGTCTTATGGGGACCAATTCTATAGGGCCACTTAGATGATTTGTACAGACCAATCAAGGAAAGCTTTATCTCCAATCACTCCTCCACCAGGACTTATGATGACATTTGCTATTTTAGGTCTATCTAAATTAAATAAACAACTTATTAATATTTAATAGAATATTGCTTTAGATTTACCAAATATTTATTATTATCTTTGCTCACCATTTCTCTTGCATTTTAGGACTGCTATTTGAGATCATTCCCCTTCCATTTGAAATGCAGGCTTTATACCTCTTCTTTAGTGAAAGTCAGTTGGTGAATACTTTTTCCATTCTGGGTTTGAATGCAAATATCTTTATCCTGTAAGCATCTCAGAGAAGAGAAGAGTAGTGCTACTCTGGGAAACAGATGAAGATTGATCAATTTTACCTGACAGGAAATCCTTCTCCTAATCTCTACAAAGAGCTATTGTCCAAGACCAAGAGGGCTATAGAAATCCTCTTGTATCACCTCTTTTATACACAATACCCAATAATGTTGGCCAAAGCTTTTCAAACATACCTTCCTTTTAAGCCATCATTGCCATATTTGCATTCAAAATGTGACATAAAATAACTAGTCACAAGCTATCACTCAACCTTACATGGCAGAATTGCAATTGCCAAGAACTTAAACTGTCTCTTATTTTAGGGGAGAAAATGCCCATGTTTAAGCGAACCTACACCTGGTCAAAAACCTTGTAAAAAACTGATCCATTTAATTGATTATGAAAGGTATCTGATGTCAATCTATTTGAATAAATATCTCAAAGGCACCAGTTTGTTAAAAAAGGGGAAAACATAAATTGACATATCTCCCTAAGAGCAGATTTCCAAAGATTTTTCTTCTGCTTTAACAGGTGGAGTACCTAATGACCAGCGGGCACAGAATTCTTCTCTCTGCTGCTTGTTCAACAGTCAGCATCTTCTCAAGAGGCCAGCCTGAAGTATCCTAGCCAGGAAGACTTGGGCCTATGCTAGAACAGCGACCACTACAGAAGATTTTAATTCATAGTGACATTCATTTTTATTTTATTTATGAATGCAGCTGGTGAGAAACTACTAAAAATCTGGGGATGTGGACAGGTGGGAGCAAGGGCTCTCTCATCATGACATCTAAATAGATGCACTGAATCATAGAGCAAGAATGCATTGCTTGTCCTTATCATCTAACTTAGCACATGTGGCCATGAATGCTGTTAGATACATGAACGAATCAATTAATAATTACTATGAGTAAGAATTATCTTCCGGATATTCTGCTAAGTATGAGATGTACAAAGGCAATGAGGCAGATGGGTAAATATCTAGCTTAGAAACTCTGTTGCCATTTAAATTTGAATCTATGCAAATTGATAAAAATGTTCTCTTTCATTCAGAGAAGACTGAGTTTTCCTCCTGCATTATCAAGCTATTTTATATACATTACTACTAATTATCACACTAGCTCATCAAGGGAAGCCTTACTGTCTCATATAATAAATGAGAGAAAAATCAAGGCTAAAAGTTATAATTCCACGACTCCTTCAACCACTTCTGAGTTCAGCANCAGGGAGAAACAGAGACTAAAAGGGAGAAGAAATAGAGTTTTTCCCTCTCCTTCACTACCTTACTCAGTATCTCTGGCATCAGCTGCATTTCCTCCATGGCTCTAATTGTTCTTGGACAAACCGGGACCAGTAGTACAGAATCGTCCCTTTTGCTTTCCAGCCTGAAGATGATAGTGGCTTCGGACTTCTGCTATCTGTAGCTTACCTCATTATCAAGTGCTGACTTTTCAGTTCTTCCACCAACTATGTCAAAATGCCCTGCTGTCATCCTATATGGATCCTAATTGATACACCTATGATCTTCCTGTCACACCATATTATTTCAAATATAGGCTGCAAAATTGTTCATATTACTTTGTAATTATTTGTTTACAAGTCTGTTTTCTTCTTGCCTGTGAACATTTTATATTTATTTATTTATTTATTTATTTATTTATTTATTTTGCCTGTGAACATTTTAAATCAGAGACAACACTTTTATTTTTGAATCTCTAATACCCAACACCTGGCCAAACACATTGTAGATGCTCAGTAAATACTTGTTGTAAATGAAATAATGACTGAATGTAATGCTACAGTAAAGTATGGATAGGCAGATATGAAAAGGCCAATCCAGTTCAAGAAGCTCTTCCTAGAAATAAGATGTCTAGACTGAGAGGCCAAAGATGAGTGTTTTCTGACAAACAGGAATAAGATCTCCTGGTAAAGATGTTTCAAAGAATGGGAACAACATATGCAAAAGCAAAAACCATTAATTGTAATGGATCCAGTAAGTTTTGGTTTAATTGAAATTTAATGTGCAGAAGAAGACTAGAAGATAAGGCTAGAGAAATAGACAGGAACCTTATATCTGTCTCGCTAAGAAGTCTATCATTCATCTGCTCAGTTTAAGGAAGGGACTGAATAATCATTTTGCATCTTAGAAACATTTGCTGATTAAATAAATCATGGTTGGTAATGGGAAAGTACAGGTGGCCAAAACAAAGAGGTTATGACCTTAACCTTGTTGAAATGTTATGAGCAGAACACAGTCAGAATCAGTTTAGCAAGGCAGAGGTCAATGGATCCTGGAGTTAGCTAAAAGTGAGAATAATTTGAATTGGTGAGTATTTCAGGTAAGGTGAGAGAAAAGGAATATTCTAGTATGATTTCAGGAGCCTGGTGTGGGTGAGTCCAGATTTGGACGTGAGTTTGATATGCCCGTGGGGCATCCATGTGAAGTGCGTAGGAGACAGTCAGAGATACACACCTGGGTCTCAGGAGAGAAGAAAAAAGTAGAGGTGGGAGTCCCAGGTAGGTAGGTGGTAGCTAAAGTAAATAGAATGACTCAGAAAGATCCGATGACTCAAATTAAGCAGAGCAAGGCAGAAGAGGTAGGCCCAGGAAAGAACAAGGGCTTGGAAGTTGCTGTGCTAAGAGGGAGAGGGGTGGTGAAGCAGAATTTGTAGATGGCCACAGGGCTAATGGCAATTCGGGAGAAAGCACCGTATTATAGAGGGAGAGATCAGGAATTAAAATGAGCCAGAGCAGGCAGATAAGCAACCATTGTGAATAAAAAAGGTACTTTGTGTAAGTTTCCATATCTATTTGCCTACAAGAAACTTGGCTGTCAAATAAATGAGAGAGGGGCCATTTCCTGAAGGGTAAAGGCTTTCCTATACAGAAGGCACGACTGGGTACTAGGTCCCGCATTTAGCCTAAGCTACTGTAAAAATAAACGGGAACTAATAAATGTGAAAAATGTCCAAGATGCTTAGTGTTTTGGAGGGTTTCTGCTTCTCTTGCACCAACATGAGAACTCTCAGTATAGACTAGGGAAAGGACTGAGAAAATGAGCTGAGGATTTTTTAGGACATCATCACATAGACAGTGGCATAGCATTCAAAATCAAGGTTAATGAACCCTGAAAGTCTACTGCTTTTCCCAATTCATTGTCTGTGTGTTGGCAGGACATTTAGCATAGTATCATCCTCTTCAGGGCAGAAGAAGGATGGACTAATCTAACTTGATAAAGACAACAACAATGAGGCGCCTGGGTGGTTCAGTCAGTTAAGCATCTGACTCAGTTTTGGCTCAGGTCACGATCTCAGGGTTGTGAGATCGAGCCCTAAGTCAGGCTCCACTCTGGGCATGGAGCTTGCTTAAGATTCTCTTTCCTCTCCCTCTGCCCCACCCCCATGCTCTCTCTTTCTCTCTCTCTCTTTTAAAAAACACAACAACAAACAAGACACAGCATCATTCTGTTAGGGTTAGTGTACACAGTACAGAGCCAAAGCAAATGGCAAATGTAATTTTTTAAAAGTTAACTCACTACTGTTTTCCCCAACTATAAAAGGAGAGAATCTGCCTGCATTTCGTGTCCCTAGCTCACTTTTAAAAAAGCTAAACCCTAAGGCAAATCAATTTTTAGCCAATAATTGTTCCATGACACACTTACTTACAGAGTAGCTGCCTTAACATTCAGACACACAAAACTGATCACATATTTAAAAAGAACTTTTCTTGCATACAGAAAATAGTCATTTTAGAAAATTGGTCCTGTTTCGCAAGGTTTCTCCTCATTCCCTTTCTTTGGTGTGTTATACACAGGTTCATGTATAAGTGGAGATGTGTTTGAATTTCTCAGACTGAAAGATAACGTATTTGTACTTTCTTGCATAGTAACTTGTGGAGGGGAAATTGGCCTCAGGGCTATGGTTAGTTATCAATGCAAAACTGCAGTCCAGAGTCCTAAGACAGACAAAACAGCAGTCTAGCAGCACCCCCGATTCAGAATGTCAGCTCCTGGTTATTAAAGATGAGCTAAAGGTTGACTCGCAGAACTGGGCGGACTGTATGTTCAACATCTATCTAGTTGTAAAAGCTCCCAGGAAACCTACTACTAATATTTCCTCAGGCAGTAGTGTACATTAAACAGATTACACAAGTGTCTTTAACCCTGGCTAAAATATGTAGTTTATATTTATTTATATTTATATTTAAATATATATTTATATGTAAATATGTGTTCATATATAGCCAAATATAAACATATCTAATTAGAACATATAATTAATTCTATATTATATATAATTTTACATATGTTATATAAAGTATGTATAGTATACAAAATATAATAATATAATATTAATATATAAAATATATAATTTATATAAGTATGTAAATTATATAATTATATATGTTATAGAATTACATACATATATGTATATAATTGCAAATAACCTTGTAAAAAGATATATTTGCCCATCTCCCAAATAAATTAGAGGCTCTGAGTACAAGGCTTGTGTATGGTATAGCTACGCCTCCACATGAAACCTTCTATTACTTGATTAATGATAGAGAGTTAATAAATGTCTTAGACTAAAATGTTGGGGCAGGCAGATGTTTCCTAGCCTACCCCTGAAGCTGACTGCAATTTCTTCTGAATCTTATGAAGAAGCAAGGGCAAGGGCCTTCACTTTGATTCTCCACTTGAGTTCCAGGCAAATAGGATACTGTGGATGGATAGAAGACAAAGGAGATGAAAAGGATTTGTGCAATCACAAAGATAAAAACTCCAAAACATTAAGCTATTCCATATTGCTCTCAGAATTGTAAAACAGAATAAACCCTAAGATAAATGAATTTACTCTGAAATATAATTCTTCTTAAATCTAGCTACTAAAACTTTGCATGGTGTTTTTTATGTTCTTCTTGCAAGAAATTGACATTAGACTGCCTTCTCTTCAGAGGGTTAAGTATTTTCTTTTAAAAAATGGTCAATCTAATTATCATCCAAAGTAATCAATTTTCCATTATTGCAATCACTCATTAGAGTCTTTAGCTTTTTCTGATTACAAGCATTCTGAAAGAATCAAATGATAATAATAAAGCACCACCCACCTTTTATGTAACAACTCATGCAAAGGATCAAAGACAAAAGCATCTCTGATACATTTTAGAAAAGGTGAGAAGACCCATGCACTTGAAGGAATAAGCAATTATGGGTTTGTGATAATCCCAGACAAACAATAAGGGGCCAGATTATATAGGGTTTCATATGTCATTGGGAGACTTTAGACTTTATTTTGAATATAATGCGGATATCCATGGATTGGGTTTTGAGTAAAACAGTGATATGCCCTGACATGAACAGATACAAAATTTTTAACAGGTCACCTACTGACTTTTGAGAATAGAATGTAATATGATGACGCTAAAGTATGGGCGATCAGTTATGTGGCTATTGCAATCACCCAGATACAAGATAATTATTAGATAGTACCAGTAGAGCTGGCAAAAAGTGACAGAACTTTGAATAGATTTAGAAGATAGAGCTAATAATATATTCTATGATGAACTCAATTTGGGTAATTAAAAAGAAGTCAGAACTTTTTCAAATATTTTGGTGTGAGAAGCTAAAAGACTGTCACCAACTGAGACGTTAAAAGCTATATGTTTAATAGTTTTGAGGAGTGGGAAGACCCTGGACATGAGTATGAGATATCTATCAGAGATGTTGAGAAGGCAGTTGGATGTAGACTTTTTTTTTTCTTTTTTTTTTTTGTTAAAGAGGGGAAGGGGGAAGTGCCAGAGGGAAAGGGAGAGATTCTTAAACAGACTCCATGCCCAGTTCAGAGCCCAGTGTGGGGCTTGATCTCACAACCCTGAGATCATGATCTGGGCCAAAATCAAGAGGTAGACACTTAACCCACTGAACCACTTGGGTTCCCTGGATATAGACTTCTGTAGTTAGACAGTAGTCTGGACTAGAAAAACAAATGAAAGTCGTTGGCACATAGATGATATCAAAAGCCACAGGAATAAATGAGATCACCAAGAGTGTAAATTAAGTAAAGAAGAGAAAAAGACCAAGGATTGAGGTTGCTTAAGAAGAAATAGAAGAATAGTAAAAGAGTAGAAGAGAAGTAACCAGTGAGCTAAGCAGAATACCAACGGAGTGTGGTGATAGCTTGAAAGGCGAGTGAATAATGTTTAATGAGGAAGAGAAAGTGATCAGCTATGTCAGAAATTACTGATAGAGAAGTTAAGAGAAAATTTGTAAATTGAATGCGTATGCCATTACCGAGGTTATTGAAGACCTTGATGAGGGCAGTTTTAGTGGAGTGGTACAAAAGAAAGTCTGACTCTAGTATGTTTAATAGAGAATGAAAGTAGGAGAAATGGAAACAATAAATAGAAGAGAAAGAAATAGCAAAATAGATGATAGGGGAAGTGGAGTCAGGAATATTTTACTTATTTATTCATTTATATATAAATACATATGTATATTTTTCAAGATGAAAGATATGACTGTATGTTCATGAAAATGATCCTATAAACATGAGAAATGAATGATGTAGGAGAGAGGGAGGAGAGCTGGACCAATGTATTTGAGTAGTTTAGAACAGGCGAGACCTGGTATTGGCATCAGGTAAAACCATAGTTAGGTCTATAGGGAGTCTGCACACTTTTTTTCTGTTTTTCCGATTCCTTCAGTTTTCTCAGCCTTGTGGGAAGTAAATCATTAATTGAGAGAGGATGGGTAAGAAAGGGTTGGTCTGAGAAGAGGTAAGACGTAAGACAGACTTCAAAGACGGGAAAAAGCTAGGAATGTATAGTATGATTGGCTGATAACATTAAGGACAAAATTGAGGTTTACAGTCATGGATTGAAAGTCAGCATGGTTGTTTGCTTTTTTAGACAGGTTCAGTTGTACAGGTAAGTGGACAGAGTAGGTGGAGAACTGGATTTAATTAGGGATGTGTTTTTGCCAGGTGAGTATGAGGTAGCAAGAGAATAGCCAAGGAGCTGACGTACTATGCAGTGAAGTGATTAAGTAACAAGCCACAGGATCAAAGAATAGTAAAAAGGGAAATGAACACATCAAGTGTGTCTAAACCTATGAAAATCTGGGAATACAAATGGGCCTAACGTTCTGGTAGATTATTGGGTTGGAAGAACTAGAAGTCATAAGAAATAGTAAAGGTAGTGAGCTAGAAAGATTGGTGGTTGTGGTCAGAGACCTAAAAGTCGAGATGATGGAGAGTTTGCAAGCGCTACCAACAGCAAATTCTAGACTCGAGAGAATGGCAATTGGTGTGAGTAGCTGACATTGGGTAAAGAAATTGAGAGGCCGAGTTATTATAAATACTATCTAAAAGTACATTGAATTTTCCAAGAATTAAGATAGAAGTAGTATTGGATAGACAGAGCTACAATGATTGAAAAAGACAGAATGACCTGGGCATCACATCATAACGTGATAACAGCAATGAAGAGTAGTGGATAAAATCATCTAATGGCATGAGCTATAAAGCTGAACATTTTTAGAGAGGGAGAGAGAATGCTCCGCTTATAGCAATAAAGAGGAGGGAGGAAAATTACCCCAAAATTTACTACTTTAGACCCAATGGTAGAATTGTTAGGGAAAAGCAGTTTTCATTTGAGAGGTTTGCAGGGGAATCAGGGAGGGCCAGGAAGCTGATGAATTTTTGAGAGATGAGGTTGAACATGTAAGAGAATTCTGTAGATAGTGGACTGTGAGTTATAGAGGGCACACTGAAAAACTGGGAAAAGAAGACAGAATAAGAACCTCTGCAATGATCATAGTTCTGTGGTGATGGACATAAGTATGGGGAAAGACATAATAATATAGACACCAGTGTAGTATTGGTGGATTTAAGACAGAGAGAGGTAAAGGGAAGAAAGCAGTGGAATCCTGGAACTTCTACTTAATTCCTAATGAGTGGTATGAAAGGCACAGTGAGGGAGCTACAGAAATTCAGGCTCAAGACATTAATTGGAAATATTGGCAAAAATGACTCCATTTTCCCTGGACTTGAAGTAAGAAGTTACCTGAGCCCGTAAGTTCTCATTTTTGTTAAAGATATTTGAAAGTAATATGGTCAATTGCAAATGAAAGAGACCTAAAAAGTACAACTTGGGAAATATGTCAATGGACTTTTTCTTTTTCTTTAAGATTTTATTTATTTATTTGACAGAGAGACAGCGAGAGCAGGAACACAAGCGGGGTAGTGGGAGAGGGAGAAGCAGGCTTCCCTGCTTAGCAGGGAGCCCGATGTGGGGCTCGATCCAAGGGCCTTGGGATCATGACTGGAGCTGAAGGCACACGCTTAACGACTGAGCCACCCAGGTGCCCCTGTCAATGGACTTTTTGATTATTTCATACCTAAAGATTTTTTAAAAAATGTAATTTGAAGCAAAATTCAGTATATTCTGAGCAGGTTCCCTGTAAGTGATAGATATACTTAGAATTGATCCATGGCGATATTCCTTTGGGGAATTCAAGCTTCAGGGCCAATCGTGTTTTTCTATCAGTGCTCTAACTACTTTAGTTCATAATTATCTACTAATGAGTTGTATCCACAAACAATTATGGGAACCCTTTAAGGAAAAAAAAAATCTGCATATTTCCATAGCCAAGCGTGGTGACTGGGTTTTATTGGATTTTCAGCAAATATTTATCTAATAGGTAAATAAAAGACAGAATAAAACAACCATATTTCTAAAGACTGATTCTATGAAGAGCATGAAACTAGCATAACTATGAAACTCTGAAGAAAACATGTTTCTGAAGCACTGAAGTGCAAGAAGAAAGCTACTTTAAGTGATAACTGACCCAAGAGACAGTCTTTGGGCATGCTTTTGAATAAAAAAAATTTTTTTCATATAATGCCTTTTGTCTATGCCCTCAACCCTCTCTTTGGAAGACACCATCCTCCCTTCTCTACACCTAATTAAGCTCCTTGTAATTTAAGGTGCAGCTTTCGTGATCTGACCACAAAGGTGATATAAGGAGATTGGAGTGAAGAATTCTTTGCCATCAAACAAAATGGTTGACATTGAGTCAACTTTGGATATTATTTTCTTTTGAACTATTTTTTTTTCTTTAGTCTAGGTTCGTCTATGACATGCACACCATGTAAATATGTTATGTTCATTTTATATCATTTTCCTGCCCGTTGGATATTAAATTCACTGAAATTTCATAGTCCCCAACACCAGTTCATCAAATTTCAAGTATGTTTTAATAAATTTGTATAAACCAATTTTCCCCACAAAGCTTTTTCTCAGACATGGGATGTTTTGTCTTATTTGCTAGATCATCCATCTATTCATCCATCCATCCATCCATCCATCCATCCATCCATATTTCATTGGTAGTTCCCTGTCTATTCTATCCATTGTGATTGCATTAATCGCACCTAGTCTGCTCTATATTACTAAATTAGACTTCCATAGAGGTACTGTTAAAATAATTATAATTTAATTATAACTACCTAAAGCTGAGCATTTATTTGATCTTTACACACATTAGTTCAGTAATAGCTTCATACCTAATCTTAGTGAAAATATATTCTCCTCCCATTATATAGTAAGAGGAGGGGAAAAATACTCCATCTTCCCCTTATATTTCTCCAGTACAATGGGTCTTAACATATCAAGTTTGTGTTCCATGCCTTGTTTATTGGTGACCATTCTTACAAAGCCAACTATAAAATCTCTTGTCCAATTGAAAAGTAAGCAAGCAACTATAATTCAAAATATTAAGTTTTAATGGCTATTACAGCATTAAATATGATCCTAAACATCCAAAGCAATGTGTCTATGATGCAGCTATTAGATCGTCATTTATTTCTAAAGAGTTAGGAAACCCATCTGACACAATTTTTCAGTTTTTATTTAGATTGGAATAGAGGGATACAAGAAGCTATACTGACAAGATAGTAAGTGAACAACCTTTCTACGACCTCATAAAGGTAACTGGACAACCCTTTAATACTCTACATTAGTAAACTTACACTGAAAACCTTCGGGCATTTCTTGTTTACATTCATATTGGTCCTTTGTAGGTATGCAGCACCTTGGTTACATGCAATAAAATAAGACATCAAAAAAGCTACACCACCCAAGTTACAGAACTAAGTGCTAATTGCCTCTTCAAAAGAATTATTATGTATTCCAGGTGTATCAGAATAGCAAAAAAATCAGTATAATTTAGTATACTGGAAATATTTATATTTGCTTTGGGAAATATTTCTCACAGAAACTATTACAAATCCAAAACAAAAAGTGTCACTTGAAATAGGAAAAGCTATTGAAGAAAAAGGGAAATATATATTGGTGAACTAAATCAACTTTAGGAGAAAAATCCAACAATCAAATAGAAAAAAACTTTAGATTTCAACACAGATACTTTAACCCAGAAACAAACAGAAACAGTCTTCGACAATAATAAAGGATGTCTCTGTATCTAGTCTTTTTGTTTTTTTAAGAGAGCTATTTCTTTCTCTCAGTAATCATTTCTATTTGAGCAAGGAGTATAATAATATAGAAGCAATTTAAAAATCTAATCTATGTTTTTATATGTGTTCCTCAAGTTCTTTTTTTCTTCTGATTTTGGGGGTTGTGAAACCCAGTGCAATGTATAAACTAGGTATACAGTAATTCCAGATTGGCAGATATTTCTGACTGCAATTCTATAACATTTGTTTCAACTCCAGGTTCTTAAAAGACATGAACTGTTAATACCAGAACAGCCATGCCAATCTTCCTAACACAGAGTGGCTAGGTAGACGAGAACTTCGGTTTCATCCCAGAAAGTTCTCCAGCTCTTCCCTTGCCCATTCAAAAGGGAAGCACACCACCACATTAATGTGGATTTACCTATTATTAAAATGAAGAGGAAAGGATTAATGTGCAGAGGGAATTTGGTACAATCACCAACATTTTCCATTCTGACTTTGATTGCTTTCAGCACACAGAATTCTTCATCTTGCTCTTCTCTTAGACAATCAGAATTTTAACTTTAGAACTCTAATGGGTATCATGTGATACTACTATCTATATTCATACTCCCTCCATTTTTCTCTTCTCTTCTCTTCTCTTCTCTTCTCTTCTCTTCTCTTCTCTTCTCTTCTTTCTTCTCTTCTCTTCTCATCTTTCTCTCTGTATGTGTGTGTGTGTATACAAAAAACTAAACAATATGTTGTTTTTACTGTGAGATTTTATTACAATATGCTTCAGTGCCTACATAATGCCTACCTACTTTTTAGGGCCATGTGATTAAAAACTGCTTTCTTAATTGGGATCTCATAGATATGAATTTATTTGGGAGTATAAAAAATGGCAGAGGTAATCACCTGATGGGATTTGAAATTCAAAAAAAAAAAGAAAAAAGAAAGAAAATTAAAGGATCCTTCAAAATAAAACAAAAATCAACAGCAATAAAATATTTGGGATGTATTTGGTTGGTTGGAAACAATTGATAGTCTTAGGGAAGCAAAACAAACCATAAAAACAACAGGAAATTTACCACAAGGGACTAAGATAAACAAAGCAGCTTAACATGATTTGGCATTCTCAAAATATTAAATAAAACAACATTTATAAATGAAGACAGACCACATAGTAAAGATAAATTACGAAATAGGGTTGGGTGACCACAGATGTGAAATAATAGCAAAGATTTTGAAATTCTGATATTTAGAAGTCTCAAGTTTAATCCCAAATTTGAAGGAATAAAACTGTAAAGTAAAGGCTGGAAAAATATGAGATATAGGGCAGAGAGTGAGGGCAGCAACAGAGGAAGAGAGAAGAAAATGGGAAGAAAAAGGAAGAAGAAAACGAGTGAGAATGGGAAGAAGGGAAGAAGCGAGAGATAGTATCCTTCTCTTTAAACCAAATTTATCTGGGGTTTTTCTCAGGCAGCAGCCAGCCCTTACTGGCCGCCAGGAACTCTCCTCCATGGGCATTCAGTCTTGGTATTTGGGAACTCTTTGCTACAGTGCAGACTGACCCTTCTCTTACCATTTCCCAGGTGTACTGAATATTTTTATCCCTTTATACAATTTCATACTTGGAGGGAGTTTTAGTGATATTGCCTGAACATCTCATTTCACTGGTTTTCAAAACTACAGCGCCAGTTAATCACCAGGTCTCTGTCCTTTAGAATCTTCCCATAAGTTTCATCAAACATAGTACAACAACTGCAACCCATATGTGATGAGCAGTCAACTACCTGATTGCTCTATTAAAGTACATACAGCTTAAACTTCTAGTTGCTACCAAATATCCATTATCCCTTTCTTCCACGTCTGATTTTATTGAAGCAGTGTTTGTACACTTGGAAACTGCGTCTCCCAGCTTTTCATCCAAATAAGGGTGGCTGTATGTTAAAATTATGGCCAACAGCACGGAGATAGAAATTTGGGTGTTTGGGCTTCTGTAAAGTCCTTTAAGACAGAGTTTGACTTGCTTGGTAGGGATATTTTATTCTTCTCCCTTCCTCCTGGAATGAGGATGTGATATTTGGAGTTGCAGTGGCCATCTATGGCCACTAGCCTACCCTGAGGGTGGAAGGCAGTTGAGTAGGATAATAGAAGTGAAACACGAGGAACAGAGATTATGTCATGAAATCGCCTTCCCTGCCATGGAACGTCTATCTCCGCACATTTTTTTCACGAGATTTTTTTTTTTTAAGATTTCTGTTATTCATAGCCAAAGACAATTCCTAACGGATGCAACATGAGTGAACGAGGCAATATTAAGGTATAAGAAAACACATAAAGCATAATCACATGTGTCAGAAGCTCTGACAGCCAATCATAGGGAATACTAGTCATTTAAACTGTATCTTGGTTAGTTGGGAGGCAGCGGTCTATAACTTTAGAAATTTCGAAAATTTAAAACTATCTGGAGAGGTGCAAGAAAAACATGATTAACCTCTAGAAATATGTTGGAGGGAAAAGACTAAAAATTGAGAGGGCATGGAGAATTTTATAATACATTACACAAGCATTTGTTCAGAGTACAAATTGCTAAGCATTGACTGTGTTACTAAAAATGGCTGTTAGAATGTCGCTCCCTGGAGGCCTTCCAAATTGGGTAGATAGCAATCTGTCTAGGCAAGTTTGGGTTCAGTCCAGCCTAAAGGCAGATGGATGGACTGGATGACCTCTGAAAATCCCTTCTGGCCCTATTATCTTTCAGTTCTGCTTCGCACTGAGAGACAGTTATTGCTGCTTCTCTATTTGTAGTTATAGTCATAGAGCAAACCTTTGCTTCCCCCCTGCATATTGCAGATACCTCTAGTAAAGAAGGAGAAACAAAACTGAAAGGAGCAAATCACTTTAGGTAAAATGCAGGAGTGAATCTTTCTGAAGAAGAGCACATTGTTTGTTTGAGGCCAATAATTCCGCCATACTGTGGAGTAAACTTTACCCCATGAGTTACTCTACAGGAGTCCCATACACTTTTTCACTTGATCTGTTTCCTGTGGCTTTGTTTTCCCTGCCCTGTGGACTGAGCCCTTGCAGTGAAGTGACTGAGGTAGAAGTTAAATGCAAGTTTCGTTAGATGTTTCCAATCTATTACGGGTATAAGATGTATCATAGCAAGAAAAAGGATGAACTGAACCAAGGCACATTTGCATCGAAAAATTCACCTCAGCAGCTAAGTAACAGTGTTAGGCAAAATGACTAGGCTTTGACCCTCTAACCATATTTCTCTCAGTTCTGCAGATTTGCTTTGCATAATGAGTTTAAATAGGTTGGGTAAAAACCTAACTTATTGAAAAGGAACTGGAAGTCATTTGCAAGTAGGATGTAGCACTTGCAGTAAGAACTGGACTGGAAACATCAACTTATCCTGGTTTTGAAAACAAGAACAAATGCACAAAAACACAGACGCAAGGCGGAAAAATATGTATGTTTTAATTTCCTGAAATAATCAATTCAGCTAGATACCCAATACATGTAGGCTAGGAAAATCGAACAGAATACTTATGCACAGATATTTTTCTATATACGTTAAGATACAATAAATCATATATATCTAATTTATATGTAATAAATATTTAGATATTCCATATAAACTAAAAAGCAGTTTATATTATACCTTTTAATATTTTTCTCCAAACTTCTTTGAAAACTCTTAATATTTAATTGGCTTAACTAAAAATTAGACAGTTCAGATTCTTAGTGCTTCTGCTTTGAGCCATTTATTGAACTGCATAGATTTTTTTCTTGGCACTCTTAGTTTTGTACCTGCAGATTGAATAAGAACATGCCACACGTTTCAGCTAATGGAACTGAAAAGTGCTCTTTGGGCTTGCCCTTCCCATTCTCTTTTTTATCTGATGCTCAAGCCTTGGCTCACGGTCACACTGACCTAATTCAGAGGACACTCTGAGAGCACACTGATCTCACTTCGGTTGGCATCCTATGGCTTCCACAACCACAATGGGTTGTCTGGACGGGTTCTACAATCCTATTTGGCATACAGAGGTCAATCGTCAATTTCATGCTTTTGCTAAATCACAAACCTAATGGGGAGCTAGAATGCAAAGTCTCAGCTAATAGAAATAAATCTAGGTGGTGTGTTTTTCTTCAGAAATTAATCTTTAATGTGCTTCTTGTGTCTGAACACAAATATGCAAGTATATGTAGAAAGCTTAGGAGAAACTTAAAATACATAAGCATATTTCTCCATGTCTCCACATGAATGAAAAACAAATCACTGTTTGATTTGAGTATGAAGGGACTGATTATGGAAAGCTCAGAAGTCACCAGTCTTTTTTTGGGGGGGGAGGATTTTATTTATTTATTTATTTGACAGAGAGAGAGAGAGCGTGCATAAGCAAGGGGAAGAGCAGGCAGAAGCAGAGGGAGAAGCAAGCCCAATGCAGGACTCGACCCCAGGATCCTGGGATCAGGACCTGAGCCAAAGGCAGATGCTTAACCAACTGAGCCACCCAGGCACCCAGAAGTTACCAGTCTTACAGCTATCTTGTTTTTTTTCTGAATATTATTTAATATATTGAAATAGTTATGATGGCATGTGATCCAATGGAACAGGGTTTACAGTATCAGTGGTAACAGTGGAGAGAAAATGGAGCAGAAATAGTATTTTTCTGCAATTTTGAACAGATTAGAAATTCAGAATTGGAAACATTGGCTGAAGGTGTAAAAAAATCTCTTGACATCTTTCTCTATAGAATTCTCTAAAACTTCCTAGAATTCCAGATCAGGCTTAATAAATCTCAGATCTTTAATTATTTATTGGTAATTTATTGAAACAGCATTGCGTTTTTTTCTCCAATGTAGGGTTTTTCCTTCAAAATGTAAACTCTGTCTAGTGAATGACCTTAATAAGTCTCTCATTTTTCCTTCCAGATCCCATTATGAAAGTTAATTCCTAGTTTGTTTGTTTTTTTAACTTCCGATTGTAACTAGTGCAAATCTACTTCAAAGAGTTGAAATGAGCTTCCCCATTTCCTTTCTACATCCCTCATCAAATGAAAGCACTAATTTTTCTCAAGGGGATAAAGCTAATAGTCAGATTGAGACATTCAAATTCTGTAAGCTTGTCATATAGTTTTTCAGCTTGTGGTTCACTCGGCACATTTTTTTTTCCTGCTCAATCAATTAATAAAACTGACAGGGAACATACAGTTAGCTCAAAAATGTTTTTCAGTTGATTTTCTACAAGCCATCTTGCTCCTTTAAGAACAGGTCAGAAAGGATGTTGAAGCATAACAACTTTATGCATTTCTGTGAGTTGATATGTTAAGGCTCAGTAGTCAAAACTGGTGAACAAAACCTCAAGGTCACAGTGTTTAAACCTCGCTTTCACACTGCTTTTCTGTGTGACTCCTGGGATGCCGGTCAACTTCAGCTACCTGCTCTAATTCCTTACTTTGTAAAGTATCAAGCTGCTTGTGTCAAAAACTAAATCATGAATTATAGGGGATTTGGCTTCACATTTGAGGTTGAGTAGAGAGCTGAGGGACAGTTTGTTATAATTCATACTTTTGAATAATATTGGAACCATCATACATTTCCCAAAGTTAAGATGCATGAGGGCAAAACTTAGGCATCAACTAAGGTGCCTCTTTAGCGGTTGCTAAAGATAGGATTCTGGTTCCTTAAAATAGTAAATACGCATTCCAAATTAACTTTCATCTGAAAAGGAGTTCACTTAATATGGCTCCCTTGTCATCTGTTTTGACTTCTACTTACATGAAAGTGATACATTAAAGAATAACACCTCACATGCCTTGTTTGGGGAGCTGATTAATGTAAACAGATATGACTATTTAGCTCAAAGTTTTATGATTATAATAACACACATTTTAATCTTCTAAGAATAAATCACAGGACCTGCTACATATATGCAACAATTCTAATTTTCTTACGCTTAATAGTAAAATATATACCACACTTATAATATTGAGAATACATCCTAGAATCATCTTCCACTCTCTTTCTCTTTATAGTTTTATAGAACGCATTTTAAGCAGGTTATATTACATTCTTATTCTAATGTAACCACTCCAGGTTCAATATCGTGTTTTTCCAGCCTCAAACTCGCCCATCTCCACTTAGAACCCTATTCATCAACCTTAAAGCACTTAAGAGTTCTTTTGAGTGTACAATGTTTTCTTAGACACCTGTGTCTCTGTACACATAGTTCCCTACTTTTGGAGTGTTCTTCCCTCATTTGCCTACCAAACTCTTAGAGTGAGACATGTATCAACTATCAGCTTTCTTGGGGAATTTTCTTGCATCCCCTCAAGCAGAAATAGATGTTCTTCATTTCGTTCTTCCTCAGCAATTTTTACATACCTCCATTTTGACATGTGAATTCTATGGAGGCAGAAAATAGGATTTTCTACATCCCCAATGCTTAGATAAGTGTTTAGAATACTCTTGGTGCTCAATAAAAGTTTACTGAAGTTAATGAATGAATTGAATATAGGGAAAACTTTATTAGTGTTTCTTTTGGCACATTTTGAAAAGTTCATTTTGGCCTCATACCTATTATTATTTCTTAAAAACTGTTTTCCATCATATCAGGAAGAGAACTGTGAGGGAGAGATCCAGATAAATGAGTCCCAGGGACCATGAATATTCATGTAAATTAACAATTCCAAAATTAGTGGAACTATTAACGAGTTTCTTCTGTTGGAGATATTAGTAGGGTAGAGCTGGGGAAGCGGAGTTCTCTGGCTTTTTGTGGTTTTGCACAGTCCTTCTATGTAAAAAGTTGGTATGTTTTAGGTACAGGCATCATAGGAGTTGTTTCAAACCAAGTAGTCAATCTCTATATCAAAGCAATTGCTACTTCTTCTCCTACAGATATTAAGCAAACAGAATAAATACTCTACTGGGGTGTAAGTTGTGGATTCGTGTTTTTGGCTTACATCTCTTTAAAACCAAAATCAACTAGAAATAGAGTATAATTCAACAGCAATTAAAGGTCCATATGTACCAGGATTCTCACCACAGAAAAAACTGGATCAAAAATATGGATGTAATATAAGTTAGTTTTAAATCACTGTTTACCAAGAACAAACATATAGAATCTGAGATGATGTTTTAATAAAGAATATCTTTTTTTTAAGTTACATCCTTCAGTGTTTGATCATTTTTAAGCCACTAGTATGCTTAGATGACATTTTTTATATTGCAAAATCTATTTTCTACTTATTCTTAAAAATAATTCTGTTTGGGGCCAGAGAATACTAATTAGTATATATAAACATTAATCAAAGATGTAAATCTACTACAAAAAGAGTTGCTTCTAACAAACAATAAACTACTTTAGATTATCTTTTTACATACTGGGCTATGATATAGAGCCAAATTAGTTATCCTCTCCCCAGAGTCAGTTAGCTAGTCAGCTGTCTATAGAAGTCAACATATTCAAACAAACAATTGAAATTTAACTCCAAGTCTCTTGAGCAAGATCAGTTTAGCAATCACTGCTAGCAAATCAGTGTTAAGAAGTCAGATATCTGTGCAACAACATATTTCTAATTAAACAGAATTTATAAGTCAGACTCTGGAAAACGAATATACACACTTATGCATATGTGTGCATATGCCTCTGTGTGCGTATATGCATATTTAGAATAGTCTTCAGGTACACTATTCTAATTTTCACATAGGTGTCATTTGTCAATATAAACAACGTCTTTAATAGCCTTGCAAAAGGATGATACACTTCTAGAAGACCTATTCTTCTTAAGAATTGTAGCTTTGCTTCTAAAAAGCATTAATTTGGCCCTGAAATCAACCAGTGGTAAGGGTCATAGCCTTTCACTAAACTGACTCAATTACTGAAGCTAATCGCTTTGAGAGAAAATGCTTACGTTTGAGATAGATTTGAGACTACTCGATCATCTTAGCACCACTCAAGACAAAGAAAAGAATATAGCGGGATCTACTTTTAAGTTGCAGGAACTTCAATAATCAAAAGTGGTCTGAGCACATAAACCCAGGTCCTCTTGGGTAATTACAGCTGTTTTTTAGCTCTGGGCTTATTGATGTTTCAAGTGGCTTGAAAACACACTGGCAAAGTTTCTTTCTCTCCATGTGCTTTAAGCTTTATGTTGTGGACAGATACACTTCCTTTAACATTGCTTCCAATTGTACCTCTTCTCCATACCTTGCTTTTGGATTCTGCATACTGAAATTCCCTTCTCGGGCATGATAAGCTCATTTTCATTTAGAAAAGAGACTGGCAATATTTTTCGGTGGGAACCTTTAAAATGGGAATAGGACAAGATTCATTGATACAATAAAGAGAAAATAAAAGCAATGAAGCGCTCCAAATTTGTCTTTTGGATCAGCTTCACCAACCTCTTTCTTTCCTTCCTTCCTTCCTGCTAGCTACACAAGCCAATCTCACGTCCATCTGAAATCAGTGCTGTAATGACTAACTTAAAACATCACCAGAAGATAAAATACTTCTTTTCTGAAAGAATGAAAACTGGCATCCTGAATATTTGAGCTAAGGATTAATTCTTAATACTTCATTTTTAATTTTTTAATTCTTAATACTTTAAATTAAATTTATTATATTTAATTCTCTCAAATCAATTATTGCATTGAAGTAGTTGATCTGGACTAATTTCTGAATATTTGGAATATATATGAGATTTAAACAGAAGTTTTAAGGATTACTAATTGTCCTGTGGTGAGTCATTACAGATTAAATAAAGTTTGCTATTTTACTTCGGTCCATTTTGAGAAAGCTCTAATTTGTGAATTATTTCCAGGATATTTTAGCACTTTCTCCTAAGACTTTATCTTTGTGAATAATAACATGAAAGAAAAAAAAAAGTCACATAAATTTTTAAATATAAATCACTATCTAAAATACATTAGAATAAATACATTAGAATTACTGGAATCTAAAATAAATACATTAGAATAGATTGTGGATGGGTGGAGAAAATTGTAATTGCACATATTAGGAAAATTATATTCCAACTGACAAGTAAAGTAAAAAATTCAAATGGAATTTTAAGAATTCTGATTATGCATTATTCAAGGAGTTAGGTGATATATAAGAGAATATTATTCTTTAGGTTTCATATCAAATACACCAATTAACATATTATACACTCAGAATTATGTAGGAAGACATTCAGAATAGAAGAGAGAAATCAGAAAAGAATAGTGTGTGTTTGTGTGTGCATACTTGTATGCTTGGGTGGTGAGCTTTTCAGATGTCAGAGCGTTTCATTCCCTAATTAATTTTAGTAAACTCTTCACACACTTTATCTCCTCAAATTTAAAAGGATATTGGGATGTTTGCTGGAAAACAATCATGTAGATCACATAATCTTGAGACACAGAAGACAGAATCTCTTTTTGTGCTAACATGAAGGGTTTCCATATTCTTCTAATAGAGTGAGAGCTGACAATGTCACAGAAACCGTGGTTCCCTTGTACATTGAAATGTTTGGTTATTTTGCACTGCAAATGTTCTCTAACCAGGACTGTGAATTTTAAAAAGGGGCCTCTCTTGTTCGCAGCCACTTTAGATGTTAACATCATGAATTACCTCAAGAATGTCAAATTTTAAAATAGTGTTTTGACACAGTTCAGTCGATCCATTAGTTGAATTTGTTCACTTTTTTGAATGGCTGTGAGGATTTTTGTGGAAATATCCTGTACTGAGAAGCCTTTTACTGTATAGAATGTGTTTTATTGCTCATGCAATTTAGATATGGTGATATTATTACCAATATGAAATACTACATAGGAAGAGATGAAGTTTTCTAAAATATAATGTGGTGATTTTGAACATTCTCATTGTAAAATTGTTATAAGCACATTCCTATATATAAGTACACCCATATACAAAAATCCATTTTTCTTTCTTCAGATGGAGCTAAATTATGGAGATTAAAATATCAGTGTTATAGAAAATCATTAATAATAGATATCTTTCATTATCCTCACTAGGTAGAAATTGATTTTTTTCTAGGGAACTTTCAGAAAACAATCCAGTTGATACAAAAGCATTACCAAGACCAGACTATCACCTCCAAAATGTTAAACTTTATACTCCTTATCAATTTTCATACAGGATACAAATATAGTACCAAATGTACTTTGGATCCTTTATGAGAAAGAAGAACAAAAAAAAGAAGAAGACATATGCATCTTTGAATCATGTCTTTGGGCTTCACGTATAATTACTTAAACAGAGTATGTGCTTAGAACACAACAAAAAGAGAAATGGATTTAGACAGAGAAAGTGATTCAGGCAGAATTGTTCTACAAGAGAAAAGCATCTCTAAAAATCAATACAATGTTTGAATTAATCTGGTTTCTTTCTTTATTATATGTCTATAGATGACAAAGTTCTTTAGAAACTTGACAGGCTGGTGCCTAATTAACTTAACAGAAAACAATTTTTCACTGGGTGTAAGGTAAAATTAGGAGAAAGGTTGACGATATACCCTCCAGTAAGGCAAATAGCAAGCATAGATCCAAATATACTTCTCGTTATTTCTAAGTCCACCTCAGGTCATAATAAATTACTTGGGCATTTTAAAGCACTTCATTTGGTGAAATTTAGAAATATTTAAAGGGCTAAAGTTGTGCAATCAGCCTGCCACTAAAAAAATAAATGAAAAAGTTCGTCACTAGTGACAAAGATATGAAAGTTGGAGCAGTTAGAAACCTGAACTAGAACAGGAAAAAAGATTGAAGCATAAACAATTAAATACTCTAAATGTATCTCAGTCTGAAATATTCACTGAGCTTTTCAAAGATCAAGGTAAATTTAACACCATTTTATTTTTATTCCAATACTTTGTATTTATTTGAATCCCCTGGTTTACTATTCACATATTCCTTCATGTATTAGATCACAACTCTAAATTTTACTGGAGAACTCAGATATATTTTCCTATGATTCACAGCACTGAAATATGCTTGAGATATTCTAATTTGTGTAACCATCCTGAAGAAGTATTTGGCATTGTGATGATTTCACTCTTTTAGCTCAGTCACATGTCTATCCAAAACTTTTTTTTTTCTTAATGTAATAAGAAGGCTGAATTATAACTGAAATGTATAGAATTAGGCTCTAGACAAATATAATTAATTTCTGAAAAGAAAATTAAACTCTTTGACTTCTATCACTTCATAATTCCATACTTTACTTTTTTTTCTGTTAATATCCTTCTTTTAAATATCCAATTATACAAAAAGAATACATGTCAAAAGGTCTTTAAATTAAAAAATATCTTATTAATTATTATTACACATGTGTTAATAACTAAAACAGAATCTTCTGGCTCCTTCTGTGACCCTGCCAGAATTCAGGGTAAGAAATGAAACTCCGCCAAAGAAGGAATACCTTTAACTTCTCAGTCTGAATCTGTCCACAGAGCCAGAGTAATTCCCTCCTGAAAGAGGGAAAAGACCCAGTGACCCAGATGTTCTACGATCTCTCAACAGCCTTACCACCTTGGACTACCTTTCTAAGATTTACTCTTTTTTCTAGTGTATCTCTCCATCTCTGGTGTTTAATCCAGTTACTTCATTCATCCCAGTAGTAGGCAACTGGAAGCCAGTAAGCTCTGATAGGACTCCAGACAGGTGTTGTTTGGTCTGTGCATTGTTGGTCACACAATGTTTTAAAAAGGAGTAGCTGACATTGAACAATGTAAGCACATATCGTTATGGAGCTCCTCCTGAAAAACTGGAACTTTTGGTAACCTATGACCTTTTTGCACATGGCAGCGATTAGTTTGTGTGAATCTGGTCAAGGACCAGACACACAACTCCGGTTTTCTATAGTTCTTTCTATTCCTTATTGTCTTACTGACCTCGACACAAAGGATAGGTTACTTACTCTTTAACTGCTCAGCTTCAATAAGTATCCTTTGTGTTATACTCAGCTGGTGGGAATTTGACTGAATTTGATTCAGTGGTTTCTTTCTGGGCTTCATCTTGGAGCCAAATTTACTTGACTGATATCTTGATTCTGTTTGCAGATTTGGGTCCTTACCTCAATCCTCAAATTTTTCTTTCTTCTTTTCTTTCTTTCTTTCTTTCTTTCTTTCTTTCTTTCTTTCTTTCTTTTTTTTTTTTTTTTTTTTTTTTGTTTCACATTTCATTTCCTCTCTCCAACCAGTTTTATTAGAATGTGCCAGTTCTGGTTAACTTTTTTTAACTTTTAGATTTTAATTATTTCTCCCTCCCATCGTTAATATATAGGTAAAATCATGACCACTGTAGAACATAGGTGTTGATTTTTTAAAAAGAGAGACAATTATAAGAAAGTAGGTACAACGTCATGGAAGTTGTACGTTAAGGAAACATTCCTGTAAATACATCATGCTAAAACATTGGCTTGCAGAGGTTTTACTTCAAATAGTCTTTGTTAAGCAAAGGTTCAGAGAAATAAACTTATGACACTGTATGGTATTAATCTTCTGTGACAAAGACTTCTCATTTGTCTTTTTCTCAAAAGTACTACTTTCTATGAAATATGTAATTGTTTCAGAGTCCAGAGTCAAAGTCTAAATGTATTTCTTTTTCTAATGGCATTTTTCAATAAAGCACAACAGTTACAGGTTTGAAATGCGTATTGAGTATTTCTGGCAATAAAATTCTTGCGTTCTCAATAACTGATATGGTTATGGTTGAAAGAAAAGGCAGGTTATAGGTTCTTTTTGAACTTTCATTACGCTATGAAAAATTTAATAGTGTGGTTGCATTGTTTCACAAACGGACTCACCCTGACAATGCAGTCCTTCATCATACCCATCTGAGCAGTCCAAGACACCGTTGCACAGTTGGGACAAATGAATACATTTGTTGGCACCAAGGCAAGCAACGTGATTCAAGGGGCACTTGATTTCTACCTCTTCGGGACCTGAAAAAAATATAAAAATGGGTTAGTTTGGCTTTAAAACCATTAAGCACAAGAAATTACTAGCCTTAATTTACAAGACAAAACTATGGAAAATGACTACCAGAGGGCAGCTTTGACTGTCAGGGATGTCCAAATTAGCCTATGTGATTAAAAAACTAATTTTAAAAACTGCATAGGATATAAAATAGTATGCTTTTTTTTTCAAATAATACATTAAAGACACAAATATTCTTTTCAAACTTTAAGTGGCATAGATTTAAAATCTGATGGTTGGTTTGAGTCATCGATCTACCTCTTACTTTTAGATTAAGCAGGCCAGGTACTTAAACCCTGTACGTCTCAATTTCCTCTACTATGAAATATGGAGAGTGGCAACTCCTTGGCAGAGCTCTTGTTAGAACTGAATCAGGTAACATGAACAAAAATATTTTAGTGGAATTTAAATGAAGTTGTGTCAATATAAAAAATATTTCATTTTTAATCTGTTCTTTATTAAGAACAGCTAGTTATATCCTTATTTATACATGGATTTTTGTTTGTTTGTTTGTTTAAAAAATCTTTACTGAGCAATTATAATATGGCAGAATTTACTAAGGTGTGGGGAGGTGATAATGAACACAGCGTACTCATTGAGTTCTCCTGCTGATGATAACAGTACATTATATGATTACCGTTTGTATTTTTAAAGATATGCTTAGGTTGGAATACCAAGTCTTTTCTTGAAGCTCACCAATTCCAAATTGTCATCCAAAATTCAAATTGTACATTGCTATATCTGGAGTTCAGGTTGCTTATTCCTATATCCTATCTAGACTTCTTCGATAGGCTCTCTCCAAATTCCCCATGCAGTGATTCTTAATCTTGCCCAACTCTCCTAAATCCAGAGTGCAGTCATGCCATATGACTACAATCGCATGTTAATCTGACACTGATTATTATAAGAGCCCAGATTCTACAGTCAGGCACACGCAGAATTTAATCACAGCTATGTTAATACACATGGGACATTAATTTATTAAATCAACTAAGCATTAATTTTCTCATGTGTAAATAAAACTATCGACTGAGTTTACCTTGCAGGCTTGTTGTGAATGTCAAAAGTTATTGATGGCAAAGCACTGAGCTTTGTGAGCTTTTTTGTGAGATGTGGGCTCGGAATAGGAATTCAACATGTGTTAATCATGTAAATAAATGCAGCAGAGTGGAGTTGTTAAAAGACTCTGGAGCCAGATTCTTGGTCCCATCACTTATAAACAATAAGTTGAACAAATTATGTACCTTTTCTGTGATTCACCAGGTTGTTGTAGGGATTATATCAAAAGCTTTTTGTATCTTTCCCAGCAAACACTCGTGTTTGTTTGTTTTTAAGATTTTATTTATTAATTTGAGGGAGAGAGCAAGTGAGAGAGAGCACAATTAGGGTGAAGGGCAGAGGGAGAAGCAGACTCCCCACTGAGCAGGGAGCCCAACGTGGGACTCATCCCAGGACTCCAGGATCATGACGCTTAACCCACTGAGCCACCCAGGCACCCATAGTGTTTGCTGTTATCATAGGTAAGTAAAGAATGTTCCAAGATGGGAAGTTGCCGTTTTGTAAACATTTTTTTTTTTAAAGATTTTATTTATTGTCAGAGAGAGAGCACAAGCAGGGGGAGCAGCAGGCAGAGGGAGATACGACTCCATCCTTCGACTCTGGGATCATGACCTGAGCCAAAGGCAGAAGCTTAACCAACTGAGCCACCCAGGCGCCCCTGCCTTTCCATAAAAACTTATATCACATAACTTCATTTTTATATTGTAAGCCCCCTCCCCCCCAAAATGCTGAAGTTGCCAAAAGTAAGATATGTTTTGAAATATCCTATCAAATTGAAAGATAGGTATATGTGATTTTGTTTGATGCTAAAAAGCTTTCAACATTTTGTATTTGGGGGATATAAATAAATTGTTATGATACAGTTTCACTAGATGAAGTATTGACACTAACTGGTTTCCTGGTATTTTTTTTTTCATGTATATTTATATAATTACTGGCATAAAAGGCAATTAGTTTTGTCCAATACCCATTGCTTCAAATGCACAACTCTTTATTGTAACATGTCTCTGTAACTTGAGTATCAATGTTTTAAAATATACATTTCCATAAATTAAAATACAAATACACATATTTAAATCCAAATTATAAGGATAAAAGTAAGTGAAACTCTTTTTGCCAAGTTTCTAGTATTAAATCTTATATTTATAAGATTAACATAAATTCACTTAAAAATAAAATTGAAAAATAGAAACTAGTTTTGAAAAGCTGTAAATTTCTATGACCAATGCAGTTCCTTTTAAAATTAATTGGCTGATTCTTAGAAATTTGAGAATATATATATCCTTGCATGAATGTCAGAGTAGTGTTTAGGCCAGATATATTTAGATCTCTCTGTAAAATTCCAAAAATAGCCTACAGGAAGAACACTTCAAACCTGGGAGACTTTAGAAACTTTATAGGGCCAAAGATGACTCAGGAGTTCTTTTTAAAAGCAAGTTTTTGTTTTTTTTTTTTAAAGTAATACATGTGTTGGTTCAAATCAAAGTTGTGGGGTTTTTTTGGGGGGGGGTTGGCATTCTTAAGATTGTCAGGTAACTGATGAACATGATAGAGGGAGTGAAATGCACATTTCTTGTTCAGAAACAAATTTTGAGAAAACAGAAAAAAAATGTTTGAATTTCTCAGAGGCAGTATACAAAACTATTAGATTCTTCCTAGTGATAACATGTACGGATAAAAAAAAGAAATTTGTTTGGATGAAAGAAAGAGTTAAGTAGTTTCTTTAGAAACCAGAGACTATAGTTTTCCTCATCTTTAATACACTCTTTTCTTGGCTTCCATGACTGCTGGGTAACTGGTAAGACAGCTGGTACATGGCTTGATGGATTGGACCTTAATCAGTCCCTCCCAAATCATCATATCAAAACACATTAAAACAATGACAATATTTGCAAATTACACAGAAGTAAATGAAGACAAGATTCAACTGGATCACCACTTCTACCCACTGATCTGTGTGACAGGGAGAAGAATGTGATCACAGAGACTACGTGAATTCCAAAGATCATGTCAATATTTCATTAAATGATTCATCTCACAAAAACCCCTGACATTCAAAATATTTCATAAGCAGAAATCATAATCTGGACACAGCAAGCAGCAGGGTCAGAAGCTACCTGACATATCTGGAATTACCTCTTTAGTTACTAAATCATTAGGATTTGGGGAATCTGAGAGAAGGAATGGGATGACAGGGACGCACGTGAGGAATTTCAAAATAGTACAAACATGCTTCAAAATTTTAACAAGCATGGTAGTCTTAGATTATCACTTCAGTTTTCAGTAAGGCATAGTCAGAACATTTCCAGTTCCTCAAATCTAATTTTAGGTGACCTGAACAAGGTAGCAGAATTTGAAATATAGTAATTAATTATTCGTAAGAGAAACTCTATCATTAGAAGGATTTAAAAAATAGAAACACAGGAAAATAGTATTTATATTCTTAAATTTTTTATAAGCCTTACTCAATTAGTTAAATTAGGCTTCATTTTTTGAACTGAACCTCATTTTATAAACAAGTTTTCTAGGATAATGCAAGGACGATGTGACTCATCTGTATGTTTTTTTGAATGTTTAGATTATTTTTATATAAACGTCTTACTGTGTATTCCCACTCCCTTCTCACCCCCTTCTCCCAACACTGCTGAGCTGCTTTTCCCCAAGGTCTCCATGATCCCACTAACAGGGAGGCCAGAGGCAAGCAGTATCCTTCAAAAGCTGACCAGAATTCCTTTCACAGACACACGTTCTGCCATTATTTCTCAGGCCTTTTATACTCCGGTTCCACTGTTGTTGTTGTTACTGTTAACGTAGCTATCCCATGAGCACACTTGCATGCACTTCACACACGCTCTTTGATGAACTTCCTTCTGTCTCTGCCTGAGAAACACACATGTAGTACCCTGCCCGACTCAATTTACAATTGTTGAATGAATGTTCAGTGCATTTTAACTCCTGGCTAATTCCCACTTTCTTCTATGTGCTAGAAGTTACCTTTTCCCACCATCAATATAGTCTCAGACTAGGTTTTATAAATATCACTTTCCCCCAACCATAGAATCATAACCATTCTCGGTTGCTGCCCACAACATAACCAAACTCTGTGGCCCGATTTCATCATCTAATTGAAACTTAATTGACCTTACGTATAGGTTATTTTCAGTGCTTGTAGTAAACTTCATTCAGAGTCATCGCTCACCTCCCTAAAATAATCCAAATTATTCCCACTTCTGGAATTTTCTGTATGCAGTATCATCATCTGGAAAGTAAACCTTCTCTTTCACCCAACAAAATCCTTCAAGTCCAAACTCTGGCTTCTCCATCCAGTTTTCTTTGTGAAAAATAACATCACATAATGGAGAAGTTATTAAGTTTAGAGACCAAATCCTTGAATTAGAGTTTTTATCTGCCATTCATTAGTTATCTCAATTTGAGTTAAGAGCCGAACTTCAGTGAGATTCTTCTTTCACATTTGAAAAATGGGGATAATAATAGTGTCTGGCTCACATGATCATCTTAACAAGCAAATAAAATCATGGTTTGGGAAACATTATACAAATCAAGAGGGGATTTTTTGTGTGTGGGGGGGAGTGTCACTGATTCCACATTTTCTATGAACTCATACGACATTGTTTATATCACATTTTCTTATGATATAGCTTTTTATAATATAGTTTCCATGTATAGTTTATGAACTATATTGATATATACAGTTTCACATAGATTTCATGAGGCATGAAGCCTCTCATTTATTTATTTTTAATTTTATTCCCACTTCACAATATAAAATGAAATGTAGGAACAAAAATATATTGATTATTAGTTGATATAAAAATCAAGTAAAAACTGGTTATATAAAGTCATCACTTAAAAACATAAGACTTTGAAATTCAGAAACTAAAAATCATGCACTTTTGGATTGTATTTAATTATACCTGCCTATTTACTTAGAAGACTGAGGTTGGATTATATTGTGAAGACTTGTTTAGAACTCAACTTCAAGTAAAGCCTAATACTGATTTAAAAATATACACACGCACACACACACACACACACACATACACATATATATGTACAATACACACACACACACACACATAAGGAGGAATATAGGACTATTTCTATTGGTAGGATATTTTACAATATTTAGCTTCTGAATATTGAATCTTGTGGAGATTTCCTATTTATTAAATTGAAGAGCTCATGATTTCTAAGAATTTGTGAAAACTGCCTTAAAAATTAACTTTCCTAGGATTATTTTAAAACAAATTTTTAGTGTCACTTTAAGTAATATACTAAGATTTCTGGAATGCTCTTAACCTGATTACAAATACGTAATCATTTCTATTCCAATATTTTCTTCATTTTCTTAAGAATACTTTTCCACACAATCAGATCCAGTTTCTTGGAAATATTACAAACTATTATCTTTTAAGGGGAATTCCTATGCAATTAAGTGTATACAAATATTGCATTATAACATCAGTTGTAATTCTCACAGCTGAGAAATCAGAATAGTTACAGCTTCTTATGAAAACTGTTAAGTATGTGGACCACATTATTTTTTTCTATATTGTTTGGGGAAATTAGTATATCATGTACACACATTAAATACCATATATATATATAATTAAACATAACATTAGATAACGTAATACCTTTAAAAAAGTAATATAACTTTCCCAGAACCGTGTATTTCATAAAATTCTGTTATTTTTAAGCATAATTTACTTTTGCATGTGAACTACTTCAACTGACAAACTGATAATTTAAATGGAAGAAATAAAAGAAATTTATAGTATTTCAAGGAAAATTAAAATTGGATTTATGAGTTTCAACTTTTAAATAAAACAATATTAATTGATATCATTTGTTAGAGTAATCTACAGGCCAACAGTTGAGGATACAGGAATATGAATAAGAACTCTTAAAGATACATGTGCACTCAATCTAATAGTAACTTACTCAAATTAAATAATTTCTGTGTAATATAGATTCCAGTAATGGCTTGTGTGTTTATATATTTCAAATGGATGCTGTGAAAAATCAAGAACTGGAAAAGATGTAAAGGTGATTGATTTAGTCCAGTTGCAGTACCCTTAAGCCAGTTCTGACATCTGTCCTATTTTTAAAGGCCCTGGGGAAGGAAATTTTGCAGCTTTGATAAGTTGTTCCAAGGTGTAAAAAGTCTTTTTCTTTAGTCCTTAACTCTTCAGAAGTCTCAGTGTAGGAAAATTCCCTGCATCTAACATGAGCTTTATTTATGTATTTAATATGTGAAAAGCTTGCCTGGTCACCTAAGGAAAGCTATGCCATATTAAAGCAATTCGGCTATGACCAAAGTCACCACTGTGTTTGCTATTATGCATATGAATACACGGATGGTTAGTTAAGATTCATACTGAAAACTTTCTGGATGACATCTAGAAATAATGTTAAAACAGATCTCTCTCTCTCTCTCACTCTGTCTCTTTCTCTGTGTGTGTATGTGTGTCTGTGTGTTCTGCTAACTTTAGAATATATCTATCAAGTGGTTTTTATCAGTTTAACGCACTGTCTGCGTCTGAATCCAACAAAAGTAGGTTGTCATAATATTCCCCTGCGCTGAATTTGTAAGCATTTAGAATACAGCTAAAATTGACAAACGGAAAATATTATATGGACATGGCTACGGTATTGTTGCCATTAATTATAACTTTGGAAAAAAAATTTTTTTCTGACCAATGGGCTGTCTTCTTTTCTGACCTTCCATTTACCGGCAAATAGATAAGAAAATAAATGAAATCATTGTTTCGTGAGGGACTGTCAATGCAGCACTGCTATTCACTAAACCCAGTGCTAATGGAGGGAACTCAGCTTTGATGGCTTTAAAAAAATTAAGTGCAATTTAGGTGTTTTAAGTGTTTCTTTATTTCTCTCCATGTATGTGTTCCTCACACATTCCTTGATTACTCAATCACCTTTCCCATCCTCACCAGCTTCTCTTTCAAAAGGTCTACAGGGTCCTTTTCCCCCTCCCTCCACCTCAGTTAAAATACATTTGTATGTTTGTTTGTTTGTTCTTTTAATTTCTTAGAGCCCTGTTCTTTGCTAGCTAACTTCATAAACGAGGTGCTCTGACAGGTAATGTATTTGCATGTAAACAAGATTCTTACAGAAACAATAGATTAACTCCAAAGATTAGAATTTCAGTCTCTTTGTAAAAAATGACAAAAGTATTTTGTTTGAGGAAAAGGGGCACTTCATTGATTGATACTCATATCATACTTCTTGCTGACAATTTTGTTTACTTGTAAAGTTGGCTCTCACCTCTCTTTGTAAATGAATGAGTATATACGTAATCAACGAACCAGAAAGAAGATGCTTTCTTTCTTCAGTTTACAGAAATCCTACTGATTCCTCAAGAAGTAAAATGCATATTCTAGTCATATCTTAAAACTCCTGGGAGGAAAAGATTTACCCAATTTGCAGATAAAATAACTAAGAAAGCAGAAGATAAAATGTTCCATTTGGGAATATCTCTCTTCTGAAATACAGAACAGAGGATAAGTGTTTCATCTTTAAAGCTAATGCTTTTTCCTCTTGTTCTCTGGGGCTACTTTACCAATGGTAACCCAGTGATGGCTAACTGATTACAGTGCTGAAGTTCAGGGCAGTGTGGAAAGCCTACTCAATTTGAAGCAGAGATGGCTCCATGGTAAGAAGCATGTTAAAAGATTAATGCCTGACAGGAAAAAAACAAGCCAAAATCAGATAGTTCCATACATCCCCCAGAGAAAAGGGTTCTTATCACAATAAAGGGACAATGAGAGGGAGCAGTCAACAGGCTCATTCACATGTCAGGACAGCTGAGAGTCATTTCTTCTTTGATTCCACAAATGTGTGAGAGATTGCTTCTGATCCAAATTCTGCGCACAGAGACATTACTATTGCCACCCTAAAGTGGTTTTTTTTGAGATATATATTTAAAAAAAAAAGAATTTTTTTTTCCAGTCTCTTCTTATAGAGGCTAAGATAATAAAAGGTTAGATTCATGTCCCCAAGCATGGCCTAAAAATCAAAAGCAGCTTGGTATCAGGTAATTAATGGAAGAAAGGATTTTGGTGGTATTTGGCATAAGTGATGATAGTCGAAAGTCAAGGGAATTCTACAAATATAAATTGTTACCAAAACTCTTAAAAGACATTATTTACTCCCACCCCCCCAAAAAAAACCCAGTAAATAACAATGCCAACATTTGATAACTAAATACATAAGAAAACTAGTAAACATAATGTCTGTATTTCCTTGTTCTCAGATTAAGAATAAATAAGAAGAAAAACAGAATGAATGAGAAGAGCTATTTTGAGGACCCACTAGATGACAAGCATCATTTCTTATCCAATTATTTCTTCACCACAATGAAGATAAGATGAAAACAGCTCTACAAAAACTGAAGAACAAGAGTTTTTCTTGTTTTGTTTTGTTTTTTATAGTGCTCATTCAAGACAACATTAAATTATACATACTGACTTAAAAAGAAAACTATCTTTCTGATTTAGAGAGAAGTGTGCTCCATGACCCTTGGTCAAACAACCCAGATCCCCTATGATATATATAGACATTGAGTAAAAAGATATTTTCTGATCCCACTGGTACATTTATCCAAATAAATGTTATTTAATAGGAGTTATTCATTTATTATTTCATTTAGATAAAAAGCTTGACATTTGCTTGGACTGAGTGGATAAGAGAAAAATGGAAAAGAGGAAAAAAATGAATATATGCCTTGAATCACTCCATCACATTTCAAAAAAGGGATTATTTGCTGTATGTAAAAGCAAATAAACGATTGTTTGGGGGACCTGATTAGCATACAATGATTTTACAGTGAGAAGGACCAGTTAGAGCATGGATAGTTAAAATGTCTTTCACTGGAAGAACCATATTGCAAAACACAATAATTTTTATATAAGACAATTTATACTTGAGAGGATGATAGAATGTTGAAGAACCAAATTTAAAAAGCATTAGAATGATACAGATATTCTTAAGTATAACAGTATTAAATCCTTAGTAGAATGTATATATTGTATATTTCAGACCAAAAGTGGAATGTTATTGATAAAAGATACTCTTCAAAATTTAATTTTTATGCCACTCAAAATGTTAACTCTGAAAATAATTTTATGGTGCACCTTTAATGAAACCAAAGTGTTCTTTATTGCACTCTGTAAAAGTAGCATTATATTAGTAGGATAATTGCTGTTTATTGAGTACTTCCTATGTTCCAGGATCTGTGGTAAGCATATAATGTTCATTATCTTATTAAATCCTTACAAGAACATTATGAATTAGGTACTATAATTACTATTACATAGATGAAGTAATTGAAGATTGCAGAGGTTAAATACCTTCTTCAAGGTCACAGAGTCCTGATGCTATTTTTTGAATTCAGGTCTCTTATATCTTCAAACACTGGTTTCTTTACTACCCTGTGATATTGTGCTACAATCTCAATTCCCTGTAACAAAAGAAACAAATATGGCAATGAAGCCATATATGTATTTCTGTCTGTTTCTCTCTCTCCTTGTGAAGTAGATTACATAAGGATCTTGAGGAAAAGGTAAGAAAATTATGTGAGAAGTCAAAGCTGTGTAGCCACATTAAGTCCATATTTAAAAAGCTCTTATAATCAGGGGTGATCCCTCGCTACTTAACAACAGGTAAAATACACTGTACAGGCTCTTGCTTCTACAAGGAGCCTTAAGAAGGCAACTTGAGGGAGTCTTGGCTATCTGGGCATGATCCAGGATTTCTTGCTGTTGGACCCTCACCAGTTCCAGGTATGCAGGCCTGTTTGACCAGGGGGAGAGAGACAGAAAGAGAGAATGGCAGCAAGGCAGTCTACTGAGGTATGCTAGGATGGCCTCTTTGTCCACTCTGGACTGAAGGAGCTTGGGATTATTTGAGAGGTTTCAGGAGGGCACTGGGTAGCAGTTGTTCAGAATCAAAATAGAAGCGTTCATCAACCAGGACAGTTGTGCCATGCATACCAGCTAAATATCAGTCATGCTTAGAAGAATTTGTGTTGTCTGTTTCTGGCAAATTCTAACAATGAAGATAGTCCCCGCATGCCTTGCCTTGACAGCAAAATATTTATTCACGACAACTTTAGGTTGTCCACAGTAAATACGAACAGGTTTTCGATGTTATGTAGTGCTAGGGTAAAGCCCCTCCTAGTGATCAACCAACTTACCCGTAGCACAAAAACCCTCCCTTTAACCATTTAATCGGTCTTTCACCATGTGCTTATTTCCACTATAAGGGGACATTCTCTAGATCAAGCAGACTGGCTACATGTCAGTTGCTACCTCTTCCTGGTAAAGTCCTGCTACTTTTGCCACTTGGCACAGCTTCAGTGCCTGGTTAGCTTGGCAGGATGGAGCCCAGCGTGAAGGATGCCAACATCACAGGTTCAAATACCATATGGTACAATTATCTGCCTTTCTGTTTTTCAGCCACAGATTTTACCTCCTAACATCTGCCAACCACATATCCTCTTCATGCTAGAACTGACACAGAGCAAATCAGTGTCTCTGAAGCACTACAAATCCCTAAAAGGAAGGACTGATACCACTTAGGACTCAGTTGCATATTTAAAAAGGCAGAGCCTTAGCCAGGCTTGAGTTTGAGTTCAATGTGCCAACACTAAACACTCAGCCAGATTCTCCCTGGGGAACTTGGTAAGGAATCACTATAGGGCCTTTGAGTGAGCTCACATAACTGCTTCAGTTCATTAAATAGCACCTTGGCTCTCTCGTTTTGAACAGAGCCGAATGTCTCCAATTTACGTGAACAATTAAACAACTGCTAAGTAAACAGTATCTGGTGAATAGTGAATCAGCAAAAGAAGTTTCTCTTGCCTCATGGAAATCATCTACTGGAAATAGCCACTTTTCTCAAAATTTTATAAAGCAATTATTCCTTTCATAGAATAGTGGATATGGAAGTTTATGATGAGTAAAGGACGAATACAGAAAACAATGTTACTGAAGTTGAAACACACACACTAACACAAGAACTATAATGTAACTAACAGTGTTGATGCAACTAACCCACTAAATTATATCTGAATGGTGAAAAATTAATGGACTAGTGATACCTGTTATTACTTACTTTACATTTATGGACAATTCTAATGACTTATAAAATTGCAATACCTCCCTGAAAATGTCTCTGGCTCAAGAAGAAAACAAAACAAAACAATAACAACAAAAGGATTTCTGGTTATACATGTTGAGGATTATGAAAAAGAAAAATAAATGGCATTCATATACCAGCCAGATATCCAGGGTAGGCATTTTTACTCCATCACGCTATTCTGTTTAAGGGACTTCAAATGTGATCAACTTTACACTGAATTCTGCTCTATGGTAAATACTGTTGTAGCAAAATTTCAGTAAGTCTCACTCCTGTGCCAAATCTTTTTTGTCAGGTTTATTTGCAAAGAAAACCATTGATTTATTTTTGTTTCATCTGTCCTCTCTGACCCTTCCATACCCATGGTAATGAACAGAAAAATGGTCAACAGGACCTGAAACAGGAAAGAAGAGGAAAAGCAAAGGTCAACAGAAGTGTACAGAATAGAAACATCAGGCACTGGGTACGAGAAGTGACCCAGTTTTTATCAGGTCCCAAATTTATAACATGGCGTTTGCAATTGGTCTTTTCTGTAGAAGTTTGAGCGGGTATATGCAAATGAAATATTTCCAAAAGCACAAGATTTTTTTTTCCACTTTTAAGTTTAATATATATTTTGTAAATGAATTCTAAATAAGCCATTTATTATTTCAGTACCTTTACTATGTGGAATCTGATTGAAACCTCATGAAGATGGATCTTTGCAGACTTGTGCACACTCACAACATGAATTCGGGAAAATAGAAAATACTACCTGCTATAAGCAACTATTTATTCCATCTGTCAGTATGGAGAAATATACAAATCCTTTACGGCAGCTTTTATTTTCTTTTGAGCTCCACCTATGTTCTCATTATAGTATTACCTGATGAAGTTGATTAATGACCACAATTAAGGTAAAATAGCACAGTATTTAGAATAGAAAGAGTAATCCACAGAATTTCTTTAAAGGTGCCTCTTTTTTTATTTTTTTTTAAAGATTTTATTTATTTATGTGACAGAGACAGCCAGCGAGAGAGGGAACACAAGCAGGGGGGTGGGAGAGGAAGAAGCAGGCTCCCAGCAGAAGAGCCCGATGTGGGACTTGATCCCAGAATGCTGGGGTCATGCCCTGAGCCGAAGGCAGACGCTTAACGACTGCGCCACCCAGGCACCTCTAAAGGTGCCTCTTTTAAATGTAAAGTTGTTGTATTAGAGTATTTTATTTAAAAATAAGAGATACCTCAAAACTTTCTTAAATGAAAAAGCATAAAATTACCTTAGGATATGAATATTTTGGTATTTTATACTGGAGTGTATGAAGGATTGTATCTTCTTTGATGTCATTCGAAATATTTCACCATCTTACTACTCTGATCAGATTTTCATGAATTATATCTCTCATGAATATTTTTTCACATTTCATTCTGAACATTTTATCAATGCTACATTCAGAGTCATACTGTATATCCTAAGATAATGCTTTCCAAACCTTAATGTGCATATGAATCACCTAGGGATCTTCTTAAATTGCAAATTTTGATTCAGTAAGATCTTGGCTAGGGGTGGTATTGTGCACTTCTCCACGCTCCCAGGTGGTCCCTGCATTCCACTACACAGACTACACCTTGAGTAGCAATGTGCTAACACCTCCAAAAAACGGGTTTAAAACCTAGTGTCCATTTTCTGGAAATATGTTCACTGAAATGGACTCTAAACTAACGGAGCACCTATTTTTATTGAACCACAAATTAAACAAAATGTCACTTAAGACAGGGCAGAAGCACATTATTAATATTGATATATTGACACATTCTAAAAATGCTGATCTGCCATAAATTCTTATGAATGATTTTGTCTTTGGGACAGTGTATGTATTTATATCTTTAAAAAAATCTTAAAATCTTTTAGACACAATTCAAGGATCTTATATGGTCAAAAAGAAGAAGAAGGAAAAGAGGAAAGCAAGAGAAAAGGAAAGGAAGGAAGGGAAAGAGAGGGAGGGAGGGAGGGAGGGAGGGAAGAAGGAAGGGAGGAAGGGAAAGAGAGGGAGGGAGGGAGGGAGGGAGGGAGGGAGGGAGGAAGGAGAAAGAAAAAAGAGAGAAAGAAAAAAAAAGCCATGAGTTACAGAAATGGATACCAGATATAAAATGTGAGAAATTATGTAAAAAGTCCATGTTTTCTGTTATTTGTTTTTAGAAACCGAGAATTGATGGTGTGAAAGCACAAAGGAAGAACTGAGAAGTCAGGTTTGACAGATGGGTTAAAATTGTATTGGCCCCTTCTCAATTTACTACATACAACAACTTAAGGATGAACAGCCTTAATAGCTATGAGGCAGAGCTTGAGACCTGAGAAATACTAAGGCAGAGACCAACTTCCATTTTATTCACAACTCCTATATATGAATACAAATAAATAAATGTACACACACACATAATTTCCCTCTGTTTATTTTCCTTCTGCATCCTGTCTCCATTTTCTCCTTTAATTTCTCAAAATGTACTTCTGGGAAAATTAAGTGGCTCGTTTACATCTCTGGGAAATGGACACCCAGGACATTTCAAATACTTTATTTAGATCAACTACCTTCTCTGCTCAGCTACCTGCAATTGCTTACACATCTACAACTGCATTTAATAGCAGTGCTTTCTTCAATTTTTAATTAAGTTGTTAGAACCAGTCAGAATTTACTTGGTGTCCTAGTTTAAAGTTATAAAATGACCTAGAATAACTAATTAAGGAGGTAGAGGGGTTTCCTTTTACTTATGTATTAGTGTGAAGTGAGGGCAGGGGCAGGGGGCAAGGGGCAGGGTCCAGGAGAAAGTATATGACAGAAGAATAAATCCTGTAGGATGATTCCTGTTCCGGTCAAGCTTCTCTTTAGTTTCCTCCTAATACTGAACTGCTATAACAATGCTTAAATAATTGAATAAGTAAGTACCCAGTAGGTCTGAGCTCTACACAAATGTGCTGAACAAACTCCAAGCTATAAAACACCAAAGAAAGAAAAAGTTGACAACTGTTGATTTTTTTAATTGGCAATGTCTGATTACAAGTATTCTACCCTTAAGGTATTTGACAAATTTAACTTTTAGGAAACTAATCAAGTACAAAATTAATATTTGGGAGGTGAATTCATTCTGAATCTTTTCAGAGATGTTTCTAAAGGTGAAAATAAGCTAACACGAGCTAATACTACTATTACTAACACAGTAGTAAAACAGAATGTAGAATTACCCAAAGATTATGCTACTATCTAAATATTGCGACTTTCAAAAGTACATCTCTAAATGCTTGAGATTTTTGGATTCAAAACATTAAAAAAGGAAAAAGTTAAATGTCTTAGAACCGAACATGCCTGTGCAACAGCAGTTTTTGATGCTAAGATACATTAAAGTGCCAAAAACTAAGGGCATAATTTATGACCCTAACAAAACACAGCCATTAAATGGCTTAAATTGCTGAAAAGGAATAGTGAAATAACATGCAATTATTTTTTTTTCCTCAATAGGGAGGTTTGTTAATCTGAAATTAATGTCTTCATCTGTAACACTTTAACGCGTTCTGTGTACGAAGTTCTACTGAAGAATAAAAGTTCCAGACGTTTAAAATCCCAAATCCGTTACTTGTTGGATAAGATTCTGAGTAATATAGTTCCGTAGGCTACAATTCTGTACCTTTTTTCTTTAAGACCTTTCTTGATGTGAGTTTTAGGTCACTGTCATTTTGAAATATAAATCCTCTTGCAAGTTTCCTACCTGGTAAAATAGCCTTTCACAATGGTATCCCTTTATATTCTTCACTATCTATTATGGCATCAATGAAACTGTTGGGAAAAAAATCTTTTTTTTTTTCACCAAAGATTCAGTCCCTCAGACTGAATCCAAATCATGTCTCTAATCTTCACATCCTACCTTGCAAAAGGGCTGCCTCCTGGCAGCAACTTAGAGCAACTGCATGATGCCCCTTATCTTTTCAGTCATTCCAAGGAGAGCATGGTGGAAACAACCTCAACAAGCCACTCTTAAGTTGAGTTCCCACAGGTATGTGGGTAATGACCTTCACAACATTCTCTGCATGATGTCTGCCTTTGAGTAGGGACTCTACTGCTTGTGTTTTTGTTGTAAAGATCCCTAAAATTCAGTTATAGCTTCTATAAAGTTGGCCTTGGCTTAGATAGGCAAATATCACCATCAATCTATTCTATCTAGGCTCCATTTCCTCAGGCCCTGAACAAAGGAATCGTAAATTCCATTTTCAGCAATGTCTACTTATATGGTTTCGTGTCTCTCCACTACTCTGAGAAACTAGAGAAGAAACTATATTGTTTAATCCAGAGAAAAAATGCTTTCCCTTGAAAATGATATAGCTAACATTTATTAAATGCTTCCCATATATCAAGCAGTGTTCTAAAGCTCTTGGGAATTCACTGACTCAGCCTTCTGATCAATCTTATTTGGCACACTTATTATTCCCATTTTACAAGTCAGAAAGCAGAGAGCCAGAAGTTAAATATCTTGTCCAAAATCACAACTATCATTTTGTGGAATCGGGATTCAAACTCAAGCTTTGAGTGTAGGGACCACACTATTACCCACAATGATATGCTGCCTATACAACTATGTTGGCAAAGTAGAATCTCTTCCGTCCTTTAATACCAATCGTAATCCTGTTTACAAACTGCAAGTTTGTGCCTTTTGACCACTTTCACCCATTTCCCCTACCCCCAACCCCACCTCTGTCAACCACCAATCTGTTCTCTGTTTCTAGGGGTTTGTTTTTTAGATTCCAGATGTAAGTCAGATCATACAATATTTGTCCTTTTTTGTCTGACTTATTTCACTTAGCGTCATGCCCTCAAGGTCCACCCATACTGTTGAAATGTAAGATTCTTAGTATGTAGAAAGCTTTGGGTTGGACTCTGTGCAATATGATATGATAATAACTTAAATGAAGACTCTAGACTCTGGGAAACAAATAGAGGGTTGCAGAAGGGAGGGAGGTGCAGGGATGGTGTAACTGGGTGATGGGCATTAAGGAGGGAACGTGATCTGATGAGCACTGGGTGTTACACGCAACAAATGAATCATTGAACACTACATCAAAAACTAATGATGCTGGCTAATTGAACTTAATAAAAGTAAAATAAAAATAAATAAATAAACTACCAAAAAAAAAAAAAAAAAGAAGACTCAGATGCCACATTTTTAAAATTCTCAAAATAAATGAGACTTGGGAATACAACTAATATTTGGGATATTACAATAAATTACTTTAAACTGTAATGATTGGTCCAAAATAAAGGAAAACAAAGAATAATGTAATGCTTCAGTTGGAATAAAAAATAAAATATATAAAATTTGGTTTAGCACTCATCATTCAGCTGCATTAATAGATATAAATTATATATATAATTTTTTATTACTAAGAAATATAAAGCTGTCTCTTTCCTCAGAACATCTCTAAAGTACTAGGTACCACATTTAAAAAGTCCACAAAAAGTTTCCTCCCGTAGGAAAAAAAAAATAAAATAAGTAGTGTCTGGAAAATAAGCTTCTAAATCAGTGGTTGAAAAATTGAAAAAGATTTGACTGGAGAAGAAAAGCAAGAGAATGAAAATTATTGTCATGAAAATTATTATTGAAGGAAGATTATTATTACATAAAGGATTCACAATAGAGGACGACTTAGGCCAACAGTTCCGCTAAAATTAAAAAAAAAAAAAAAAAAAAAAAAAAGCAGTTTTTGATCCACATAAGAAAGACTAGATCTTATACAACAAAGGCATAGGTGATCTCATGGGGAAAGGAACTTAGGCAAATATCTAAAGGAAAGGAAAGAAACTTACTGTTTCTAGATAAATTCAAGCAGAGGGGGTCTCATCCTTAAGGATGGGCTGGAGCCAGTTCCTCTATTGATTTTAGAGATAAATGAGATAATCACTACAGTTCTTTCCAACAACAGGATTCTGAGCCTCTATTTCTTTCCTGTATTCTTGTTTTTTTGTTTTTTTTAACATTGTTTGCCCTTCTCTTTGCCATTTCTCCCCATTTTTTGCTGGTAATATGCTTACACAAAAGAAATTAACCATTCATTCAAATTCAGACTCTCATTTTCAGATAATGACAAAAACATATTTCTGAATGTATCTTCTAAGTATAATGGCTTCTCACAAAGTTGGCCAATAATGACTATAATCTATTTTATTCTTTCTTTTTTCCTTAAAAAATATTCCTTCCTGATTTAAGGAAATTTCATTTCCCTTAACTTTGATGAATTGTGGGAAGTTCATAAATTTTATGTTTTATCTATTTTACTTTTATTTGAAATGCACAGATAAATTCAAGGTAGAAAGCACATGGCTATGTATAACTCAGTAATATGAATATTATAAAAGGACTCCATGAGTCCCATGATATAAGAATCTAGAGAATTTAAGTTCAATAATATTACTTTCATGAATTCTGAGCACATAAGAGGTGAAATCAGAATATATACTACATGGGAAAAACATGTGGTGACCTGTAAACAGCTTCCAGGGTCCAATCAACATATGTCATTGATTCTGGCTTATATTTAAAGTGCTAACATATAATTAAGTAATTTTAAACTGTGAATTTAATGACCCATGCACATCAAATAACTTTTTGTTATTGTTGAAGTTGTAGTCCTGTTAACTTAGAGAGATTTTCTACAAAGGTAGCCTTGAAATTATTGGTAAACTGTTCTCCACAAATGAAGTCAGGCACTGGAATTAGCAATTGTATGGGATGTACTCATGATGCAGTCATGACAAAGATCTAAAAAGAAATATGCATTGTACAGAGTGACATACAAACTTACAATTTAAAACAAATTTTGGCTGTACCTGAAACTTACATATTCTCAGGCTTATGGCATGGTAGAAATAGCTACGGACCTGGAGTCAGATGCCAAGTCTTGGCTCTGGCACTCCCCAACTAGATGACTCTAAGAAAGTCATTTAAATAACCTATGTCTCATTCTACCATCTGTTAAATGTTGATGAAGTGGGGGTGGAAACAGGCACCAGTCTAACTTCACGGTCTAACTTCACAGCCTAATCTGTGAGGATAAATGTAATAACAGATGCAAAACACCTTTTAATATCCAAATACCCCAAGCACATGTGAGATTTAATTACACTAGTCAAACAACAGAGCTGCCTAGTTGGGGAATTCAAAATATTCCATATCTTTACATAATAAAATACTAATTTGGGGACTTTTTCCTTCAAATATTCCATAGGAATCAACATCCTTTCATGTATAAACGTATACATGAAAAATGGAGACAAGAGAATGTTTCCAGATTCTCCTCAAGGAGAAGATAAATAGTTTATTCGTACTTGGCACAACGAGGCTGATATTCTAATAGCCAGGTCACCTTAAACTAAATGGGGGAATCTCTCAAGTTTTAAGTACTTGGTTTTGCATTAATATTCCTAGCTTAACCTCTGTTTTGTTTTTTTTTATCAAAATACTTCAGCATGCCTGAGACCTAATAAAATTACCTGATTTAAAAGAAAATGTTATTTCTTAAGGAAATATAGAGATGGATAAATAGGTAGGTATCTGAAGTACCACTATTAAGAAAAAATTCAACTTATGGGAAAAGATTTTACCAGCATTTTAAAAAGTAGGACAGATAGGATAGAGAAATTTTAAAGTCATGAAACTTGTAATTATGTTCAACTTAATTTGAAAGTCAATTTTTAAATCTTTAAGATTATTCTGCACATCATTGGTAGCAGTATAAAAATGAACTGAACTTACCCATGATTTGCTTGAACCCAAATCTTTAAATGCTTATAAATAGAAGAATAGCAATAATGTCTTTGACTCAAAGAGAAAAAAAAAAATAGTTCACTTTATTATGAATATATATAGGATTTCTGCCAACTTCAAATAGCATCTAATAAATTAACAATGGTTCTGGAGACTAGCATGTCCAAAGGAAGGGTATTGTATGATAAATACTTTCTACTTGCTGGAAAACTCATATTTATTGTAGACGGTTCCCCAGGGGCCTCATATTAAGTAAGCCAGCTTTGGAAAAAGAATTGGCTTATTTACAGTGCTATGGCATTTAAAGACTGTAAGTTCCTCAAGGGTAGGTGCAATGCTTAATCATTTTGGATCACTACTGACTAGCACAGGATGTAAAATATTTAACAATCATTAAAAATTAACAAATGAATTCAGTTAGTCATTATTTAGTATGTAATTGATTTACAATTCTGGCTGATAGTTAGATCCCGCTAAAAGGAGAAGATAATTTTACTCTGTGAGAAATGACCCCATAAAACACATACCCACACATTAATTGATGAAATAGCTTATGTTTATAAATAACTGACAGTAAGTGATAATTTGAAAATGGGAATTCCAATCAAGGGACAAACGAATACATCAAAGTTAGTAAAACTGTTTGCCATTTGTGTGCAAAAATATATGTTATCAGATGGGAAATGGTTGGCAGGGCATCTGTAAAATGGGTGCCCAAGGAGCAATAATCTGTCCCTACTGTTATCACCAGTAGATCAAGATGACTCTGGAGCCCATGGCATCTAGTCCCAACAGTGCAGATGGGTGCTTTGGACCTATGCAGTCCAATATGAGAGCTACCAGCCACATGTGACTATTTAAATTACAATTGATTAAAGTGAAAGAAAAGATTTAGTTTTTCAAACAAAAAAAAAAAAGTTTTTAGTCTGAATAGCCATATTTCAAATGATCAATAGCCGTATATGTCTGGTAGCTAATATATTAGTAGAGACACAGAACATTTCCTTCATCACAGAAAGTTGTATTGGACAATGGTACGTTAAACCAGAGATTTAAAATGACTTGTATTAGTGGCACAATTTTGAATAATAGAATGTCATGATTAAGAAGGAAAAAAAAAATTTTTCTCTCTTAGTTGCACTTTCTGTCCTCAACACTAATTTACATAAGTTCACTATTGTTATACTAATGTGCAGTATAACAATGCCTCTCAGAGTCTAGAAAAGCTCCAGTGGCTATCACATATTCTTTTAGTTTAACTTAAGCACTGTTCTTTCTCCTTTTAACCATTTTAACATACTCAAAGGAAAATATTTGTATGTTCAGGTGAACTTTTTTTCCTATCCTAATGTTACATTACGCATTTTCTTTCTCAGAGTGAGTAATGTTGCTGCAACATTACGTAAACGCACTTGTTACAGTATGTAACAAAAAGAGATTATACATAGTGCTCAAAGTTGGTCCCATACTTGTCAAATGTTCACAGTGAAGGTATGAATTGGAAACTGATTGAAAGATATTGCAGTAGGTTTTTTAACTTTACAATAAAAGCCTTTAAAATTATTCACCACATACTCTTAATATTCTGTCCTCACCAAGCAAAATTATAATTATATCTTTTTTTTCTCATTATAAAGTAAGGCTTTTGTTTTTGTTTTTTTTAATTTTTATTTTTAAGATTCATTTATTTATTTCAGAGAGAGAGAGCATGCATGGTGGGGGAGGGGTAAGGGGAGAGGGAGAGAGACTCTTTTTTTTTTTTTTTTTAAGATTTTATTTATTTATTTGACAGAGAGAGACAGCCAGCGAGAGAGGGAACACAAGCAGGGGGAGTGGGAGAGGAAGATGCAGGCTCCTAGCAGAGAAGCCTGATGTGGGGCTCGATCTCAGAACACTGGGATCACGCCCTGAGCCAAAGGCAGACGCTTAAGGACTACGCCACCCAGGTGCCCCAAGAGAGAGAGAGTCTTGAGCAGATTTCCCGCTAAGTGTGGAGCTCAACATGGGGCTCGATGCAGGACTCCATGTGGGGGCTGGATCCCAAGACCCCAACATCCTGACCTGAGCCAAAATCAAGAGTCAGAAACTTAACAGATTGAGCCACCCTGCAGGCCTAAAATAAGCTTTTTAAATGGAAAATATGTGCTCACCAGCTGATAACATAATCTAGTCTGTATTTCTTTTTTTGAGAATTATTAACATTCTGTTTTGTAGACCAATCTCTTTCAAGACTGTTAGGTGGGTTAATTCCTAAGGAACTTACCTGCAATTTCTGAATATTTTAACCATATCAAAGTGTTGTGCTCTCACTAAGCCTTATCTGGACATCCTATCAGCTTCCCTATGTACCTACTCCCTGTTTAATTGCAGTTGATAGAGTGTATTTGTGGTCACCAAGATGGTATCTTTCGAAGGATAACTAAATATATAACAGAATATTGGTACTATTTATTGAGCACTCTCCATACACCAAACACTGTCTCTAGCTAGAAGAGAATAATGATTTCCAGACTTCTAGAATATTGCTCTGCCTGCTAAAGACTGTATCATAACCTAGCCACTTGAGAAGGGTGACATTCTTGGTTATGCTGATGATAGAAATTCATAATCATTTGTCATTGTGATTAGAGAGGGAAGAAAATTCCCTTAGTCTGCAGAAAAGCCTTAAAATGTTAATATTCTTTCCCTTTGGAAAGACAGACATAAGAGCTTTGTTAATGGATTTCTTTGTGATTTAATACAACATGTTAAAAGCAAGACTTGTGACTCTTGAATAAAGAAGTAAATGTTGTTTCGTAAAAATGGTCATTCATCATTAGTTATAAGAAGTCTATTTGTAATTTGAAGTCCTAATTTAATTAGTGTCACATCCTTGAAGGCTGCCTTGTGTCAACTGTTGTAATGACACGCTATCTGTTCCTTCAACAGCGTAGGTTGCTAACAAGCATTTCAACTGGAACAAAATGATAATGAGAAGAACAACGGAAGTGTTAATTACCTATGCAATTAAAGTGCCTTATATGCACACTAATGTAACACTCTACTGTATTTACATTTCTAATGGCTATTCATCTTCAGTTGAAAATACCTATTGGCACTAGTTATAACTTTGCAGTTAAATTATGGCACGAGGTAATGGTGTGGCTTATAGACTGTGTCTACAAAGCTTCAATCTAGCCAATTTCTGTAAAGCAATATACTCATTCAAGATCTTGGTATCAGTATATATTAATACAGATATGTTTACACCATGCATGGCACAATTTTTGGCTATAAGCAATAGAAAAAATTCTTTCCTTCCCAAAACATACATTGAACTATTTAAGTATTTATTATGTCATTTTTATTTTATGAAGCAGTACACTTAGGGAAAAAAAACACACTGTAAGTTATTAAGTATAACAAGCTTTAAAAATTAAAATATATAGGCCTAATTGCCTCTGGTATGTATGGTGTCTAAATGAAGATTCTAAATTGCTTGAAACATAATCCTCCTTCCTTTTCTTTTTTTTGCATATTCTAGTGACAGGCTGCATATAGGTGGTGCTCAATAAATGTTAGCTTAAAAAGTTAATTTTACAGAAGATGTTGAACTCATCTGAAATTGGATGTTCACTAGATAGGTAATAGCTACTGAGATTAGGCTGTTACTTTTGAAAAATATAGTCCATTATTCATACAGAGATTTCATAGCATCTTGCCTGAAATGTTTAATAATGGATTTTGAAAATAAGATAGAACTTTAGATCTTTAGGCTTCAAAAATGTACATTTACAGAAAATATAGTTGGCTATTGTACAGATATAAGAAAAAAAAAGACTCATCCAGGTTTTGTTGCCAATGGTTATTTGTTTAGCACAAAGTAAAGATTTTATTATTAAAGCAAAGGATCAATTTATGCTAAACAATTACAACAAATTCTATGTAATGACTTTGTTTGCAGTGAACAGTTTTAAAAAATGACATAGATATTTTCCAATTTCAAAATTATCCAAGCAGAAAATTATTCATATCTGAGTAAGGAAGGGATATCTAATATAAATTTGTTTCCATTAAAGTAATGTGTGAGGTTTGTTCCTATGCAGGCATGCAGTAAAGCTGACAGCAAATTCTCTTCAGGAGAGTACAAATTTAGCATTCCAAAACTACGGGTCCGTCCATCATGGCATGCATTAAATTGCATCAGCAATATGGGATTCATATAAATATATTTGGTTTGTATTATTTTGAAATTCTAGTAGTAGCTTTAAAAACAAGACTGTTTTTGAATACCTACTATGTGCCAGTCAGTGTGCTTGGTACCTTTCAGAACTTGTTTAATTCATTCATCTCAAGTTAGCTTCCATCCTCTCTCTAGTATACAAAGAGAAAACTGAAGCTCAAAATAGCTAAACTGATTCAAGCTCACACAGCCCATGAGTGACACATGCAGGTCTTTATACTCCAAGTTTATTTTGGGCCCCTCACACTACAGAACGGTTGTCTCTCGGTCTAGTAAATACAAACAACAATCATCCTGCTGCATGACCTTTTTTTTTTTTTAATCGAAAGACGGTTAAGTACTGTTTGAAAAGCATCAGTGATTATTAGAAAAAAAAATACATTCTCTTTTCAAAGAGTAACAGATAAATTAACACCATATTCATTATTTTTTAGAACTTAAGCAGGTTTTATATATTTTGTAGGGGGAAATACAGCTTACTAACCATGACATTGATTGGTTCATTTCTCCCCTTCAGTTGTAACCATCACAGTGAATGGAGGTTATGGAAAGATAATTTGTCCTGATATAAAGCGCCCTCTCTAACAATTAGAAAAGCATAAAATGGAATTGACTTCCCCTTGAGATTCCGATTCACAGTCAATGACACATAAAGTATATTTATTGACGAGTCACAGGGTTGGGACTTGATAGGGCTATAGAGGGCATTTACTGCACAGAAAAGAGGCAGTAGTATGGACTGCCTTTGTAACTCTGGGAGTCTGTGTTTCTAATTTAGGGAGCTTTCAGGAAAAAAAAATCATGACAGAGGAGAAGAGAGAACAAAAAGAGAAATAAAAACCGGCCTTAAGCAGGAAATACAGCCTACTTGCATTTTATGGAAACTTGAGATATGGCACATTTAAAACAGGTCAAGACAAATATAATAATAAAGTCTCACCTAAAGCAAAAGAAATACCCAGACATTTAAAACTGGGGATGTGAGGACTAGAGAACTGTCAAGTCATGAGATCGTTTTGTGGCTGTGCTACTTAGCCTAGTAAATAGGTACCTCTTTCCATGCTGCCAGCAATGGGTAAACAATACCCATTCTGCTCGCACTGGCACTTCTGTGAGTGGTGCTTATGACCACTGAGTTATTTTAGTGTTCACTGTTACTATAATTTAAAATCTGTTTTTTTTTTTTTTTTTAAATCTTAACTAAACAATATTCAGATAGTCCTAAGTGGTGGTGCTGGAGCTTAAAATATGCTTTTCCAAACCAAACTTTGGAAGAGGTGTTAAAAGTGATAAAACACCATTAAAACATTCAAACAACTGTGCAGTTAATTCAAAAGCAAATGCCCTGAGAAATATAGGCAATAGGGCTGAGAAATAATAAAAGAGAATAAAGTAAAAGTATACGGTAATGGTTGTGGAATCATGTACTCCAAGAATGCATGCCCATTCTTTACATTTATTTCTATGGGAAAATTAGTTATGAATAATGCAAATGCTGATTTATGCAAAATGTTAAGGAACAGGTCTCTTCAACGGTAATATTTTTAGCAAAAAGAATCATGAATAGAAAGGAATTAACTTATATTTACATTTATATGTATAATATTTCTATTAATATCAGTCTAAAATTATAACCATAGAGAAAAGATAATAAATTTGTGTTAGAAAATTTTTTGATTAAAAATACAGTCTTAGGTTATCAATTCCAAAATATATATACACATGGTGAATTGATAGTTGAGGACACACACACATATATATATTCTTAATAACTCCATGCATCCCTATTCCTAAACCATTTTTCTTCTCCACAAAGTTGTCTCTTTTCAAAGAAAGAATTTCCATTTGAACATTCCTATCTTTCAGTTGAAATCACAGCAAAACAAACATTTTTCCAATCTTTAGTCCCTTAGGGTTAGGCAGTATTTTGTGCTTACAAATATCACTTGCTTTCCCCCCCCCCTTTTTTTTTTTTTTTAAAGATTTTATTTATTTATTTTACAGAGATAGAGACAGCCAGCGAGAGAGGGAACACAAGCAGGGGGAGTGGGAGAGGAAGAAGCAGGCTCATAGTGGAGGATCCTGATGTGGGGCTCGATCCCATAACTCCAGGATCACGCCCTGAGCCAGAGGCAGACGCTTAACCGCTGTGCCACCCACGTGCCCCTGCTTTTCCCCTTTTACCAGCACGTGTGTCGGGCAGGTCAGATATACTTTCCATTTTACAGAGGCGGAAAATGAGTCTCAAATAAAATCGTTCCCATATTCATGGGATCCCTCTTCTAGGGCTCTTATCCGAGATATACCAGAGATTCAGAAGCTCACTGACGGGCTCTACTCAAGCCACCTTCTCAGAGAGGCCTTCTAGCATCAACCTATCTAAAACAGCATTGCCAGCATGTAAGGTACCTTCTCAGTTAAAGGCTTCACCCATCACTCTGACTTGTTTCTTCTTAGTACTTTCAAAATTTTTATATTATGCATTTATTTGTGTTCATATCACCCTATTCTTTCCCTGCACCACACCTTCACTGTCCAAACACAAACACACACACATACTCTGCTAAAACTCTCTTTTTTGTTTAATTCAGAGGATAGAGTCTGATACATATTGACTAACAACAGATGAGCTGAATGATGTGTCTTTCCAAGGCAGTAAGGTCAGAATAGCTAGAACTTGACTCTAAAATTTTCTGACTCCAAGCTTAAGGTTTTCTTGCCTATATCATACAGAGCTGTCTTTCCCACAAGGGGTCGGGCTGGGAAGGAATCAATATATGTGGAGCAGTTATAAAAGTATATAACATCTTTTTTCACTGACTTAATTATAATTTATATTTCTCTAATATGTATTTTGTGTCTGACTAGGGATACAATCTTTTGTCTTCAATCAAAGCAGAAATTTCACAATTTTATGAGCACAAACACCTGGCTTATCTAGCATAATCCATCTTTCTCGCAGACAGCAGCCTAACTAGAGAAGGATTTTCAGTTAATCACAATGCAAAGTATATTTTCTTAGATTTATGTTGGAAATTAGTAGCAGCCGCCCACATCAATATTTTAAGGCTATTTCTACTAAAATGCTGCTCCCATTTAAAATTGAAAACTCAAATATCTATCAGGATAGTTTGGGGATGCAGAAGATATATTTCTAAATTTTGGTTTATTGTAAAATATGTATGTTTGCAGGAGATTTTAAATGATGAATTTCTACTGCCAGAATAAGTTATAGCTTTTATTTAGTTAGCCTGCTATTCCAAACTCCTTGTGCCTGCACACTGCATAAACTACTTGCAGTTCCTCCGTTGTGACCCACCAGTATTTGTGGTGAGTCCTAATGAATATTTTAGGAAATAAAATGAGAAGTTCTGGCCAAAAGATAACTTTAACTCTGTGTTTCCGTTTGTGGTTCTATAAGAAAGGGAGGGGTAAATTTTTAATTCCCCGTTGACTTTGAGTTTATTTTCCTGTGAACACTACAAATAAACTTTCTTATGAAGCATTTTTCCCCCCAAGTAACTTAAAATGAAGGAATCAGCTACTTAGCAAATTTCCAACCAACCGGTAGAAACATTTTGATTAACAGAATACATAGGAAAAATAATCAGAGTAAATGCAATAATGTATAATTCCTTTTTTTTCTCCTCCTTTTCTCTCACTTCGGAAAGCACATTTATTTATTCCGTGTAGAATGCAAGTTTTGGTCAGCCTCTGCTCTACCCTCTCTGTATCTGTACCTTAATAATAATGCTGGTGACAAGAATAGATTATATTTATTAAGCCCTCACCATGTATCCCGAACTGCAGGAAATGCTTGAGATGGAATAGCTTACTTTTTAACAATTCAGGGGAAGTGAATATTTTTATACTAACATAGAAGATTGCTGAGAGTCCCTCACATCTCCCCACCCCTGATCTCCCCCTTTCCTGGGGCGCATGAGCATCTGTATTTCCCAGCCCCTTTTACAGCACAGTGTGGTCATGCTACTAAATATCTACTAGTGTAAACAGAAGTTATATACATAACTTCCTAGGCATCTTCTGAAAAAGATTTGTCCCAGACTCACTCTCCATTTCCTTTCCAGTGTCAGACAGCGATAATGGCTGGAACACTGTTGAAATTATGTGTTGAGAATGGAAGAGCCATCCCTTTAGTCTACATTCCTGAACACCTTCACGGAGCTCAGCACACCGGTGTGCCCCAACTCTTATGTAAAAGGGAAACATATTCCATTTAAACCTCTGTAATCCAGGATCTCTTTGTTAAGCAGATTAGCATTCACCTTAGTGAATGCACCTGGTATTACACATGGGAAGACTGAAACTGAGAAAAGTGTAGGTCTTTGCTCCAGATCACAGCACATATGCTACATATAGTACATTCTCAGTTTAAAAAAACAAAAAGAAAATATTTGAATGGGTAACTGACCAAGAAAAGTCAAAAGTAGACTTGACTGGTTTAAATATTAATTTTCACATCCAACCCTTTCCTCAATCTCATACCTACACTTGTCTGTGTATTCTAGGGTGGGCTGTAGCTAAAAAAAAAAAAAAAAAAATACGAGATTATCTTAATAGAGAAATTATTGTATTCAAGAGTAGCTAGGACCGTCCCCAAACTGTCAAATAATCCACCTCTGGGATGACCTGTTCCTATATCTGCCTATAACGTATTCACCCCCATTATTATCGTCCTAGGTCCTTAGCATCAGCAATTAGCACGGGATCCGTTATACAGGGTATCTCTGATAAATGTTTTCTTTTGAAAGGATAATTCAACAGTATCGGAGAATATCTATGATTCACTATATAAATTTTTAAAAAAATCATAGAAGGCTAAGTTAAAATAGAAAAAGTGGGACTCCAGCAGCTTTAGTTTGCTTATTATTATCTAAATTTTCCCCCAATTTTTAAAAGTTGTGATTTAATAACCAGATCTTGGCTTTTCTAGAAATAGGTTCTTTAATTTTAAACTACTTTAATTTTATTTTTTTCCTTAATGAATACATGTTAGAGATAAAAGGTTAAATAACTTCTTAAATGAGAAGTGTGAAAGTTGACTTGTTTAAATTCACTTGTTAGTATTAAAAATAAAATCTAAATTTTACTTTTATTTTTTATTTAAATTCAATTAATTAACATATAGTGTATTAGTTTCAGAGGTAGAGGTCAGTGATTCATCAGTCTTATATAATACCCAGTTCTCATTACATCGCATGCTCTCCTTAATGCCCATCACACAATACCCCATCCCCTCCCCCCCTTCCCTCCAGCAACCCTCGGTTTGTTTCCTATGATTAAGAATCTCTTATGATTCTCTCTGATTTCATCTTGTTTTTGTTTTTGTTTTTTCCTCCCTTCTCCTATGATCCTCTGTTTTGTTTCTTAAATTCCACATATGAGTGAGATGATATGATAATTGTCTTCCTCTGATTGACCTATTTCACTTAGCATACTACCCTCTAGTTCCATCCACGTTATTGAAAATGGCAAGATTTAAGTTTTTGATGGCTGAGTAGTATTCCATTGTGTGTGTGTGTGTATCTGTATCTATATATCTATATCTATATCATCTCTATCTATCTATCATCTATATATCACATCTTCTTTATCCATTCATCTGTCAATGGACATCTGGCCTATTTCCATAGTTTGGCTATTGTGGACACTGCTACTATAAACATTGGGGTGCTGGTGTCCCTTCAGATCACTATATTTATATATTTGGGGTAAATACCTAAGTAGTGCAATTGCTGGGACATAGGGTAGTCTATTTTCAACTTTTTGAGGAACCTCCATACTGTTCTTCAGATTGGCTGCACCAGCTTGCATTCCTGCCAACACAAATTTCACTGACTTTTAAATGAATTATGTAGTCAGGATAATATTCTACTATTTCTCAGCAGTCGCATTTCTCTTTGGCATTTAAACCCAGCACTGAGTCTTTTTAATATCTGCATGATAAATGACTTAGGTATGCAAACAGACAATTAAAGGCAGTGGGCATGATGATTCTCAGGGAAGTAATCCAAGGCCCTTATTTGATTTTTTTCTTCCCCCCCCTTAGGAGAGAGATAACAATACTCAGCATTTCTCTGGGCTTTAAAAAATAATAATAAATAAAAAAAATAAATCATATTCCAGATGAGGCCTTTCAGGAAAAGGCTTCAGTTCACTAAGAAAACTATCTTCTAGTTTAGTCCTACCAGTTGTAGGCTGGAACCTACTGGAGAGACCATGAAGGAGATTCCTGAAGCACCACCTTAAAAGCAGGCATTCATTTCCAAACTGTAGGAGGTGACCCTGCATTTCTGTTTGCCAAAATCCATTGGCAGTAGGATATCTAGCTATTGTTACTTTTATTAAAAATGTAAACTGGGACACCTAGGTGGCTCAGTCAGTTAAGTGGCTGCCTTTGGCTAAGGTCATGATCCCAGGGTCCCGGGATCAAGTCCCACTTTGGGCTTTTTCCTCAGTGCACAGCCTGCTTCTCCCCCGCCGCTCGTGTGCTCTCACGCGCTCTCTCTGTCTCTGACAAATACATAAATAAAATCTTTAAAAAAAAAATGTAAAGTACTAAAAATGTGATATTTATTAGCCAATAAGAACTATGGACAAGATTTGCTATCTGAATACTTCCTTTAGAAAGCATTTTGACTTCAAAAATTCTGACAGTGAATTTTTACTATGGTTTTAAATGCTAAATAGTAAGACTATTCATGAAGATAACATATTTATTTCTTAAGCTTCTAAAGGCCATTGTGCAAGGAGAAATGAAGTGATACATAATTATCATGATGTTCATAAGAAGAATTTAAAGAGTTTATCATGGGTAACTTAACAAGGTGCTAATGAGAAGTCACATTAACATGAACACTCAAGTGAACTGTACTTAAGAATGTTCTCGTGCTTAAAACTGGGGAGCTAATATCTATCACAATGTGAAAACAAAGAAAAAATCTTGCATTCAGCTTACAGTAAGACTCCTATTTTACCTGTGATGATTAAATTAAGGCTTTCAAAATACAAAACAGAAAATAACAAGATGCAAATCTATTTTGTTAAAGTTATGTGATGCTTCAGTTGTCATTAGAGAGATTTCTTCTAAAATCTAGGCCAACCTACATCAATTTCTCAGGAACCTATTTCTGGCCAGCTTTCTATGTTTCGGTGTGACAAATTTCCCAATGCTACAATGGCCTTTAGGAATGTTTGCCTTTTACGCTCCTCTTTCTGTAATGTTCAGAAGAATTTCAAAGGTGTTGATTTCTGTCTCTAAATTTCTATAGCAAGATAAAATATGAAATACTAATTATGCTCAGATCTTCTGTTTAAATGTATGCATGATGAATTTCTATTCTCATTATTTGACTAATCCATTACTGATGTCATAAATCCTAATCGCAGTGTTAGATCAAACAAGTCTTTTGGCTTAGATCTAAATTACATAGATCCCAGATATTATTTTTCCTCAGTACCTTTTATTAAATAAATGCATTTATCTTAATCAAAATGGAAAAATAATGAGCTTGATCCAATATAACTGATTTTCCTCAAATCTTAAAAATTCAACCACAGCAAAGTAAAATTAGTGAATTGATTTTGATTTTTTTTTTTCTTCAGAATAGGTCACAGTCTCTATTCTCTCCAACATTTGTATGGCTGTAGCATAAAAGGTCTACCCTTTCATATTATATTTATATAAGGGACCAGTTTATTGTAACTATAAATTAGCAAATGAATCACAGCATTAACAGTTGCTCTCTTCTTTTCTTAACCTACCAATGACTATTACTTTACAACTGAAGGAAGAGAACTTCTCGCACACCTACACACATACTCACTCAGAATAGTGTGGAGGAAAGATCTTTAGATTTTGATCTCAGATCTCTCTGTTCCAATCCTAATTTTTCTTTTTCCCTCCCAAAGCAAGTTCCCACTTGAACTACGAAGCTTTACTGCTGCTCTGTCCCTCGTCTTAGAAGTGTTGGCTATAAATTCTCAAAGAGCAAGATACATGTCTGTTGAAATTAGTGTATATAGAACATCAAAATAGTCTACATATGACACAGTTATGATTATAGAAACATTTTCATTTCCTAGAACCCCATCTTCTGAAAGACTCCATTAAATTTAAGTTCTTCTCAAGGAAGAAGGCAAGGAAAGGAAAACAATAGCATACCAGTGTATTTGTTTAAAAGCAGCGTTCAAGCCATCTCCTACAATGTTTCTCTCTCTAGAAGTGAGCAAATGTATGGCGTGATGATCCCAGAACTATCAGGTTTAACCAAAGATGTTTCATTTGTATTCAGAAGATTTACTTCCTAAGATGTGATGTGGACTATCATAATAAAGGAAATATTATTTAAAGGATATGAGAATGCTTTTGTAAATGAAAAAATAAAGTAATCATAAACCTCCTTCATTTGGAAAAAAACTGTGGTAAAAATTCTGTTTTGATGACTTATGTATTCATTCAACAAATATTTACTAATCTCCTACTATGTGCCATTGCTACAAATGAGGTAAGCAAAAAACAAAAAAAATAAATAAAATAAAGCATGACATGTGGAGCTTACAAAATTGTAGGAAAGGCAGACATTAATCAGATGAGTGAATGTATAGTTCCGGATTGAGCAAGGCCATCTAAAAAAAGTTTAAATTCCAGACAGGTCTGAAGCTAAAAACAAAAACAAAAACGTATAGGAATGATTTAGGCAAAGAGGGATGCAAAGAGCCCTAAAACCAAAGGAGGAGCCTGTCCTCAGGTAAGCCCCAGGGCACCGGTATGTGTGTGGGTAGGAAGGAGCTGGCTTCTATTGCTATTACCTGGAAGTTAAAAGATCCCTATCAAAACTTCGAGGTGTGGTTGGAAAGTTGGGAGGATCAAAGTGGTTACTGAAGTTATCATGTAATCACACTACATGATTTCTTAAAATTAAAGCACAATTTTCTTTCAAAATAGGCTAATTTAATTCTCACAGAAAATCTGAAAGAAAATTTCACGTAAAAGTAACTCGCTTTGACAGTTTTTCCCAAACAACAACATGTCGTTGAAGATACTAAGAAACTTAGAACAAAGGCTAAAAGTTTGATTTTGGCTTATTTTGTTTTTCAAGTGTCTAGTTTTGTTTGTTTTTTCCATAGTTTTGTAATGTTCTCAGAGTTATCACTTCCCACATGGCAGTAATATAATAAAAGGTGGACGGTTTGGGGATTGAGACAGACAGACAAACACAGACTATCACTGATTAAATACTGAATCAAAGCTTCAGTGGTTCTTTCCCACAGTAGGGTGAGAGTGAGACAGCCCTTTACGTTGCAAATGGATAAGAATGTGGGGAACCAACCTCCCTCTAACTATCCCTGCCATGGAGCAATGGGCTTTTTGTAAGTTTATTATTAAAAAAAAAAAAAATTGTCTGCAGTGAGAGAACATTTAAAAAAACAACAATAAAAACAGTGCTGTCAAGACTATTTCTTTTGCATTAGCTGAAAGGATTTATTCAAAATGTTTAAATAAGCCAGGCAGCCAAATAAACTTAAGTGATAGGTATCCACTTAAAATCAGTAACTATCAATCAGGTTGTACTCGAATCCACAGTTCCTCAATGTCAAATATAGTGGCCATGATCGAAAACAAGTGGAAAAACGTTCAAGCATTTGTGAGGCTTCAATCAGTGATACGATGCAGTGTTTATTGAACTTAGTTTTTAAGCCATGATTGTCTACTTCTAACCTAGAGCATTTTCAAAGAACAAATAATATTCATTGATGGCTGAATTCTCACTGGCATATGCGCAGTGTCAGGACAGCATTTTAGTTATGACAGGCAATTCTTTCAGATGGAAGGACTCAATCATATTTCACTTCTATTTACTGAGTTGTGAGAATCAAGAGATATCTCCTGAAACCTGAATTTAAAACACCTGGGAAATCTTGAAAGTCAATGGCAAACTGTGTCACCGGAAATTTCTGTGCGTGTGTGTGTGTGTGTGTGTGTGTACATGTGTATACCCACATATTGTGTTGTTGGATGTAAGGATAATGGAAACTCAGATTGAGCAGAGAAGTAGTAATTCCCTAGTTTGGAAATATTCTTTCTTACCAATATCATCATCTATCAGGGCATCCTAAGCCAAGAAATAGGATCAGCAATAGGACATGAAGGCTGTTTAATGCTTGGTCTTTCTACATCAGATGACTTGTGACAAAAGAAAAACCCAAAAAACAAAAAACAAACAAACAAAAAACTCCTTCAGGGATAAGAGAAGAGTCTTAAATATCCCCTGGTACGAAAGTCACACAAAAAGAGAAGTAAAATATATGTATATAATATTTATCTCAGTCTAAAACAGAAGGTATTTTTCATTTGATTTTCAGAAAGAGGCTGTCACACTTTTTCTTGCTGCTTGTCCCATCCAGCTGCCATTTTGGGCTGCAACAATGAGGCCAGTGTAGAAGTGGAATAAAGAAACGGGGTACATTTGGATTTGGACAATAAACTCATTCATGGCTTTTTCAGTCTGGAAGATTCTGAGACTTTAGCAACATAGTAATTGCTAAATAAGAAGAAGGCACATGGATTCTGATAAAGGCCAACACCAGTGATTTCAAAGGAAGGGAAATACTGCAAGGCGCTTCATTGTGAAAGGCTGCTCCACGCCGAATCAGGGAGGGTCTGTCCTCAAATCCTCATCAAAAATAAGCAGAATCACTATATCTTCGTAAAACGCAAGGTCCTGAACTAAAGCTATTTAAAATAGATGAATTCCAACATAGGAAAGGGGATGATTTTTAGAATTATCTCTGTCTTTTTAAATCTCTATCCATTCTACGTTGTGTTTCTCAGGCCACTTTTATTAAAGAAAACTCAAATCCTGGGTTTGGTTCCAGAATTGACCTCAAGACTATTTCTTTTCTGATCTCTGACCAACTGGCTCAATTATAATGGCAACAGTAAACTGGAAGGGGAGAGGACCTGAAAGGATAAATTTACCTCTGGTTTATATTTTCAAAAGATTCCT
>NW_024423343.1:85217420-85317818 GCF_017311325.1 Ursus maritimus | reverse complement strand
CTTGATGATAAAGATCATAGACTGTCACCGGGAAAGCGGACTCAAACTGTCTACAACTCCGTACAATAATACGAACTTAAAGAGTCCTTTTTGACGTTCTCTTCCTTTTTTCTTTCTCCCCCCCTCTTGTTTTTTGCTATTGTCGCCTGGATGCTTTTACAGAAAAAAAGCAGGTCAGTGTGCTGTTGGCAGGCTTTCCTCCCCTGTCCCTTTATCTGAATCCCTTGGTGATGGCAACTTTTCTCTCTACTTCCCCTCAGCAAAAGAAGGAGGGGACTTAAAGTGCTAATACTTCAATGCCCAACTCAGGCTCCACAGCTCTTTCCCCACCTGGCACAAATCTTGTCCAAGGTACACAGCTGACCTTAACATAAAAATAAATAAGTGAAAATAAATAAAAAATAAACACTACCTCTGTGCTCAGAACGAGTCAGAGGTGGAAGTGCCATGGCAATGTTACTCTGAGGGATGGCAGTTTCATGTTCTGGGGCCTGACACTTCATATATCCCTCTGCCTCATTAGCCCGAAGCACACGGATCTTTAGTACCAGACATTCAGAAATCTCAAACTAACAACATCAACCACAATCATGGATCCTTCACATTTGTGTCTGTATTTGTAAATACATACATTAAATACATAAATTACAGTTCTTTCTTTCTTCCTAATTTTTCTCCTTTCCTCTTCCCTCCTTCCTTTCTCACTTTCTAAATTCCCAGAGACTAGGAGTCAGCAGTGCAAAAGACTGCTGAAATTTTAATCCTTGTCTGGAAGTGCTTTCTTATTTATACTGTCGATAACTAAATGCAGAATATGGATTATGACAATTCATGATTTCATATTTGTTCTCAGATTGAGAAATTTGTTATTATATATACATATATAATATTATATACACGTACATTTTTATATACACATAAAATATAGTCATTCCCCCTTCTCTATTGTCTTTTTACTTGTTATTTGGCATCTAGTCAGGTATTAAATCGAAACCAGAAATTTAACACATAGAGGTATAGATTAAAAAGAAATCACTAATAGCTTCATTTGTTAGATATTTAATTTTAGCTTATGTTTTCCAATTCTGATTTCTGTTAAGGACAAGATCCTTAATCTAGGTCCAGGAACAATGATTTTATTTTATTTTATTCTTATTTTTTAAAGGATTTTACTTATTTATTTGAGAGACAGATTGAGAGAATGAGTGGTAAAAGGGTCACAGGGAGAATCAGACTCCCTGCAGAGCAGGGAGCCCAATTCAGGACTCGAACCCAGGACCCTGGGATCATGACCTGAGCCCAAAGGCAGATGCTTAACTAACTGAGCCACGCAGGCACCCGAGGAACAATTATTTTAATTATAGTTAAAATTTTAATGCATTTTATATCATTTTACTAGTTATAATACATTTCTAACAAGCATGTAGTAGGTCATTGTATGTATATATCTGGCATCATGCTGGGTTTTACAGGCATTCAATTGTATGTTCTTTCCTTTCCTTCAAATAGTTTTCATCTTTTTTTTTCAATTAAAAAAAATATTTATTTATTTGTTCAACAGAGCGTGTGTGCAAGCAGGGGGTGGTTGGTGTAGAGGGGCAGAGGGAGAGAGAGAGAGAGAGAATCCTCAAGCAGATTCCTGCACTGAGCACTGAGCCTGACTTGGGCTCAATCCCAGGACCCTGAGATCATGACCTGAGCTGAAATCAAGAGTCATATGCTTAACCAGCTGAGCCACCCAGGTGCCTCACAAACAAGTTTGCATTTGTAAGACAGAGTGAATAGTTGTGATTTTTGCCTGCCCAAGCCCACAACATCAATTCCATCTTCTAACAATATTCCCTGGTTTTCCTTTAGCCCCCGTAGACATGTCAAGAAAGGCCCATATAATCATTATTCCTTCAGCCTCAGTATAAGAATTTGTTCTTTTCTATATGAGGTGAACAAACAAATAAACAAACAACAACAAAACTATTAGAATGTAAGCCTGGAACCGTGGGTGGCCAGATTTTCCCTCTGGACAGAACCAGCCTCAGAAAGAAACAATCCCTGAGGAGCCAAGAGATTAAAAAAAGGTCATTACTGACAACATATTCTGAGGTTCTGGATCGAGATATGCCTTTTAAGGTGTAAATCTTAAAATTTCATTTACATGATCCATTTTTCTTGCTTTGGCTAGTTTGGATTGGGTTTCTGACATCTGATCAATAAGTAGGAAAATCAGACCACTACACACAGACTTTCTGCAAGTGCGGTGCGTGAACCAGCAACAGCAGTATCTTCTGGGAACTTACTAGAAATGCGAAATCCCAGGTCCCACTGCAGATGTAACTGAACTACAAACTCCGGGCGCGGGGCACAGCAATCCGTGACGTCACAAGACCTGCAGAGGATGCTAATGCCCTCAGGGGATGGTCTCAGCAAAGGTTCGAACTCGCTTGTATCTAGAATGTACAGTGCGAATAGATTCCTCTTCTCCACGGATGTTTTTGGTGCGTTAAGTAAAGATCTCTTAAAGTTGAAAGTTTAGGTAAGATCCACAACAGAAATCAGATTTGAGTAGCAGATGAAAGGAGAACCAGAACATGGCAGAAGAAGGGGAATGTTGCTAACACATCAGCTTCTCCTGGACATTTAAAAATGTTAGGTGGAATAATCCATTCACAAAGGTGCATCTTAAAAACCAGACCTTTTCTTTATCTTGGGCTAGAAATACTTTACTTGCCTCATAAGTCAGAAAAACTGCTGACACTCAGAAAAGCAATCGTGAACTAAGAAAGAGCCAGACCTGAGGAGATCTTTGAAAGGTGAATAGAATCAATAGGAGAAGTCAAGGGTTCAAATATTGGAAACGTAAAATATGTCAGTACGAGGCCATGTATGGAAGGCTAATACTAGGTAAAGCCAAAAGCCAGTACTGAACCAATGAAAAATTGCTTAGGGGAAAAAAAAAAAAAAGGCCATGTTTGGCAAGGTCTTTTGCCTTCCGCAGGCTGGTTTTTGCAGTCTTAAAGTGCTTTCCCCTTATCTGTGAGCAACCACTTGAGTTACTGACATCTGTTTCCATCTAGCCAGAGAATCTCCTGTAACCACTGAGCTAATGACATGTGCAGAAGTCCAAACGATGGTCAGATCTGCCAGGAATCAGTATTTGTTTCAGGCTGCAGCAATCTTCTCCACCCTAGAGAACAACTGCTCTATGTCGTGAGCACTCTGACATCTTCCCTGACCGCCAGCTTTTCTTCTTCTCTTAATACACAATCAATTGCTTCCTCAATAAGGTCACGGTAGAAATCAAAGCTAAAATAGATATTTAAAAGCATAATGATGGAAGAGCCATAAATCTGCTTAGAATTTAAAAGAGCCTAGGGCATGAAAGAGAAATGATAAGGACATTCAGTACAATTCCAAATGAGATTAGTACATTTTAAAATGGTATAGAGACTCAGAACATATAAATATTTCAATTGAAGGCTGGATTTTTTTTTTTTTTAATGGCAATGCAAAGTAGTTAAGAACTTGGGTTTTCTGTCAAGAGTCGGCCAGCCTGAGACCAATTTCAAATTCTTATTTTCTATGTATGTTACCTCTCTAAACCTCAAATTCCTTATCTGTAAGTCTATATAATGAAAGTAATTGCCAAAAATAGTAATGAGCCAATGAGTTAACAGAAATGACCATTTTGTATCAGGCCCAACACTGATGAGAAATCGATACGTTATTAGTAATAATAATAAAAATATATATGGTCCTATGTGCCCTTTAGACAAACTGCATACAATAAAAATCAAGAGGTGTCAAATTACAACAAAAAAGTATCTTTCCTTTTCTCATACAAATTACTGCATACTTAAAAATAGAAAAGAACAGGTTGAGAAACCTCTAAATAATCATTCAGAGAAGTTTTATACAATTTAGTGGTTGCTCGGGAAAGCAAAAGGGCACTTTGTTAGTGTCAGGCAAAAATGAATTACATGTTCTCTCTGCTACCATAATAGCCGAGTGACGTCCATTACCATCTTATGATTCATGGATTCTTTTCCGAAATTTAGCACATGCTAATTGAACACCCACTGTGTGCTGTCACTGCACAGGCTCAAAACTAAACCGATGACTGTCACTTGTAATTGTCTCCAGTGAAACCTGCAATAAGATCATTTGTCTGGTAAAACAGATTAAGTATCAATTATTTTTCAATATAAACTTTTCATTATAGTGTCAAGTATTTCAAATATGATCTTTGACTCCCCAAAGCACAATTTCAGGGCACTTGGATTATCTTACAGTATAGCTTTTTTTGAACTTCTCTTTCCTCTGCTCTATTGTGCAGTCATCAGGGGTGAGGCTTGTATTTCTTATATTCTCCAAATCTAGCTCAAACCCTTGTGCACAGTAGGTGCTCAATAAATACTTATTGTAGTCCACTGACATCTGTTCATGGAAGCTATAAGGAGATACATATTATGTATTATTATCCTCAGTGCCTATGGACATGCTATGTTGCCTTTTTTTTTTTAAGCAACTGATTGCCCTACTAATAACCTATTCCTCCTTCTGTCATCGCATTGGAGTATATCCACAGAAAGAATCTTCTTGACAATAAACTGGGGTTCCTTAGAACTCATTTTAAGTCTTGCTTCTATCTCGGCAGTCAACATCAAGATACTTTTCTATGCTATAATTTCTCCATCTATAAACTTGAAATAATACCATTGACTCTTCTTAGAGAAAAAAGACAGGGATTATGTCTAAACAAAATGAAATATTATTTGAAGTAATTTTTAAAAGAAAAAATAGTGCAAAAAAGGAAAAAAAAAGCAGTGCTATTTGATTCATGATATTATTATTTCACTTTTTAAAGGAAGAGTGTAGTAATGAGCTATGCTTTTACATCACGCTTTTGAATGTATCTTGAGCGATGCAAAAGTGTACAGGGAGGTCGTCTGGCCCAAAACGTCTACTCGCTCAAAACACCAGTATTAATTAACTCCTTTCTTTAGCTCTGGAACACGCCTGGGGGAGAGGCACAGGGAGAAGCAGACTCCCCACTGAGCAGGGAGCCTGAGGCAGACTCCATTCCAGGACCCTGGGATCATGACCTGAGCCAAAGGCAGACGCTTAACCGACTGAGCCACACAGGTGCCCATATCATTCACATTGTATAGATTTAATGTGACACAGAGAGTTTGAGTGTATATTCCAAAGCTAGAGTTTGCATGTGTCAAAGCAAGTCTTCCAAACCAAGCAGTTTGACTCTAAAGGTGTTTTTAACTGCTATGCATATTGTCTCTTTAGATTAAAGAAATGCTGTTTTAGAAATGATAATAGATATTTCCAAAGGAAAAATGAGAATGACTTGAGCAAAACCATATTTAATGTTTCTCTTTAGCAGCAAATGGACAGTTTTCTTTTAGTGGTGAGTTATGGTCTGAACCCACTTTAAAGGAAAGACAAAAATAATTAGGCAATGACATTCCTGTCTCCAGGTCTCACAGTACAAAGGCAAAGTCCCGCAAGTCCATTTAATCCACAATGCAATTTTCAAATTCTTGATCTAACAAACACTGATTACCAGCAAAGCACCACATAATATTAATTCCTTCATTGTGACAATAACACTAGAAAGCAGCTGATTTCAACTCGGATTCTCCAGAACTTCCTTATGCTTTTACCACTTATCCAGCGGTGTCCTGCACTATCTTTATGACAATCTACAAAGCCCTTTGTCACTCTGACAAGTTTTGAATTCCTCATTCTTGCTTTGATTATGCTTCATCCTGACATCCCAAGGCTCGCTTTTCATAGTCTGGTGGGGCTCATGTCTCTTTTCTAAACTGTTTGTCTTTATTCTTTTACTTTTATCATTCCTACTTTTCTTGAACCTTCCAAAAATTGTAACTACAACCCATTTCCTACCAATTCATTTTTCTTAATTTCTTTTCGAATAGCCAAGCATTGATTTGCTTTTCTTTAATTCCCATGTTTGTCTGTTTTCTAGTCTGCTTCTTAATCCTACCCTGAAAAAAGAGCAATGAAACTCTTCTCCTATACCCACTTTTCCCACCACATTATCTCTCTAGAGTGAGTAGAATCTGAAGTTTGTCAGAATTCTAGAAATCAAGTGCTTATTAAAATACTACTCATACTGCCTTCTACTTGCTCTCCTACTTGGTGATTTAATTGTAATGCAGGCCTTATTACCAGCATAAACCCACTAGGAGTGTATTTTTTAAAGTGCCTGGGACAGTATCAGTGTTTGGTGAACAGTTACTGGAAGAATAAATCATCACTACATTTAATTTTTTGCCCAAGCTATTCAGAGCAGTATTGCTTTTCCACAGTCGCTGGTATCTACATTTCTTAACTTTCTTTTGAATACATAAAAAAGAAATGGGCGTTAAGACTACACTTACTGTGGTGACCATTTTGACATGTATATAAATGTCAAGTCACCAACAGAACTAATTGTAATTGAAACTAATGTAACATTGTATGTCAGCTATACTCCAATTAAAAATTTAAAAAAATTAAGAGTATTTGAACAATTTAGAGAAATCTGAATTGAAATTTGTGTGTGCATTTGTACGATTTCTAGAAGGTTTTAGAAATCAGAGTCAAGGAGAAATTTGTGACCTCAACACTTTGGGTCCTACAATATCAAGACTGGTAGTTTGGGGCGCCTGGGTGGCTCAGTCATTAAGTCATTAAGTCATTCGGCCCAGGGTCCTGGGATCGAGCCCCGCATTGGGCTCCCTGCTCTACTGGGAGCCTGCTTCTTCCTCTCCCACTCCCCCTGCTTGTGTTCCTTCTCTCACTGGCTGTGTCTCTCTCTGTCGAATAAATAAATAAAATCTTGAGAAAAAAAAAAGACTGGTAGTTAACTGCAGATGTAATCATATGAATAAATTTTAAATAACCACTCAATAATTGATTATACCTGGGCATTGAGAAGACAACAAGTATGGAAGGGTTTTTTTGTTTTGTTTTATTTTGTTTTTAGGCAGAACCTTATTGTTTCTTTCCAGACCAAGACTAATAATCTCTCCACTATCTATGAAGATGGATGTATTCTTTTTTTAAACACTAAGGTGCTTATTTTCTACCAGTCTTCCAAGGGATATAATAAGGCAGGTTTGTTATTTACTTTAGCTTCTTCTTGTAGTTTCTTCCATATAAAGACACAACATACAAAAACAAATTGTTTCTGGCCCTCATCTCATCAATTTGAATATAGGCATTTTCCAAAAAATCCTCCAATTCTAGTCACAGTTGGGGTAGGGGAGTAGCAACTCCCCATTTATTTGCCATTATTATGGATTTATTTATTTTTACTTAAAAAAATACCACTATTTAGAGAATATCAATGGAAACTTCACAACAGCATAGAGGTAGAAGAGTATATTTTTAAATATATAATTAATATAGATATAAGAAAGCCAAAATTTTTTTAGAAAGCTTCCCTCCACCAATGGGAGAGTCATTGAATTTTGAAGGTTTTTATATAAATACATGTACAAATGCATTTACATAAACCATATATTCAAATATTTCAATATATGATATGTGATCTGCTTTGCATATACGTAACTTAGAAACTTTCTACTCATGCATGTGAATTTGGAAACCTAATTTTCTCTATGATAAGTCTTTGTCGTCAGGAGTAAGTTAGAGTTGGAGTAAAATCTAAGGCATCTGTACCCCTGGAGTTAAATCAACTGAAATCAAGTTGTTGTACATGTAGGAGTAGTGGTTGAACTACTGGGAGCCAGAAGATTCAGGACTGTAGTTGTTATCAGAAAAACACAAGTGTCTACAAGGCAAGGTCTATAACAGTTTTCTGAATTCAAGTACTATTTCCCTTCTATTCACAACCACATATAAATATCTACTATTTACTAGCAAATAATAATTTAAATGCATTTCATTTTTGTATGTGCATAATTCTTAGCCACAGGTGTTTCTCTAAAATCCTAAGTATTTTAGATCCTGAGATAGTAGAATGTTTTAAATTATCTGGACAGCCCTCAGTCTGTCTATAGAATTGTGTCAGACTTTTTTTTTTTTTCCCTGAAATACGTTTGATGACATTGATCTTCGGGGTTGCCCTGTGGCCTGGCCCTGTGTCAACTGATTATATATCTCTTAAATACTGTGATGTGGTACCTAAGTACAAGAGTGATACAGAGACTTAAAGAAACTTCCCAACTCTGCTTCTGCGATTAGTCTGATACAGTATATTTGTACTTTCTGAATGGAGACAATGGTTCTGAGAAAGCTACTCCTTTTTAGTTAGCTAACATGCATCTTTTCAGAACTTACTATGTATTTTATAAGAAACACAAGGTCCTTGTGCTTGAGGTGTTTGTTCTCTCATGGAAAAGGGAAAAAAAAAATAAAAAGAACAGAAAACAAGGAAGAAAAAAGTGGAAGAGTCCACAATGGAGATTTTGGGATAGAAACCTACATGTTTTAGATTCTTATGTGTAAAACATACGCGCATTGCTCTTTAGGATTCACCTTGAACAACCTCTGCATAAGATCTATATTCCATCCTTCAGATATTCCAGGGTAATAAAACGACTTGGATTTAGGTACAGGAATCTGACTTTCACTATACTTGACTTTTTCTGTAATTTTTTTATTTGCACTCCATTTACATTGCAAAGGGATTATGAAAAATATACCGCTATTTATCATATCAACCTTTATCATTATTCAGCAACATACACTGTTCAGAAAAAACTTCTCTACATAAAGGATCTTGGTAGTAAGAGATAAAATACTACTGTCATTTTTTTAACAGCTGGTGTTAGTATGTAGCACTGAGAGCTTGCTGAATATAAACAAGAAAAACGATCTACTGTACAAACCACATACTGTTTATGTGGTGACGACAAGCAGTAATTTCGAAGCTACTGCGTAAGATCTCAGGCAATTTACCGTGAAAAATAATGATATATTGCCTGAACACCATTTAAACCGCTAGGGAATAAAAAGGAATATTGTGAACTTTTAAGATGAAATCTCATAAGTATTGTCATTCTAATAATAGCAATCTGATTATTTAGAACTGTAATTACATAAGAGGAAACCAAGGTCTTTGCAACAATGGTTCAGGAATATTGATTTTCTAGCAACAAGCATCATTATATAAGTGATGCAGTAATGGCTTCAAGTATAACTAATGTCTATGACTATTTTCTAAATAAGGTTGATTGATTAATAGTTATAGAATTTATTGCAGAAAGGTGTCAGAACAGAAGAAAATTGTTCTTTCCATCTGCCAACTAATTCTATCTCTGACCCCTGGGTAATGATCTCTTCGAATGTTTACTTGGAATAGGTATTTATTCTTCATCCGCTTCAACAAATGGTTGTTGCATATCCCCCGTGTGCACAGTTCTAGGTGCTAAGGATACAGAGGTAGACAAGTCAATGTCTCTACTGTCATCAGATAACAGAGAAGCAAAAATATCAGATGGTATCAAGTGCCATAAAGAAAATGAAAGAGAATAACCATATAGAGAAGTTTAAGCATTTAGGGAAGGGACAAATATGAGACAGGGTGATTAGGAGATGAGCCCTCTAAGGAAGTGTCATTTATATTGATGCTCAAACATTGGAGGTCACTGTGATACAGGGCATTCCAAGCTAGAGAATAGTAAATACAAAGAGCATAACACAGGAATTAATATGATATGTTTGGGGACTAAACAAAGCCTGCCAGAGCACAGGGAAGAAAGGGGAGAGGAACAAGAGAAAAACTTAGGAGAGGCCATGAAGACTGGAGGGCCACATGAGGCCTTAGAGCAATGTCAAGATGGTCACATACTGTTCTAGGTTCGATGGGGAGCCACTGGTGGGTTTTAAGCAAAGAGACATCATAATCTGATTTAGGTCTAAAACAATAAATTTAGGTAAGCATTTCTACCAAGACATGTCAGAAAAAATATGAAGAGACATGGGGGGAGAAGGTGGTGAATACAGCTTTATTAGGCAGATGTAGCCATGGAAATTGTCTGTATCCCTGGGAGAGTTACCCCAAAAATAATTAGCATGCATTGAGGAGGGAGTGGCAAGTCCACTTCCTGAACGTAATCATTTCCTAGTACAGAGAAAGGCACATTTGTTTTATTATCACCTCAATATTTCCCCACATAGTACTGACTCTTTAATTCAACCTCTAAACCTGATACCTGTATGTCTGTTTTCCAAGGTGTTCCTGACATATTGAGCATTTCTCATATAACATATTAACATAACTTGACCAATATCTCCTGTTCAAATTGTATTACTACAGACTAAATAGCATTGATATGAATGTTTACAGCTTCATAAAATCGACTGTGTCATGTACAATGGAAGCTATGGTTGCCTGCATATTGTAATATTATTGCATTACAGGAAGGTAATTGATTTGCTTAAAATGTTGCAACAATAAACCATTTCTCAGAAAAGATTGCTGCTTAACCAAGAGCACACCAAAGTCAATATAGAAAGACAATTTAAAGAAATTAAATTTTGATCTGTTTTGCAAAGCAAGCTGGTCATGTTACATGAGGATGAATTAGACAATGTAAATGACTCAACATGGTCAAACCACTATGAACCATTTCTGTTCTGACATACTCAGGTTGTAATTAAAATAAAATCCAAAGAGAATAAAAACTGTTCAGTATAGAGATATCAAAATCTTTTGTGGAACCATAGTACAAGTGCAGGATGTAGAGACATTATAGATCTTACACTGACATTCGACTATACTTAATTATCTTCCTTCTGTTGGAAACTGGAATTATAACTGCTGGCCCCTGACTGGAGTGTAACAGTCTAGAAAGTCATTGTTTGTGCTGCTGATTTTACCCTCAGCCATTCACCCATAGAGTATATTAGCTGATAGGAAAAACAATTGCTTACTGGACTAGCTTGGGAAGGATAAATTCATAGCGTTTAAAATATCTGTATTATTGCCTTCATGATCATGTAAAATCTTTAGAGACCTCACCTAGTTGTATGGTTGCCATCCGCACATCCATTGGTCTAAAGAGATGATCATACCAATACCATTGGTTTCACATTTAAATAAAAGCATCTATTCAGAAATCAGATAGAATTTGAAGATTTCAAGAGCAGCCATGATTGGCACTAATTTTCCCATGTGTATTTTGGACTCCTCACTAATAGTTTATTGTGAACTTAATAAACTGCACTACTTTTCAGCTCAATGAAGCCATCCTACTAATCAATGATATATGCCTAACCAAACATTTTCTACTCTAGGAAATAACAAGAATTAGCTATATGATTTGAAAGATACATTTTCATTACCATGTCCAAGCGAGAAGATAGAAGAGTCATTTTAACAACTCACTGTAATTCATTTTCCCTTTTTTTCCCCCTAGCATGAACACTATTGGTCTTTTAAGTAATATCAGAGTATAGATAAAGCAGTGTTATCTTTTGACACAAAGGATGAGAGTTCATATGCAAAGATGAATATATCTCTTTACTCTCAATAGGGCACTGAGTAATGCTTTCATATCAATGGATTTTCTCTAGAACAACATGCTACCTTTTCTAGACCCCTCATATCTAACTACATAAATTTTCAGAATAGCTGTTTAGGATGAGAAGAGAAGGTAAAAGCCTACAGTCAAAAAACATTGTAAAGGTGTACCATATACAAAAATCAGACATATGAACTTCACCTTATTAGATGAGTGCCCGAGTCAACTGAGCTACCTGCCCTCAGACAAACACAAAGACTTGACTCATCCATAGTCCTATGTCTAAGATGGCAAAGGTACATTAACAAGAAAAAAAAAAAAAAAAAGACCGCAAAGTTTGATAATCACCAGCTAACATTTTAATTGAAAACAAACCTGTGAAAATTTCAATATTAGGATTATTTTTCTTGGAAAGTGTTGATTAATACTTTCATAATTCATTAGTGTATCAAAGATAGAGCTCATTTCTTGTAGAGAGAAAGAAAGCAAACAGCCTTTTTTATGTTTTTCTTCCTTATAATTATATGTAATAATATTCCAACCTGTCTGCATCTTTTCATGAGAACTAGATGCTGAAAGGAGGCGATCTCTGTTTTGGCACACAGGTGCATTTATGTAAGTACACGTTTATACATTTATTTGATAGGCCAATTATGGGCAAATGCTATTTACAAGTTTAATAAACAGAACGAAGTCAGCCCTGAAAACATTTTTTTACCTTCTCACCTGAAATCCAAATTTTAAACCATCACATAACAGAATCTCTTACTCAAATGAGGATACCATTAACTGCCATTATCACAAGCGGCTACTGCTACGTGAGTGTGTTAGCCACTTGAAATCTCGTCTACTCAGGATGAGGTTCATGTGGGTCATCATCCTGTTTCTCTTTGTTGTAACAGCTCAGGGTTTGAGGGTTTTGGTGCCCAACTGCTTGCCTGCTTCAATCATCAACATTACCCCATGACTGTGGAAGACATCCTGATTTTCACTTACCATCTGCCAAGAAAACAGATCTGTTTGTTTTCTATCCAGGTTTATGCTGTAAGGGCATCAAGTGTATGCACTTTTTTTTTGCCTTTTAAATTTCTCAATTTGCACATTATATCTGAAGGTGATAGGAGCAAGCAATATATCATCAAAAGTGGTTAGTCATTCTCTTGTGTGTGTGCACACTCACTCTCACTCTCTCTCTTGCATGCATGTGCTCTCCCACAGAAATTTATTACAACTTCATTAGATCCCAAACATAGACATGTGTTTCCAACTGCTTTCTGAGTCACAAGATTAAAATAGAATTATAGGGTAATTCTTCAAAGAACAGATGCCATATATATATGCCATATATATATATATATATATATATATATATATATCTCATATACATATGAGACAAATGATGAAGTTGTCAGTGAGAGTTCAAATGAGGACTGAACACAAACCAGAAACTATGAAATGGACAATAACATTGTGCTGATTGATGAGGAGCACTAACTACATTCAAATTTACTTTAAAGCTTATGTAAATCACTTGTAGGTTTCCGTTTCTATTGGAAGATTGACATCAGTCCCTTGTACATTCAAATATCAAAACTACAAAGGCTTTTGACAGTGCATTTCTACTTTTTTTAAAGGCTGATAAGTAAATAATCCAATGGAAGAAGTATTTGGTGGTTCTTCAGGAGAACCTAAATCTTTCTTGCTATGAGCGTATTAATTCCAAACTCCCTCTTAGGCAATACAAATCATCACTCCTGAGGTCTAAATACTCCACTATCTTTCCAAATCAACATACACAGAACAAGGAAACAGATCTGTGTAAATGTAAAAGTTCTGGTCAAGGTGTCATTTGTACTTGCTGCCTATTTCGTACCAGAATTACATACTCAGAGATAGGGAGCTTTTTACTGGTGGTTGGCGGGTGCCCAGAGGCTGCAACTAAAAACAGAAGAGGAAATGCTGCACTGCATTTTAATTCCCTTCAGATTTCAAATAGGGCATTTTCTTTTTGTTCCTAAACCCAGTACACTTCAGGGCATGGGGCTGAAAAAGAAAATCTATGACCTCCTCACAGAGAGACTATACTTTCCATTTTTTTCCATTCCCTTTTTGTCTCCTGGTGGTTGGGTATATCTTTTTTGAACACCAACACTTTCCCTTCAGTTTCTAAAATTGGTTTCTGGCATTATGACTTCCCTTTTCAAGGCTTGAGTTGTTTCTAACTTTTATACGTCCGTCAATTTGGGGCGAGTCTTTCTAGCACGGTTCTTTGCTTCCCAATCATTTTTGCTAGTCCAGCTTCTAATAATTATCTGACTGCTCTATTTTCCTGTGCATGCTACCCCTTAATGTCTGCTGATAATACTTTAAATATGCAGACTTGACCGAGCAGACCTCTTTGTGACCAGTAGTCCCTCCTCAACTGGTTCCATGTTTTCTAATAAACATCTCTAGAAGCAATCTATTTTCACAGTAGTTGTTGAATACTTCCCTTCAACACTTTATGCACATAAAATCTAGCAAAACTCACTATCTATAAACTCTGCAGTATGGTATTGGATTGTGGCTAAAATAAAAGCTGCCACAGAGGAAAATCATGGGGTAATATGTACACTATTATTGTTTTATAAATATGTTAGCACTCAGGGAGGTAAGATTTCAGATTCTCCTTTGAGCTTTTCTACCCAAGAGAACTGCCACTTCTAGGATTCCTGAAATTGAAATGGTAGTAAAGAAGACCTAAGTACAGTGGACTGAGATGTAGGATTAAAGCTTTTTCAATGCTCTAGTGGAAAAGGTAGCAGGTTAATTGATATCAAAAAGAAGGAAGAATATATCCTTTAAAATAAGCTATTATCCAGGCAAAAGTTTGATACTTTTACACACAAAAAATCCCCAACTTTATATGCTTCATAGCAGCAATTTAATGGACTACCATCTTGTAACTCTTGATGATGCCCCAGTAGCCTAAAAAGGTTAATAAAGCAATGGTGTCTACTTCATCACTTTATTTTATTTATTTATTTTTTTAAAGATTTTATTTATTTATTTGACAGAGATAGAGACAGCCAGCGAGAGAGGGAACACAAGCAGGGGGAGTGGGAGAGGAAGAAGCAGGCTCATAGCAGAGGAGCCTGATGTGGGGCTCGATCCCATAATGCCGGGATCACGCCCTGAGCCGAAGGCAGACACTTAACCGCTGTGCCACCCAGGCGCCCCTACTTCATCACTTTAAAACCCACTTGGAAAAATTTTAAGAAACCCCCTTTAAAGAAAAAGGAAACTTGAACAGACCAATAACCAGAAGGGATACTGAAACAATAAAATATCTACCAACAAACAAAAGTCCAGAGCCAGATGGCTTCCCAGGAGAATTCTACCAAGCATTTCAAGAAGAATTAATACCTATTCTTCTCAAGCTATTCCAAAAAACAGAAATAGAAGGAAAACTTCCAAATTCACTCCATGAGGCCAGCATTACCCTGATACCAAAACCAGACAAAGACAACACTAAAAAAGAGAACTACAAGCCAACATCCCTGATGAACATGGATGGAAAAATTCTCAATAAAATATTAGCAAATCAAATTCAACAATACATTAAAAGAATCAGTCACCATGATCAAGTAGGATTTATCTGGGTTGCAGGGTGGCTCAATATTCACAAATCAATCAATGTGATATGCCATATTAACAAAAGAAAGGATAAGAACCATATAATCCTTTCAATAGAAGCAGAACAGCATTTGACAAAGTACAACATCCACTCCTGATAAAAAATGTCAACAAGGTAGGTTTAAAGAGAATGTACTTCAATGTAATAAAGGCAATATACAAAAAACAGACAGCTAATATCATCCTTAATGGGAAAACACTGAGAGCTGTTCCTCTATGGTCAGGAACAAGGCAGAGATATCAACCTTCACCACTGTTATTTAACATAGTATGGGAAGTCCTAGCCACAGCAATCAGATAACAAATAAAATAAAATAAAATAAAATAAAATAAAATAAAAGTCATCCAAATCAGCAAGGAAGAAGTCAAACTTTCACTATTTGCAGATGACATGATACTGTATATAGAAAACCTGAAAGCCTCCACCAAAAAAAATGCTAAACTGATACACAAATACAGTAAAGTTGAAGGATACAAAATCAATGTACAGAAATCTGTTGTATCTCTGTAGACCAAAAATGAAGCAGCAGAAAGAGAAATCAAGGATCCAATCCCATTTGCAATTGCACCAAAACCCCAAAATACCTAGGAATAAACCTCACCAAAGAGTTGAAAGACCTGTACTCTGAAAACTATAAAATACTGATGAAAGTAATTGAAGAGGACACAAAGAAATGGAAAGACATCCCACGCTCATGAATCAGAAGAACAAATACTGTTAAAATGACTCGATGACCCAAAGCAGTCTACACATTTAATGCAATCCCTACCAAAATACCACTAGCATTTTTCAGAGTTCAGACAAACAATCCTGAAATTTGTATGGGACCACAAAAGACCCCAAATAGCCAAAGCAACCTTGAAAAAGAAAAGTAAAGCTGGGAGGCATCACGATTCTGGACTTCAAGTTATATAGTTACATTGCAAAGCTGTAGTGATCAAGACAGTATGGTCCTGGCACAAAAATAGACACATCAATCAACAGAACAGAATAGAAAACCCAGAAATGAACCCACAGCTATATGGTTAATTAATCTTTGACAAAGCAGGAAAGAATATCCAATGGGAAAAAGGCAGTGTCTTCAACAAATTGTGTTGGGAAAACTGGACAGCAACATGCAAAAGAATGAAACTGGACCACTTTCTTACAACATACACAAAATAAATTCAAAATGGATGAAAGATCTAAGTGTGAGACAGGAAACTATTAAAATCCTAGCGGAGAACACAGGCAGGAACCACTTTTACATTGGTTGCAGCAACTTCTTACTAGATATGTCTCCTGAGGCAAGGGACAGAAAAGCAAAACTAAACTATTGGGACTTCCTCAAAATAAAAAGCCTCTGCACAGCAAAGGAAAGAATCAATAAAACTAAAAGGCAACTTACAGAATGGGAAAGTTATTTGAAAATGACATATCTGATAAAGGGTTAGTATCCAAAATTTATAAAGAACTTATAAAACTCAACATCCAAAGAATGAATAATCCAGTTAAAAAATGGACAGAAGACATGAATAGACATTTTTCCAAAGAAGACATACAGATGGCTCACAGACACATGAAAAGATGCTTGACATCACTCATCATCAGGGAAATACAAGTCAAAACAACAATAAGTTATTATCTCACACAAGTCAGAATGGCAAGATTAACAACACAGGAAACAAGATGTGTTGGCAGGGATGAGGGAAAGGTGAATGTACCTACGCTGTCCATGGGAATGCAACCTGATGCAGACGTCTGGAAAACAGTATGGGGGTTCTTGAAAATGTTAAAAACAGAACTACCCAGCAATCTAGCAATTGCACTACTAGATATTTACCCAAAGTATATAAAAGTACTAATTCAAAGGGATACACGCACCCCAATGTTTATAGCAGCATTATCCATAATAGCCAAATTATGGAAAGAGCCCAAATGTCCATGGAGTGATGGACTGATGAATGAAAAAAGAAGATATGTATAAAATGGATTATTACTCAACCATCAAAAAGAATGAAATACTGTCATTTGCAAGTACATGGATGGAGCCAAACTGTATTATGCTAAGCAAAATAAATCAGTCAGAGAAAGACAAATACCATATGATTTCTCTCATATGTGGAATTTAAAACACAAACAAAAATGAGCATAGAAAAAAAAAAAGAGAGAGAGAGAGAGAGCAAACCAAGAAACAGACTCTTAACTATAAAGAACAAGTCGATGGTTACCAGAGGGGAAGAGGGTTGTGGGTTAATAGGTGATGAGGATTAAGGAGGGCACTTGTGATGAGCACTGGGTATTGTATGTAAATATTGCATCATTAAATAGTACACCTGAAACCACTATTACACTGTATGTTAACTAACTGGAATTTAAATAAAAACTTTAAAAAAAAAAAGAAAGAAACTTATGGGGGAAAAAAGAAGAAACCCCCTTTAGATGTGAAACCATTGAGGAGTTTTTAAAAAGCACTTCTACATCTGTAATCATTAATTATCAACATTGACAACTGCATATCCTAAGTATATACCTATTAATCACAGAAAATCTACTCACTTAGACTGATCAAGTTGTAATCTCACAATAACACATATATAAATAGAACTCCCACTCTAAATGCAAGATTGTTTAAAATTCAGTGTAATAATACTTCCTTATAAAAAAGTAAATGTTGAAGATTGAATATCAACCTACATTTGATCCAAAAGCACAACACTTCCAAAACTTTTCTTAAATCACCACTCCATGAGCTGGGAGTAATGTTTCATGAACAACAAGTTTAATTACTTGAAGTCATTTAAAGCTTATGATCATTCATTGTAGTAACCTGAATATTGATCTATATTTCCCCACATCTTGATCAAGTGGCTAGAGTTTCAAGATATATGAAATAACACTAAATTAAGTTAAAATTCCAGAAAGCATCAATGATAATTTTAATGAACAAATCTGAGGAAAATTTTTTTTTTTAAGTTTAAGTGATTCAGTCTTATTAGTGACTACCATACTTATTTTTCTGAAATGAATCCACTAAGTTTTCCATTGTTGGGAGCTTCAGTTTGTGGTTATTAAATGGGCCGCTGCTTTCTTCTAAAGAACATTATAAGCTTCCATAATGGAATTATAAAAAATGTTTTGTGAATGCTTTACCGAAACTAATACTGAATCAATAATTACGGAAGAAGTAAAGACAGTGAAGACAGACGGCCATACAGCAGATGTAAAGACAATGGAAACTGCCAATAAAACATCGCTTGCTAAAAGTCCATAGAAGCGACACATTTCACATCCAATCATGCTGATTAAAAGCTACTCTAGAAGCTGAGAAGTTTATTTTGGGAAGCACATGAACACTTACAGACTTACTTGATCAACAATGTAACAAAATTAATTGCAATTTAAGACAGAAGTTGAAGGAAACATGACAGTATTTTTTTCTCTCATGCCATAGAAGAGGGAAGAATGTGAGTAAATTATGAGCCTGACATTTAATTAGAATCAATGAAAATACATGACCAAAGTATCTGTGCCAGACACCAGGAAATTAAACTGTCAGGAGGACACACATTTTGAAATAGAAAATCTTGTCACCAATTCTCCTCATATCCATGGTTCTGCTATAATTTATACAGGCATATCTTGGAGATATTTGTGGGTTCAGTTCCAGACCACCACAATAAAGCAAATATTGCAATAGTGTCAAATGAAATTTTTGTTTTCCCAGCACATAAAAAGGATGTTTAAACTGCACTGTAGTCTATTAAGTGTGCAATATCATTATATCTAAAAACACAATGCACAGAGCTTAATTTAAAAACATTTAATTGTTAAAAAAATGCGAACCATCATCTGAACTTTTAATTAGTTATTACTTTTTAGCGGTGGAGGGTCTTGCCTCATCGGGTGCTGTCTGATCAGGGTAATAGTTGCTGAAGGTTGGGGTGGCTGTGACCATTTCTTCCAATAAGACAACAATGAAGTTTCCTGCATCGATTGATTTTTCCTTTCACAACCGATTACTCTGTAGCATGTGATGATGTTTGACAGCATTTTACCCACAGTAGAACTTCTTTCAAAATTAGATTCAATCCTCTCCAACTCTCCTGTTGCTTTGTCAATTAACTTTATGTAATATTCTAAATTGTTTGCTGTCATTGCAGCAATCTTCACAGCATCTTCAACAGGAGTAGAGTTCATCCCCCCCAAAAAAAACACTTTCTTTGCTCATCCATAAGAAGCAAATCTTCATCCATTCAAACTATTATGAGATTCCACCAAAATTCAGTCACATCTTCAGGTTCCATTTCTAATTTTAGTTCTCTTGCTGTTTCCATCACATCCAGTCCCTTCATCCACTGAAGTCTTGAACCCCTCAAAGTCATCCAGAAGGGTTGGAATAAATTTCTTCCAAACTCCTGTAATTGCTAATATTTTGAGCTCTTCCCATGAATCGTGAATGTTCTGAATGGTAACTAGAATGGTGAAGGGTTTCAATGGATTTTGCCCAGATCCACCGGAGAATTAGTATATATGGCAACTATAGCCTTATGAAATGTATTTCTTAAATAATAAGACCTAAAAGTTGAATTACTCCTTGATCCATGGGCTACAGAATAGATGGCTTGTTAGTAGGCATGGAAACAACCTTAATCTCATTGCACATCTCTATCAGAGGTCTTGGGTGATCAGGTGCATTGTTGATGAGTAGTGATATTTTGAAAGGGATCTTTTTTTTTTTTTTTTTTTTTTCTTTTTTTTTTTTTACCTTCTTTTTTTCTGAGCAGTAGGTCTCTCAACAGCGGGCTTAAAATATCCAGTAAACCATATTGTAAACGAATGTGCTACCCAGGCTTTGTTGTTCCATTTATAGAGCACAAGCAGAGTAGATGTAGTATGATTCTTAAGGGCCCTAGGATTTTGAGCACTGGCTGTAACTGAAATTCACCAATTGCATTAGTTCCTAACAAGAGAGTCAGCCTGATCTTTGAAGCTTTGAAGCCAGGCATTGACTTCTCTCTAGCTATGAATGTCCCAGATGGCATCTTCCAGTAGAAGTCCATTTTATCTACACTGAAAATCCGTCGTTAAATGTTGCCACCTCCATCAGCGATCTTAACTAGATCTTCTGAATAACTCACTGCAGCTTCTACACCAGCACTTGCTGCTTTGCATTGTTCTTTTATGTTATGAAGACATCTTCTTCCTTTAACCTCATGAATCAACCTTCAAACTTTTCTTCTGCAACTTCCTCACCTCTCTCAGCTTTCAAAGAATTAAAACAAGTTAGGGTCTTTTTCTGGCTTAAGGGAATATTGTAGATGGTTTGATTCTCTATCCAGACCACTAAAACATTCTCCATATAATAAGCTTGTTTCGCTTTCTTATAATCCGTGTGTTAACTGAGTAGCACTTTTCATTTCCTTCAAGAACATTTCCTTTTCATTCTCAACATGGCTAACGGATGCAAGAGGCCTAGCTTTCAGCTTTTGGCCTTCAATGTGCCTTCCTCACTAAGCTTAATCATTTCTAGCTTTGATTAAAGTGAGAGATGTGTAACTCTTCCTTCCACTTGAACACTTAGAGGCCATTATAGGATTATTAAGCGGCCTAATTTCAATATTGTTGTGAATCAGGGAATAGGCAGGAAGAGAGATGTGGTAATGGCTGGTCTATGGAGGAGACCCAAAACACGCAAAATTTATAAAGTTTGTCATCTTATATAAGTGGGGTTCAGGGTGCCCCCAAATAATTACAATAGTAACATCAAAGATCATGTATACAGATCACCATAACAAATATAATAATGAAAAAGTTTGAAATATTGAGAGAATGTGACACAGAGACACAAAATAAGCAACCGCTGTTGGAAAAATGGTGCCAGTAGACTTGCTTACTGCACGGTTGCCACAAACCCTCATTTCAGGAAAAAGAATAAGAACTCCACTTTTCCAGGGAAACTAATAAATGATTGATCCAAAAGTAAGAATCACAAACTGTTAGGTAAGAGTACGTTCAGTCTTGTTTGAAATACTGCCTTATCACTGAATTACAAAAATTAACTTCTTTGAGTACAGTATGGATTTATTTGGATGTAATCTGATATATCAATACACTGGAAGTACACGTGAGTGAAACTTAATGAATGAAAATACGTGAATTGAGAGACTACGTATTAAAATTCTGGTTATCTTGCTCAATGGTTTATAGGGATTTTAGATAAATAAAACATAGTCAGCAAGATGTTGCATCATTATTTGCAGATATGAACATAATTGCTATTTTAATACTCAACAACATGAGAATAGAAAATGGGAGAAGTACCTAGATTTCACTAGCTTTTGATCATCTCGATGTGGACAGATATGAACCAGGATTTTGAAAAGGAAAATGAGACTCTTTAATCATTGTTTTATAATACAAAGAACACTAGTCAAAGAAAAGTAATTTGAATTTCAATTCTACATAAAACTGAGTAACTTCTGGTACATCACTTGATCTATTTGAGTCTTAATTGTAAAGTATAAATATTTACTGTCATTCTAATGTATCTCACACACTTTCAGTGAATTTAAAATCAGGTAGTATAGTCACAAGTATTTTGAGAATCATCACATTATGTTAATGTATAATGGTATTACATCACTGTGTAATACCAAAAAAGTGAGAGAGAATAAAGGTGTTCTGTTATATTGTGGAAGTGTTCTTGAACCTCACTTACCTAGACTGGGGGCAGTGTTTGCATAGACATAAGTCTGACTTCATTCAATAGACATATATTCCTCAGACTGCAAATAATCCCTTTGTGGAATTCCATCCCTAACACTGTGGCTCATCAACACTAGGCACCCACTCCCCGCTGCAAGCAAAAGATTTCTCAGAATATTGTGTCCCACGTCCTGAAATCAGAGTATATCAGAGAACTCAGTATTCTATTTTCTTTTTTGGTCATTCATTAAATTTTAATGGGTTGTGCTGATATGTAAATTTATTGTTGTGTTCACTGGACATACATATCTGAGTATATGTGTTCCTATACGTAGGATGAAGATAAATCCTGGTGTGTATGTGCAAGGAATCCATGCAACCACCAACCACCATTTTTTTTTTTTTTTTTTTTTTTTTTTTTTTTTTTTTTTGCTGTTCTGAGCCTGATTTCTGCAGGCTCAAGTATCTCAGGGAATCCCAAAGATGTTCAGTGTCACATGGCAGAAAAAGGGGAAAGTATAGGATATAATAATTTGATATAACCATGTGTTTTCAATTATTATTGTTATGTGAGCTTTAGTTCAAAAATTCCTTCCTTAGCTTCTATAGTAAATGACAAGAATTTGGTAAAGTGCAAAGCTTTAACAGCTTTTTCTGGAATCACCACTCAAAAGCCTTTTTAGGTTTTTTTATTCCGCCAAATCATCACTCATTACTCTAGCAACTTATTACAACTGAGTTATGATCCTCAGATCATTTAGACTTTAGAAATATGTATTATTTCACTAAGTACAGGTGGGCAAGTGATGAATCCATATCTACTCACAATGTCTTTCATCCATTAGTCTCATGGATTCGAGAAAAAGACATACTGGAAGGAACCTTTCCTGGAAACAGCTGTTTTGGAAATAAGACTATGGTATGAACATACAGCTATGTTCAATAAGCCACATGTTCCTAGTATTCAGAGTTCCATTATAAAAATAACACATTTAGAGGAGCTATAAGCCTGATTGAATTATGACCAAAACAGTAAAAGATTATCAATAATTATGTGATGCCAACATTCGTGAGTTGAAACACAAACTGTGTATTAATAACACAAATTTGGTGCACAGAGATAGTGGTGGCTCAGGATGTTCTCATAGATTTAGGTCAGGATATAGCCCTACAGTAGAACTGGATGCGTTCCCATTATTTAGAGAAACAGGCAACATAGATATTACAATTTGCTTCCCCTCTGATCCTTTGAAAACAGGCGTATTTCCAAAGTAACTGATGACATGAATTATACAGTGTGCATGATCCACCTTTATTTTTAATACTTCTGGTTTTCTCAATCAAATCATATTAGTAATTTCTTTGTTCACATCTCCTAATTCTCTAGTTATTTTTGGTTTTCCCAACTGAAGTCTATAAATAATTCCATGCTTCAATTTTCTAATTCTTTAGGTATTTCCATTTTTTTCAATCAAAACCTATAAAAAAAAGTTTGCTATTTCCATATTCATGTGTAGCTCCTAAGTAAGATGATAGTTACAGAATTAGAACAGGGGTTTGTAAACCTTTCCTCTAAAGAGCCGATCATAAATATTTCAGGCTTTGTAGACCGTACATTCTCTAATGCAACTATTCAGCCCCTGCCATTATAGCATGAAAGTAGTCACAGACATTATGAAAATAAATAACCATATCCCTGATTCAGTAAAACATTTTTTATAAATAATGAAACTTGAATTTCATAAAATTTCGTGTCATGTGATCTTTTGATTTTTTCAAGCATTTAAAAATATAAAAACTATGGGTCATGGGGCATACTGACTTAACTGACTGGGCGGCTCAGTCAGTTAACCATCGAACTCTTGATTTCTGCTGGAGTGGTGATCTCAGGGTCAAGGGATCCAGCCCTGCAACTGGCTCCAAGTCTGTTTCCCCCCTCTGCCCCTTCCCCTGCTCGTGCACTCTCTTTCTACCTCTCTCTAAAATAAATAAACAAATCTTAATCTATAGATTATGGGTCTTAACAAAAGCAAACCACAGGCCAGATATGGGCAGCAGACCACAGTTTGCCAAGTGCTAGGTTAGGCAAACACAAAATTACTAAAATTAAATGAGCCCTCCAGACAAAAATGTATGTTATTACACCAAAAGCATCCCAGAAAAAAAAAAAAGTTACAGATAGCCTCTAACTTAAGCTAGACTGCTCAAGTAATATTTAAATCTTGTTTTTTGTTTAATAGATTGTCAACAATTTAGCACATGTATTATTTCATTTAATCCTCTCTCTCTATAGATGGAGAAATGGATACACAAAAACTTTAAATAACTAATATCTATGACAAACCTAGGAGGGGAAAGAAACCAAAATCCTGTAGAAATTTGACACATGTTGGGGATTATGCAGGTCATTTTTGTGTAAGAACCACAAAAATACTACATCTTCATATTGACTGAAAGATACAAAATTGGTCTTTTTCAAATATGATCGTTATTATCAGATATATTTATAACTGTATTAGTGTACACCTTCTAATATAGGTTCCCTTAAAGAAAAATTTCAGTGTGACCATTTTGGCTAGCTTTATGTTTTGAATTTTCAGAGAGTAATTTCACTGACAATTGATTTAGTAAAAGAAAAATGGTTAGTCACCTACACTAAAGTGGAGCCCCATAGAAAGCCAAAGACAGTTTCATTATTGAGGTGCTTTTGATTTTTTTAGAGGGCAACACTGTTGCAAAGCAACACTTGGCTTCTAATTTAATTCAACAGCAATTTGAAATTTCTAACTTGTATACCAAAGGATTTGATGTCTTTAAATTTTGAGGCAAAACATTATTAAATAACTGTCATGTTGTCATGATGAACTTGTGCTATTATGAGATCATTAAAATATAGTTATTACCTGGATTCTTTGTACTTTTTCCAGATTTCTATGCTAAAAATCACCTGTGCTCACAGATTATGCTACCAGTATCATTCTTCTGAAAGTAATATTAAAATGACTTGTCAGAGGTGGTGAATCATTCTCTATATTTTTAGTTCTCACATAGAGAAATATTGAAGATGTGGTCTTTGGTATAAAATAAAATCTCTACAAGACATCCTGTGAAGCTACTCAAAAATATAACATTAAAAAATATATCCACTAGAGCACTTTTAATTTCCAAAAAGCAATCATTCAAACCAAACTCTTTCCTCAACACAAGGAGCTTTTTTGATTACAAAACATAAGACACAAGTTTACCTATTCTTGAAATACTGAAAGGAAGTGGATAGGTTAGGGAAAAAATTATTACAATCCAGACAATGTCTATTCCTTCTACAAAGTTACTGTTGGGTCCCAGATATTTTGTTATATTTGGATAGAAGTGTAATCGAGAAAGTAGATCTTACACTCTAGGCACTCATCTTTTGTTGAGACTTGAGATGGATATGGAAACAGATTTATGTTTCAATTTTAACATGCTTTAAAGAAGATAGATGACTAACTCTGCTTGTGGCCATTAGATAAAATGACACTTGAGCTATGTCCTAAAATCACTAATCTAGAAAAACCTGTTTAACCTAAAATCTTCATGTTTACAGTAGCTATCACCATATCCTATGTCCAGCAGATTCTTAAAATGTTTGTTGTTGGTGAAAATAACCATGTCAGATTTCATCTCGTTTGTCTCCTTTTGTTATAAACATTCACACATCCAGATTGAGCACAATCCTGATAGTTCAATTTTAATTCTCAGTCTTGGATATTCAATAATACACATGTGGCGAGTGTTAGAATTCAAACAAGATCTACTTGTTCTTCCTTGCAATCTATAATGTGGAGTTACCTTGGAGTACATCTGTGGCTAAAATAAATGCATGCTCTGTTACTTTAAAAAAAATAGAATATATAGAGAGATACTTAGAAATAGTCAAAGGTAATGGTCAAAGGTGTTTTATGTAAAATAAATAATAATACTCATCATTCAAAACTGTTCTCAAGATTAAATGCAATAATTTAATTAAAAACTCGGGTGGATTTTCACACATAACAGGCACTCTGTGGTTTTTAGTGTCAACTTTTTCATCCTATTGTAATTTCATACTTAGAAAGAATGTTAAGGACATTTACTCAAAACGTTTATCATTTTTAACATAAGATTTTGTGGCTAAGGGGCGCCTGGGTGGCACAGCGGTTAAAGCGTCTGCCTTCGGCTCAGGGCGTGATCCCGGCGTTCCGGGTTCGAGCCCCACGTCAGGCTCCTCCTCTATGAGCCTGCTTCTTCCTCTCCCACTCCCCCTGCTTGTGTTCTCTCTCTCGCTGGCTGTCTCTATCTCTGTCAAATAAATAAATAAAAAATCTTTAAAAAAAAAAAAAAAAGATTTTGTGGCTAAAAATATGATGCTTTCCTTCTTTTTATGCAATCTTTAAGCAAATGAATACCATAACTTTCTGAAATACTATATTTATCTTTATAGTAATAGCTTTTTACCATACCTTTGATATAGGAAGTTGATATACTCTTTTTTTTAAACTGACCTTTTTCCTAAATAAGAAGACAGTATAAAAAATTAGACCCCCCAGGACTGCACTATAATCTGAACTATAAAATTGCTAATCATACAAAGGTCTAGCATTAAAATAGAATTAGCAGTGAATTTGGAGGAAGTAGAGCATCTTCAAACTCTATTCTCTTTCTTTCATTTCAAGGTGGGAGAGTGTGGAATGACCTTTTTTTTTCTTCTCTTCCTTCTAATTGAGTTAAAATAGCTCTATTAAACCAGCCTTCCTCCTCGTGCCTATTTGCAGCTCTGCTAAAAACAAGGACTTACATGGAAAAGGTCAGAAAATCCCAGATTACCTAGATTTTGTTCAGATAAAAAAGAATGAGTCGCTCTTTATATACTGATAGAAACATATTTCTAAGCTACTTTATTGAATAAAAAAAAAACAAACAAGGTTATAGAAAGGTGTGTCATTTTGTTACCATCCAAGTAAAGACTAAACATATTTATTACACATATATACATTAACTATCTCTGTAAGGAAATATAAGAAATTGGCAAGACAGGTTGCATCCTGGGGAGGAGCCTGGGTATTCTGGGAGAACTTGCACAGGTGTGACAACAGAAGGGTCAAGGAGGTGTGTTATTGACAGTTTTAAAGAGACGGGAAAGAGACCACCATCAAAGGAATGTAGGCAGTTTCAGAAAACTGGAAAAGGCAAGAACACAAATTCTCTCTTTGATCTTCTAGAAAGGAACGCAGCCCTGCTGACACCTTCATTTTAGCCTCGTGAGACCTGTGTTGAACTTCTGACTTAGCAAACAGTAAAATAATACATATGTGTTGTTTACTCTGCTAAGTTTTTGGTAATTTGTAACTGCAGCAAGAGAAAATGAATACAATCAGACATCTCAGTGATGCCTTCCTTCACCTCTTGGGAGACCCACCATCCCAGGCCTCAAACATCTGTGATCACCCTGACACCATCAAGCCAGAATCAGATAAACATCTGACTAATTATCATTACATTTTTTCAAGATTTATTTATTTATTTGAGAGAGAGAGTGCAAGCAGGGTGAGAGGGAGAGGGAGAGGGAGAGAGAATCTCAAGCAGACTTCCCACTGAGCACCGAGCTGGATGTGACATGGGGCTTGAACTCACAACTCTGAGAACATGACCCTGAGATCATGACCCAAGGTGAAACCAAGAATCTGACACTCAACTGACTGAGCCACCCAGGAGCCCCATTATTATCATTACATTTATGCCACTACCATCAAGTTTGTAGTCGCTTTTACCTGATCCCACTCCTGATGTAACCACTTACTAAGTTAACCCTCACCTCAACAGCCCTCTACTGTAGGAGCCATTATGAGCACCATCTCCTAGGGGAGGAAACTCATGCTCAGATAGTTTGAATCATTTGTTCATGGTCACAAAGACAGTTAAGTGGGGAAGTAGCGTTTAAATCCCAGCTGTCATACTGCTGATCCTAACTGTGTATCTCCCCAAAAGTATTCTGTCTCTTTTGTACTGTTGCCTGATCGCCTCGTCTCTTGTCTCTTATTATATTATCATTCTATCCATGTTCCCTCCTCTAAGGACTTTTTGTCTGTTACTCTCATTCAGTGTCTTCAAACCAAATTAATTCAGCTACCCTAAATATATATTGAGCACCTACTGTGTGGGGGGGATTATTTATCACTTGCTAAACATATAACCACAATGAATGAAGAAAGAGAGCAGATCCTTTTCCTAAGTAGAACATCTGTTTCTTAAAAATTAGCACTGAAGTCTGAAGCACCAAATTAATAACCTCTTCTCAGGATCACTCATTGATGCCCCAAGTTCCAACAGCCCTTATTTCCTAACAGCTCCCAAGTGGAACTCAGAAGTTTCAACTACTTTTGTTTAAATTTGAATTTCTAATATGCTCTTGGGAGAGGACCTTATGGTTGTCCTAAAGGTAGCACAAACAAAATGCATCCCAAACTGTACGGTTTAGCTCTCACATCGATTTTTGACCTGGTGTTTTTGGTATCATCTTCTAGCATGGACTAGGTTATTTTAGAGATACTTTAAATGCATTCCTCTCCCCACACATGCCATTGATTTCACTTCTGTAATGTCTTTCAGATCAATAGAATCCTTACATCTTCACTTCTAATGCTTTGGTTCCAGCCCTCAATTTCTACTTTTAAAAACTTTTACAGCAGTCTGCTAATTGTTCTCTCAGTTTGCTTTAATTCATTCTTTCCACATTGCAAGTGAAGATAGTCTTTCAAAGCAATTATCTGAACATGGCTTTTTCCAACACAAAACTCTTTGATGATTGCCATTGCCCACATAATGATGTTCCAATTTTTAGCCCGGAATTTAAGTTCCTTTATAAACAGGTCCATGCTACTTTTCTAGCTCTACCTCTTAGTATTCTCATTTCCATCAATCTGCTTCTGACACTGATCACCGAAGACTATTCAGCATTTGTCAAACACAACACACTCTCAAGACTCTATGCTTTGGTTCATATGTTCCATCTGCCTAGTATGCTTCCTTTCCTCTCTCACCAGCCCTATACCTTTACCTCCATGCTCTTCTCAAAGGCTCTCTCTCTCTTTAAAATCATCCTTGATTTCTCTGTGCTAATTAATTCTTCATCCATTCTTTACTTATCATAGTAAATAAAGATCAAAGACAAGAGATGGTTCCTGCCTTCAAGGGACTTGTTTGGTGGAGATAGAAGTGAAAATTATACATTAATATACAATATATTTTCTACAATCAGTATGTATTAGGCACTATGAGCACAAAAGTTGGAGATACAGGGCAGTTCCCAACCCTGGCGAGTATAGGAGTAATAGAACCTTGAAGGAGGGATCAAGGAAGACTTTATAGAGAAGATAATATTTGCTTTCATGTCCTGAATATACATGAAAGAATAAAAGTTTCAAAGTCACACAGAAGAGAACTGTATTTGAAACCCAGCTATGGTACATATTAGCTATGTAGTCTTAGGCAAATTATTTTACTATTGCTAAACTCAATTTTCTCATAAATGTGATGACAGTAATATGTGTCATTTAGGTCACTTAGAAATTTCAATGAGATGTTGCTTTGAAAGCATCTGGATTAGTGCTCAAAGATGTGAGTTTATAGTTAGTGCTACAGTCATTATTATCCTCATTATATTGTTACTTTCCTGAAGGATGACTGGGGATTAAACAGGTGGATAAAAAGAAGGGGGCTCTGTTTCATGCAGCATGTGCAAAGGCACTTAGGCATAATGCTGAATTAGATGTGGATTAGATCAGGTCATGCTTTGGAACCATTTATCTTGCTTCTGAAACGCTTACTTGCTTGCTAGCTACCCAAAAGACATGCTGACCTTTGAGGTTTTTGTCTTTTGTTCATTGTTAGTGCACTGCTGAGATAACAAAATTCAGTGAAATCTTTCAGCTCAGTATTTCCAATAAAGATCTTTGACCTTGGATAGGATTTCTTTGGTACATGACCCCAGACTTGTTCTGCCTGATTGTTAATCCATATCATCATGCTGACTTAGCAAATCATTTTGTTTAGGTACCAGAAGGATGCATTCATTACATAGGTCCGCACATAAATACTGTTTGGTGATGGGGCACACGCTATCGCTGAATGATAAGGCATTCTGTATTTACGTGGTTGCTTTTGGCAGCAAAGAAATGACATTTTCTAATTGAATGTCCTAAAATCTTAGAAGTGTCTGCCCAGTCTTTAAAGTGATATGGCATAATCTCCTGAAAGACAAAGTATTTAGCTTCCTTTGAAGCACTGATGGGGAAGAAAGAAAGAAAGAAAGAAAGAAAGAAAGAAAGAAAGAAAGAAAGAAAGAAAGAAAGAAAGAAAAAGAAACCATGTAATTAGGAAGTTCTGGTGTCCCTAGAACAGAATCTGGCACAAAGTAAGCCTTCAATATTAGCTGATGCTATGATTGAGGCAAGGTGTACAGTAATAGAATAATATCGCATTACTTTTATACATTTAACAGGAGGCAATAATTACAATTATGAAAACTTACTTTGGAGAAATCTGCAAGGAAATAATTCTTTTTAACCCAAATGACTGATACATCAGATGCCAATTCCGGGCTCCTGATCAGGCATTTCTGTTCAGACTAAGTATCCCACCCCTTCATGCTAACTACTTTTTTCCCAACAGCTGCATGCCTCTTCCTTGGTGTGGCTATTCTAGTTAAGATTTTACAGTGTGGCTAAGGAACAAGTTCCTCTAAACTCTAACCCTTCCCTTCTTATTACTTCTTCTCATTTTCTTGTTTGTTTGTTTGGTTGGTTTTTGGTGGTTGTTGTTGTTTTTGTTCGTTTTATCTAATGGTTCAATGAGGAAGACACAGAAGAAAAGACATCTGGCATCACTCACCTACTACTCGAAGGTGGGCTGTTTCTGGGAGGGGGTACTTAACAATTGCACTGTCTTTTGTCAGTAGCTGTTTTCAACTACGGCAGAACTTCCCCCCCCCCAACAAAACAAGTAAAAAAAAAAATACTGGTGAGTTGAACATTTGCTCAATTTATGAATTAATTCAGAAGTTTAGTTTTCCTTATTTAATTTATGGACATTCTTTTTCAATAGACTTGGAGATATGTTTTTTTTGTCTTTCTCCTTTTAGTTACATTTTCAACATTAACAAAATCCTTGTTAGTTTTATCCTTTTCTATGTAATTTGACTCCTTTGTTTTCCTTTAATCTTATAACAAGTCTCTGGCTATTGTTTGAGACTTCAAAGCAAGGGAAGTGCCATTATTTCTTTAAGCAAAAACAATTTTCTTTCCTATCTTATGTAAACTACCTTTAAAAATACAAATTTGAGTTCAAACTTGCACAAGACAATTCTCCTACATATATTTCGTCATTGACTACTGTATATGTGTTTTATGTTTGGCTTTAATTGCATCTTCTCATTCAACCTTCATTGTCAAACTCTTAATCTAGGTTTATTCTGAATGGTGAGATTATAGGCAGTTTTAATTTATTAGTTTTGGGTTATCTATGTTTTATAATTTTTTCAATAACCACATATTATCTTTGTAATAAGAGAAGCACAAAGAAAGTGAATTTTTAAAAATTTGTACTTTTTACTCTCCTGAAAGTTTTTAGAAATGAATCTTCCTCATTTCACCTACTAGAATACATTCTTTGTATCTACACTGTAATCCTTTTCATTTTACAATATTTAAAATCATTGTCGTTTGTAAACAGATTGTAGCTATTCCACTAGGATAAGTGTCAGATGCAAATTCATTTTAGAATTTCTCACAATATCTTAAAGACTGGTTCTCAAAAAATATGGTAAGATAGAGAACAGTGACTCTAGATTTAGGGTTAATGACTCTGTATTATCTAAAAGCTTCAGGGGCGCCCAGGTGGCTCAGTCGGTTAAGCGTCTGCCTTCAGCTCAGGTCATGATCCCAGGGTTCTGGGATCCAGCCCCGCATCATTCCCTGCTCTGCAGGAAGCCTGCTTCTCCCTCTCCCACTCCCCTTGCTTGTGTTCCCTCTCTCACAGTCTCCCTGTGTCAAATAAATACAATCTTTAAAAAATAAATAAAAAATAAATAAAAGCTTCAGATCACCCAAAATATATGGATATATTTTGGCTCTTCTTTCAACCTCTCCACCTCCCTACCTAGTTTTCTACTTTTTAAATTAGACATCTCACTTGTTTCCTTTTTTCCCCTAGATTGTTTTCCAATCTTTTCCCCACAACTCTTGATGCTTAACACACACACACACACACATACACACACACTCAATTTAAACCAACTGTTTATACCACTAAAATAGGAGTGTGCAATCTCTCTCCTCTGACAACTTTTCTCTGTATTACATCCATCCCTTCAAATTCCAGAAACAAGTCCTGACCCATATTTCCCACTTAAAGTGCTTTAAAGGTATGATCTATTGCATGGCACATTTTATTAATTCATCCTTTTGGAACAGAATTTTACTGGGAAAAAGCATTATTCATCAATACACAATCTAAGTAGATACAACAGAAATATACTTCCTATTAATATAAAACACACACATATTGAATAACTAAATGTTACCTAGAAACATACTGCTAAATATTTTTATATTATTTTAAAGCTTCTGTGCTAGAGACAGAAAAAAGGCTATGGTTTGCAATATTAGCAATTATATGCAAATTTTATATAAATATCACATAGCTCTTTATTTCTTGTTGATAAAGGTGAACTTGGACAGTGTAGCTAATAATTAACTGTGAAATTTGAAATAAAAATAAGTGTATAGACAAACATATTGAGAGATTCTTGTTATTTCTTGTTTTTAAGTGTGGCTACCAATAAGGCAAGATTAATTCATGGTCAATAGATATATTAAAAGTTTCTAAAAGGTTTCTTCAAGTCTTCTATTTCTACAAACTTCCAGGGAATGATACTGTTATGTATTAGATTTAGCTCTTGATTATCCATTGTAGAAATGAATAAATACCATCTAAGTTTATACAAAAATCTCAGTTAAATGAATTGATCTTATTGACTTCTTCATTAAGATTTTTTTTGGGGGGGGAATAAAAAGCCTCCAATAAACAAAATACAAAGTTACTGGTTAAAAATTTTGTCCAAATTAAGAAAATCAAAAGATGTCTGCATTGCTTTTCCTGGAATATATTCAAACCTCAAACGCAGCATACTTAAAATTGGTTACAGCACTTTCAAGTGAGCAGAAGGGAGCCACTTAGCCTATAGCAAACCCTGAACTTTACTTTGACTCCTAAAGTTTACCCTATTAAAAATACCTAAGTTAAAAAAAAAAAAAGACAATTCCATGGAAAGATACTGGTTATTTCTTCTGAGGATTGATATATCCTAATAGTCTCATTTAGTGAAAATGATAAATGCCCCATTATCTTTCAGAACCAATTTATTGTTTAGGAATATTCCTCAGTGTTTTGATCACAGATTTCATGCACTTATAAATAATTAACAAGTACTTAAAATTAAGAGGTTTCTGCCCTTCACATAGTTCATTATTTGACTATTGGCACCAACTGGGTTTCCAATGTATTTTGTAATTATTGTGAATCTAATCACAACATGATATTTAATACAAAATTCTTTTTTTAATATGAATATTAGTAATTCATTAGAAACATATTGTAGGATAACTATATTCCTATCATTTGTTTCTTGCTCAGAAATTCACTATCATTGCTGTCAAGGAAACAGTGTGCTAGAAGACCAAGATTATTTTTTTATTCCCCCAAACTGTACTTAAGTCTTATATTGGTGTTGTGAATTATCTCTAAGGGAAAATAAGAATACATTCATTCCCAAGCACTTACATTTTTGAAACCCAAAGGTCCAGTGTCTCAGCTTCTCTGAATGACACAATAATGCATTCTCACATTGTAAGCATTGCAGTGGAAATTTTTTCTATGAATCTAAGATAGCCTTGATAACATGTTTAAGATACTTCATAGATTCCAACTTTAATTCGAATCATAATCATAGTAGAAATGACCATTAAACGAAGTAAAGGTTGGGGTGCCTGGGTGGCGCAGTCGTTAGGCGTCTGCCTTCAGCTCAGGGCGTGATCCTGGCATTCTGGGATCGAGCCCCACATCGGGCTCCTCCGCTGGAAGCCTGCTTCTTCCTCTCCCACTCCCCCTGCTTGTGCTCCCTCTCTCACTGGCTGTCTCTCTCTGTGTCAAATAAATAAATAAAATCTTTAAAAAAATAAAAAAAATAAAGGAAGTAAAGGTTAATCTACCTGGACTAACTACCAGCTACACAAAGTTCTCCAAATTTTCAAACATCTGGTTGTACAGCCCAGCTTTAATACTTCTAGTAACAGGAGACTCACAACCTTGTAATTTAGTGAACATATAATAATGTTAATATGTAATTATTAATTATATCACTTTAGAAATATCCCTTGTATTAAACAAATGTCCTTAAGAAAATACACAGTTATCTAGCTTGAATAAAATTATGTGTGGATTATGGGGAAAATGTGTTCTGAGATTCCCATTAATAAAACCAACAGAAAAAGTCTATTGGATGATAGAGAAGGGAAAACATTTGGAAAAGGAGAAGGACCCTGTTTCCATGACACCACAGAAAGAATACTAACATATTAGAACAGATAAGAATATTTGGATGATGAAGGGATTCGAAAATGATGTTCCATAAAAAGCATTGAAAGAAAATCAGAGTCAGGTAAACATGTACAAACAGCAATGACAACAGGTGGTAGGGGTTGGGGGCAGATGTGGTGATCTCCCTTGGAAATGCCATGTTTATCTTGTCTAATGCTGGCCTAGCACCAGTAAATGTACTTCATAGGATGAGGACTATTAGCTCAATACGGAATAATTTCCTGAGACAACGACTGTCTTTCTCTCTGATGTGAAATGCTGCCTATAACTGACGATGTCCAAGCTAAGGCAGAATGAGGGATAAAGAAGAGTGTGAGGTTTCTAAAATCTATTTCAATTTAAGAAATGTAATGTTGTTGCATAATTGTTCAAGTTACCAAGCAAAGATTTGATAATAAAATCTTGAGGGTATCTAAGACCTATGAGAAATTCAGTATTAAGATATGAATACCAAAAGAGCTGTGGAGGAGGGAGGGTACTAAAAAGAATAAGTCTCCAGGATATCTTTATTAGTTCTCTTTTAAGTAGACAAAAAGATTCAACCATATGTGCATATTTGACAAATAATTTCAAGCTTTTTCTAAGTCAACAAGTAAAAACCCAGATAAACAGGACAGCATAGTTGAGAAAACCTTCATGCTGCTATTTTAAAATTAGTCTACCATGTTCATTTTGAAGTAGGTTATTATCTTTACCTAAAATAGCTGTTTGTTGTTGTTGTTGTTGTTGTTGTTTTTTAAATAACTTCCTTTGAGAAACTAGGTAGGGTTTCAAAAGCCAAGTTTCTTTTTTTTCTTTTTTTCTTTTTTTTCAAAGATTTTATTTATTTATTCGACAGAGAGAGAGGCAGAGAGAGAGAGAACACAAGCAGGGGGAGTGGGAGAGGGAGAAGCAGGCTTTCTGCTGAGCAGGGAGCGCGATGCGGGGCTCGATCCCAGAACGATCCCAGAATGCTGGGATCATGACCTGAGCAAAGGCAGACACTTAACAACTGAGCCACCCAGGCACCCCACTGAGCCACTCAGGCACCCCTCAAAAGCCAAGTTTCTGAGAGGAAAGTGGTCCTACTTTGATTAGCAAATCTACAGAGGTGAAACTCAGTTTCATACAGAAGAATGAGTGGGCCTCAGGAGACATAACAAATATGAGTGGACACCATGATTTTGAATTGAGCCATGTCTCACTAACTGAATAAAGTAATAATGGTAAGAACGATATTCACACTGAGACATGTTCGTAAGAAATAACACTGACAGCATAGACAAATATTCTGTTTACACTGTAGAAGAAGGCAGTCCAGAAGAGAAGGGAATCTGCGAAACCCAGAAGCTTGTCAGGTAAAAGAGGAAAAATCCATTCCAAGGCCATCTGTACCTCAGTGGCCCATATATACTTTACAGCTAACAAAGCCAAAACCAAGTTAATTCCCTTCCCTTTCAAAGACCATTTTATCTCATGATTCATCTTTGTTTCTCAAAATTCAACAAAGAACTCATTGTCACTTTAGTCAATGCATATTTCCTGAGTACCTACTAAATGACAGTAATATGCTAGGTAGGAGGGATTGTATGGGCAAGAAGACACACACCACCCATATATCTGTAGTGTTTGTAGCCTAGTTCATGTTCGCAAAATCTCTTGGTGCTATTACGGAAACACTTCACTACAAAACTCATCTCCATTCTTGCAAGTGCTTCCTATCCCCATCTATCTTATACAAAGCTGAGAGAAATAACTCTTTAAAACAACAACAAAAACACCACCAAAAAAAGATCATGTCACTTCCCTACTTGAAACGGCTAGTGCTTCCCAAGGATAAAATTCAAACTTTTCATTACAATGTTTATGATTCTTTATTACAATGGCCTCTTACCTAAGCTTTTGATCTTAAACTGCTTCCTAAAGTAAATGCTAAAATCACAAAATTCCATATCATGATGGTAATATATCTTCTTTTCTTTTCTTTTTTTAAAATTTTTTTTCTCTTGTTAATTCACTTACCACCTTCTTCATCTGGTTAAATTCCCCTCACTGTGTACCCTTTGAAATCTCCACCAATAGCCTAAGGGGAATCTATTACTATTCTCTCTGAGATTCCATGAAGAACAGTCAGGCCTTCATGCTTGACTTCTGAGTGCAATCTCAAGAAATTTTTCTTCTTGGTAGACTTTATCTCTGAAGCTGAAGTGACCATTCTAAGATACCTTGCACCTGGCTATAGTATACATTCATTACACTGCCTTGTAATTATTTACATTTCTCTATCTTTACCACAGTCTATGGACCTACTTGGAGGCAGGGTCAACAATAGGTTGTTGACCTATTTGTTTGTATTCACAATGCCTAACACAGTGCCTGGCATAGAGTAGGCACTCAGTATGTTTATATTGTGAGGAAAAAGGGAAGGAAGAGAGGGGAGGGAGGAATTTATATCTCTCATTGGAACTCAAACCATATTTTATTCATCTTACTGTATGCCTTTCTCCAGTACCTGGCTATATCTGACATATAGCAGGGTGTTTAATATTTGTTTTGTGACAGAACTCATGAACAAAACTGACTAAAATTAATTTATTCATAAGGACTTCAAATACAGATATGGAAAATTATCTGATATATTTAGTGCAGTAAGAAAATTTCAGATCCCATCTGTATAAAAAAATGCATCGATGATATATATGTATTTGCATAGAATGCTTATGGAAAGAAAAACTGTTAGTAGTGGTTTTCTTGAATAATGAATGGAATGGAGAACTGAGGTATAAGTTTTTCCTATTACTTTATACCATTTGTATGTGAAAGGAAACGTATACTTAGATTAAGACAAATGAAATGAAATAATAGCAGTTACACTGCAAGGGAATTTCAAATTGGCTTAATTATGTATTTTAAATTTCTCTGAAAAATAATATTTTACTATAACCTATAATCTTTCTAAGCACCAAACATATAAATAGTCTTATAAACACCTAATTAGATTTATTTTAGTTAAAAAATCAAAGAACAACTGCTTTGAATAAATACCCCTTTATGCCTCAACAACAAGTGGTCTAGAGTAGTGTTAACACAACGTAGTCCTCAGAACCACAGCGCCTGCATTCTTGTTAGAAATGCCAACTGTTGAACCCCACCCAAAATGACTGAATCAGAATCTGGGAGGACCCAGGAATCTGTGTTGTATCAAGTCCATCAGGTGATTCCAATGCATAGCGAGTTCTGAGAAACATTGCTCTCAAGAGCTTTGTTCTTGAGAACTTTACAACCTAACAGCACCATCTGTTGGTAGTGACTGTCCCAGAACCAGGACAGAACATCCCAAAGGGGAGTATGCCCAGACATTCAGTATCTATCAGTTGTCATGCACCATGTTAAAGACTGAGAATAGACAGAGTGCCTGATGGAAAGACAGATGCACACAAAATTCTCTCTAAGAAAGCTTACAACTTACTAGAGGAAATGTGTGTAAGCAAATAAAAATCATTATATATCTCTTTTTTCTCCCTTTTTCTGTCTTTTCTTTTCCTTTTTCTTTTTTTTTAATAAAGTACAAATAAGTTGCTGGTGGGACACAGAAACTATAGCAATCAGGTGGATAAGAGGAAGTCAGGAAATGCTCCAAAGTAGTGGTGACATTTAAAGCAAGTATTATCAAAAATTTTAGTCACTATGTGCAAAAGTAAGTAAAAATAAAACAAATCTAAAAATCAAAGCCACTACTTAGTGAGCACTTATTATGTACCAAGCACTCATTCTGGGGCCCTGTCCCTGGGCCTAAAACAAGACAATCAGTCTAGGCCAAAGGAGAGTAGCAGGCACATCTTAAGCAATAAATCTCTGGTTCAGTAAATGAATAAGCAAGAAAATACCACATAAGTGGTTAAATTCTTCATAAAAGAGAATGTCATCCTGCCTAGAATTTCTACAGTCAAAGGGATAAACTTGCCATTATCTGAATTATTTGCGTATTTTGAAAAATTGCCTTCATGTTTTATAAATTTTGAATAACTGTTAAAATCTCTTATTAAAACCTCCTCCACTGCTTTATAGCAAGTAACATTTATGAAGTTCTTGCGGGGTGTAGAACACTGTATTTTATATAGATTCCACATATATTTTATAGACGACAACAATCTTTGAAAAGGCAGTTCAGAATTCCAAATCATAGGCACTTTCAAAAACACTTTCTATACCAAAATACAAAATTGAGTTAAAGCGTAAGTAAACCAGTTTTTAATTTCCTTATTTCTGCAAGGTTCTTTTGTTAAGTGAAATCATTCCATTTTCTGTTGGTTTGTGGCTACTGCACACATTCTAGAATTTTATGACCTAATCCACCTTTATCTAAACTAATGTTTGTCATAATAATCACTATTGGTGATGACCAATGTGCCAGCATAAACTCAATGTTTTCGTGATATCCATTAAAATTAATTCTTGTGGTTCACTTGGGACTACCACAAATAGGTTTATGTGTCTGCTGCCAGGAGTACATTAGGAAAAAATGAAGACAATTAGCTGTTTTCCTTGTAGGAATGTACAGGCATTGAAGCACCAATACTGATTATCTGCCAGAAGCTACCCAAGACGAAGAACAGAACAAATTCATAATAATGCCAGTTTGGTAAGTGTCTTTTGGTAAATTACTCATTTTCCAGGAAAAATTTAGAAATAGGGTATCCACTGTTAGTAAAATTTAATCACTGTAAATGTTCTAATTGTTGAGGTTTGAAAGATAGGGTATTTCTCCCAAAGAGGCGTGTTCTCCATTGTAAGATATTGAATGCATCTCACAGAAACTTGGCTACATCTTTACGAGATCCAGGTATTATTGAATGATTTGATCGGTGGTATTTATTGACAGATTTGTGCAAATATCAACTAGGAACTCCTTTAAGTAGATGGAAATAGACCCTTACGTATTTCAGAAACCAATACTTACAGATTTCAGATAATCTTCAGAGGTTAAGCAAACGAAGTTTGGAATCAGACAAAGGTGGGTTCAATATTCAGTTCTGTTCTTTATTTGGCTGTACATGGGGAGGTTCATTTCTACCCAAGGGTATTGTAAGTATCAGATGACCACAAGTAAGCACTTAAACGTACTTCCATTTTACAGGTGAGGAACCGAAGTCTGAGAAATTCAGTGAACTGTTCAGTCCCATAGTAAGTAAGCAGAAGTTCTAGACTACAAACCTATTCTAGCTGCCTACTACATGTATTTTGCTCTATCTCCTACTCCCACTTCACTGTGCTGAAAGCCCAGATATAAAAAAGAGTGACAAAATTGTTTAAAAATAAGGAGGAAAAAATATTCAATAAGCATCAAAGAAGAAATACAGCCACCACAATTTAGAGGAAAAGATGGTGTAGGAAGCTACTTGGAATCTGTGTCTTCTTCTGAATTTCAGAAATGAGGCTACTTGATTTTCATTTAGTATTATTTTTTTTTTAATTACTGGTATTCTAAAAATGACAAAGATAGTGCATGTTCATCGAAAATATCCAAACAACCTAGGAATTTGTAAAAAGAATGAGAAAGTCTGCCCTCACTCTCCTCACTCACCTCTGCTAGTTGAAGTGCACATCTTCAGCCCTTTTCCATTAATGGATGGGTCAGATCAATACTGTTTTCTTCAACACCATTCCTTTCTCTGTTTTCTTTCATTCCTTCTTCCAGAGCATTGGCTATAACTAATATGCTTATTTCTCAGCAATTCTACTGCTTTCTGCTGATGCTACTCAACAAGAAAACCAGACTTTAAGGAGCAAATGCCTGTGATAAAAGAGGAATATTTGGAGAAAGTTTCATACACTCATTAATTTCTGTGCAGTAGAAAGTCCTTATTCTGTCCCTAACAAAATGTCTGAGCTGGCTAAAGGAACAAAAATTAAAAAAAAAAAATAAAATAAAAAATTAAAACAACACAACAACAACAGCAGCAGCAGCAAAAACAAAAACAGAAAAAGAGAGTACACTGAAAGAAAAGTAATTCTCGGGCTAAGAGCCCATATTTTATGGAGAGAACACATTGAAGAAAATAAACTAACATTTCAGTATTGCATGGATATTACGGGGAAAACTCTGAGTGCTAGAAATGTAAGATTTTTAAAATAAAGTATTTATGAACAATTGCAGAGAGGCACTACGTTTTCCAGTCTCCATGGCAGCTAGATGTGGCAACCTAAGTTCTCATGAATGGAATGTGAGTAAATGGTGATGTATATAACTCCCATGTCAGTTCTTTAAAAGAAAATCCATGTCTTTCACTTCCTCCTCCATTCACCCATGGGCTGCAATTCAGATATGGTGCACAGCTGATTTAGAAACTCTCAGAAATGATGAGCCACAGAGAAAAAGGAACTTGGGATAACCTTACACTATAAACGTATCTCCTCCAGACAACCTGCCTATCTCTGGATTATTGCATGAGACAGAAACTTTTACTCTGTTTGAACTATTTAAGTTTTTGAACCTTTCACTACAGCAGCTTTGCCTATATCATAACTAATGTGTAAACAGGTACCTCCAAATGCAGAACTCCCATAATCAAAACCTATTAGTTGGGTTGTGGGCAGAAAACAATGATCTTAATTTAGCCATGGCCACATACATGGCAACGCAGCTGCTTTTGACCAGAATGTTGAAGTGTGTTGGTTTCCTCTTGCTACTTATTAGGTGACTCTCTATAAAGCAGAGATAAAATTGGGCAATAATTAAGAATTAACTTGCTTGCAACCAGATGAAGAAATGAATGCAGCTTCTCTGAAAGAGTAATCTCTGTCCATGGCCTGCAGCCTAAATTAACCGTGAATCTGGAAATGTGAGGACTTGCAGGTTGGTAGAGGTAACTGAACTCAGAAGTTATGACTTGTTGCTCATCAAAACTCCTCACTTTCCTGAGTCCATTGCTCTTTGGAATCCGAACGCCCCTTTTCTAATCAGCCTTCTGCTATGCACTTAGCCTTTAGAGTACTTTTAAATGGGAGCAACAGAGGTGAACTGGTAGGTCTCCAAGGTTCGACAGAAATGAACCCGTAGGAGATACCTAACCTTAGGATGGTAATTTACTTCTCCAGAAACCTATATTGGGGTGAATTTATCTTAGGAAAGGTCACCTGACATCTTCTCAACACCATTCAGGCCTTATCAGGAAAATGAGGCAGATAATTTTTTTCCTCAGCAAGCTAAAATAGGTCAGTCACAAAGTGCCAAAATAATTCTTAATTGAAGTACAGTTGACCCTTGGACAACCATGGGGGTTAGGGGCACTGACCCCCATGCATTCAAAAAGCTGCATAGAACTTTTGACTCCTTAAAAACTTAACTACTGAAAACCTACTGTTCACCAGAAACCTTACCAATAACAGTCGATTAATGCATACTTTGTATGTTCTAAACATTATATATTGTATTCTTACAATAAAAAAAATCACGAGAGAAAATACATTTGCAGTTCTCTATTGTAAAAATACACATATAAATGGACCTGTGCAGTTCACGCCCATGTTGTTCAAAGGTCAACTGTACTTTCATCCTCTAAAATTAAACCACATTCAGTTCTCTCCTCTTCACATAAAATGGGGCTCTCTGTACCTCTTCTTCAACAACAAACTTCATAGTGAATTTGTGAGCCAAGTCTTGGATAGCCCTGTACAAGTACATTAATGTGCAGTTGAAATGTACCTTGAATTTTTAAATCTTAGACACTTTGCTCTGTTATAAAATGGCTACAACATCCAAAATTAAAGCACAGGCAGAGTAGTAATGCAAGTAAGAACTAACTCTTCTAAGGTCTTTCTTAACTTTAGACCAAGTTTATGCACTAATGGATACAGGCAATCTCTACTCAATATCTTTAAGACCTAAGTAGGTCACAAAATGAAAAATAGGAAATCGTCTTCAGCATAAGATCAAAATATCAAAAATCAATACACTGCTCAGTTCTTATATTTTTAATACCACTCTATGAATCATTACAAGGTCATAGGGATGAAATATTAAGAATTGATAAATAGAAAAAAAAAAAAAGAACTGATAAATAGAGCTGTCATTTTGTTTCAAGCTTACAGACCTGAATACTTTTCGTTAATATTCTTGCTTCTAATTTTAGCCCTGAACTCTTTTTTTTTTTTTTTAAGATTTTGTTTATTCATTTGACAGAGATAGAGACAGCCAGGGAGAGAGGGAACACAATCAGGGGGATTGGGAGAGGAAGAAGCAGGCTTCCAGCGGAGGAGCCCAATGTGGGGCTCAATCCCAGAACGCCGGGGATCACGCCCTGAGCCGAAGGCAGACGCTTAACGACTGAGCCACCCAGGCACCCCGAGCCCTAAACTCTTAATACTATCCATTATTGATCTTAAAAAATTTGAGAGAAAAAAGTGATTACTATTTTTTAGTCTAAACTTTGCACTGTTTTGATAAATTATGTTCATACATATTAATTAGGTATTAATATTTAAAATTTGGTCAAACTTTAAGTGGTGATTTAAAAATATTATTCTCCATCACTGTTATGTTCTTTTTATTTCTCAAATTTAAAGTTCTTTTTTTCCTTTTTTCAAGAATGACGATTTTTTTTCCTAGAAAGTTGTTAAATGTCCACTCTCAGAGACAAACGTTAGTTCCATCAACAGTCTCTGATTGATTTCCATCAGCAGTACATCTGACAACATCCTTGTTATTTAGCTTGTCAGTGAATAAGAATCCTGACCACAAGCCCAATATCAGAATTGAGAAGACATATCTAAGCCAAATGAAAGTGATGCTGATAAAATGAGGTGTCACTATTTGTCAGGTTAAACTGTGCCTCTTCTTGTTACCAGATCCGACTAGAAGTAACATCACTTTGTCCTATTATATATATTGTTCTTTTTAAAATGTTACTTTTTATGGTGAGAAGTCAACATTAATTTGGATAATAGATACCTATTGTAATTTTAAAATGGACAGCCTTGGTATCATAAAGCAAATTTGCTCCAAATAGGAAACAGTATTATCATTGCCAGCACAATGCACTGAACACTGTAAGTGCATAATAAATAATAAATTTCAATGACCACAAGGATAATAAAGAAATTGGAACTTGAGGCACAATTGTTCTCAACTGCCTTCTAAGAACTTATAATAAACGCATTAGAAAAACACATTTTTCTACATAGCTACGTAATATTGTGCACTATTAATGTCTGTTTTATTGTTGTTCAATTTAGGGCATTATAAATACATAGGAAGTTCAAGGTGGAAACAAGATAATTTAGTCAAACTCCCTTATTTCACAATGAAGAAAACAGATTCCAGAGAACACAAATGAATCGCCCAAGGTCAAAAATTTGAACCATAACCCTGACTTTGGACTCTGGCTAAGTTTTCTTTGCTAAACAGTCCTGTCTTCTTAACTGCTTTGAGTCTTTGTGTTTCCTCTTTTGACACCTGAGACATGCAAAAAGGCAAAAGGATAGTTAAGAAAAATACTAGAAGATGCATTATCTACAACCATTCACGATACACTAAATTAGCTACCTAACTATTCCATCCACTTCAGATATTTAAGGTACCCAACATTATGGTGCACTTATGTCAAAGGAACATTAACTTCATTCTCCTTTCCCCAAGGCAGCCTGAATAGGGAATAAACAAAAGTGCACTTGGGAAGAGGGTGTGATACTTTTTAAAAGCAATCTTATCTCTGCATTAGTACTTAAATTGCTTTTCCAATTTAGTAGGCTTGTGGGTTTTCTACAACACTCATGCAGAATAAACATCCTGGAGACATTGCATTTTATTCAACTTTTCCAAAGGGAATTTATATAATAATTCAACCGATCCATTCTGTGGCTCACTTAGCTAGCCTGGATCAGTGGATTACAGGGAATTTAGGCCTAAGTCTAGATGAAAGTCTGTTTATGTTTCAGCACACTGATAATGGATCATTCTTTAGGGGAGGGAATAAAGGAGGAAGGTTTTCACAGGTAATGCAATCAACATGATTTGATAAATTGTAGACAGTAAAGAAACTATACATTCTTTAAAAACTAAAGTACCTTTAGATTAAGAGATTTTGTAGAAAACTCATTAACTAGTTGAAGGTCAGAAGACTGACTAATAATCAAGCAAAATCTGCAAAACTGAATATGAGTTAGGAAATAGGGTCAGGGAATATAAGCAATACTTTACTCATAATCATTGACTCCTGCGTTACAAAGAACTCATTATAGTGTTTTTGGAATATGCAGATTCCTGCTTCTTTTTCTTCCCAAAATAAGTTTGTTACAACCAAGACTTCCAGAAAAAGGTGGGCATTTGCATTCAAACTGATTAATCAAACTGTGAATTAACGGGTCTAGTTTTGGGGCTATAAGCAGGGTAGGACTTGGTCAATGAGTGTAAGCTTTTTGAAATGAGAAAAATTATGTGTGTTTTTTTAAATATTGCTAATATCATAAACCACAGTAGACGATAAATGCTAAATACAGTTCTTCTTGAATGATATCCATAGCGTTGTTTGCTGCGGCAAAGATTTAGGTATGCCATGTGTCATCATGTTCCTGAAATGAGCTCCATGTAATATGCCACCTACTAATACTGAAATGACATATACCAGAATTTGAACCAACTTCCATAAATCCAAAACATTTCCTCAAATATATTAGCATTTATAGAGAAAGGTCTAGGCCTATTATATCTCACTATGCTGGTTTATCCATGTTTAAAATTAATTTAAAAGTTTATGTAGCAAACTAGAACAACTTGTGCCTTAGGGCAGGAAGGGAGAAAAGATGTGAATCTTGGCTATTTAAACATCTTGCTTCTGTGAATATCCCCATTTATTGCCCTGTTGCATTATCAATTTCACCTTTTTATAATGATCTGGCTATTTTCACTCCCAAGTACACACACAGTAAATTATTTCAGAAAAATTAAATGTCGTTGTTTAAACATTTCATAGTTTCGTCTGAGACTGAAACCACAGATTGTCAATTTTCTTCACCTTTCACAAATCTTCTTCTCTCCCTCTAATCTGTAATTAAAGTGATAATGGCTACATTTTATTGTACCCTGAAAACCTCCTTCTAATATACTCTGAATGCATTTGTCTTACTTAGAAACTTAGGCAAAAAGTGTAAGTGAATTCTTGAAAATTTACCTACTATAAGTTTAAACTTTATAATAACTTTTATTTTATTATTTCTAGTAGTAGTAGTAGTAGTAGTAGTAGTAGTAGTATTTCCAGAATGGATTGCCACTAGGAGATAATTATCTTCTATGTTTTATTTATAAATTCACTTAATAAATGTTTACTAGTGTCTTTCTGCTTTGCAACTAGGATTATACAGAGTATAAGTGGAGATACAAATGTAAATAAAACAAAGCTTCCAATCTTCAGGAGTTTATAATATAATAGAGGAGATACACACAGAAATACTTTTAACATTGGATCAAGGTGATCAGTTACCTAAAAGAGGGGTGGAAATAATGCATTGTGGAGGTTGAGAAGTTAATTCAATCTAAACTAACTAAGAGGTTTCAGGGAAGAATTTGTGAACACAGTGCCTCATGAACCACATCAGAGACTGACTAGTATCTCTCTTTTGAGAAACCTAGATAATATTCCAGTGATTAGGAGAAAGGTTTTGGAATTGACCCAAACAGGTATTTCTTCTTCATCTCTAACAGTTGTCTCCTTTCATAAGTAACAATCTCATCAAGGCTAAGGGACTATGCTTTTCTCACCCTCTCAGTATGGCTCCAACTACACCTTACTGTTACTCCCCGCTACCCCACCTGCTGCTTCAAGTGCGTGATTCTGTTTTGCAAATGACTCACTAAACCTAAGGCCTGATTTTGCATCCTTGATACTATGTCTGGCAATCTCTACATACCTCCATATTATGGGTAAAGCAAAACAGACCTTCAAGTGTGGACTGGATCATTATAAGCACCTGAAAGAGCATTCTAGGCAGAGGAAACTGTACAACCACTGGCCCCAAGTCAATAAGAAGTATTTAACAAGCTGTGGATATTCTACCAGCTGATGAGTATCTCAATTCCAATTATACATTCTGGAACTGGGGAGATGACCAAAAGATGGGTTTGGGTCTACTGTGAGACAGATCTGACTAAAACCACATTGATTGTGACCTCTATAAGCCCCATCTCTGACTGGTGGGCCAGAGTGACATTTTGGAATTAGTGCCAATTCAGAGCTAAATGTCTAGTGGTCCCAGGTATTCTGAATTTTTCCTTTTCACTAATGCAGTTACTCTGATAAAAGGCCATAGGTTCCTTTGGCAAAAGCTAGGAGAATGATTAACAGTATAATTTTTGATAGTGTACTGGGGTCCTTCCTCAAGGGGACCTGACCTCTCCTTTGTTCAAGGGCTTTTGGGTCTATAAACTATGCTAGATGTATGAGAGTAATAACAATTTAGGCCACAAGGAAAATGAACTTCAAATATTCTAGTACCTTGAATTCAGGGCGAGAAGAATAAGCTCCATTCTGTAGACAACCTGGGAAAGTTGCGTATTTCTTTAGTAATGACATTTCATCATTAAGAATATGAGATTAGAGATTTTTTTCCTAAAAGTATCCATCCTGAAACAGTAGAGAAATAATGAATATAAACAATAAGACCAATTAGGAAGCTAAGGCAATCACAATGTGAATTGATAAGGACAGTGGTAATAGCAGTGGAGATAGGGATTGATGAAAGGTTGTAAAAGACTTTGAAATCTTGGCTGAATGTAACTGGATATATGAGGTGGAGGGAAGTTAAAGAAGGTTTTAAACAGATCTGGATATTAGATGATTGTTAGAACTTTTATTAAAACCAGGCATACAATAGAGCAAAAGAACAGAGAGTTCAAGGGTTTTGATATTAATTCATCTCTAAACAAGTGTAATTAAGCTAAAGTACTAGATATCCAGGTAGAGAGTTCAACATTCATTTAGAAATATTCATCTAGATTTGGAGAAAGAAATAAGCACTTGGGCTTCTGAAGTGATAACTCCCTACGTAACAGTAGGAATGAGTAAATTACCAAGAGAGAAAATGTAGAGAGAAAATAGAAATTAGGCAAAACCCACAGGACATCTAAGGAAAGCAAGATGAAGGAAATAAATCCATGAAGGAAACAGAGAAATACTAATCAGGGAAACCAAAGGAAAGAATAAAAGAAGGGGGAAATTGACATTTTAAAATTTGAGAGACTGAAGAAGTAAGAAGTAGGAGAGAAGTTAATAATCTGTGTATCTTTTATAGACTAAGATGGGGAGGACCAAGATTTAGAGTTGAGTATAAATAGTAAATGCGTGATGAATAAAATGAAGTAGAAAATGTATGCTGTCATTTGCAGAATTCAGTAAATAAAAGAAAAATTATATATCTAAATAGAAAACTGTGTGAAGACTTTGTTGGCTATATGAGGGTCCTGAGTGTAATAATAACTTCTGAAGAATGATCTAGTAAATAACCAAAACCTGAAAATGCTGAATATAAGGAGATAATATGGAACGTGTTTCCAAAGGCAATAATGGGAAAAACTTGGGACAATGAATGTGGGCTATATTTGGAAAACAAAATCAATGTCTCCTTCTCTGAACCAGAAAAAAAGGGAAAGAACGAGTCAAGATACAGAATGATGTTCACTTGCAGAATAGGCAGGTTAAAGGATTTTATGTAGGATAGCCTTGGTTCCAAAGAAATAACAAGTCAGGGCACTAGCTCAGAATGAGTGAGAAAGGATGAAGAGAGTTGGATTGGGGCATAAGTAGAGTAGAAATTGTTGGGATTTGAATCAAAGTGATGTAACCCATCTGGTAGACCATTAAGCCTGTTTAATTATCATTATATCCACATCAATTCTCGTTTCATGGCCGTGGTGGTTTTTATATGTGTTAAAGGGATATTCACAATACATTTGAAAAGAAGATGGACATCAGGACGGGAAGCTGCTAATACCGTGTGTCAGAAAAAGAGACACAAAAGAGAGACAATATATGGGATATAGGAGAGACTGAAGGGAAGAGAGTTTCTTATCAAATGGTATACTTGTAAGTTTCATCAAGCAGAGAGCACTATGAAAGTAGTTCACTCTAATAATTTATACTGTGGCAAGAGGTCAAGGAAAGAAGTATGAGTTCATTTTAGTAAATAACGAAGAATAGTGCCTTGTACTCTGTAATAATGCATTTTTTAAAGTAAAACCTACCAACAAGGATGTTATAACAAGAGTAATGCAATCATTAATAACTAATAAAAGAATTTGAAAAAATAAGATGACAAAAACATTTTAAACTAACAATTCATTCACATTCGCTAAGGTAATGGTTATGTGGTCTAGAAAAGAGTTTTTTGTACAGAGCAAAGCCTGTCATTCTCAAGCTACTGCAACTGGCTCTATTGCCTAGGTCCACTATTAGAGCTACCTAAATAATTGTTATTTACTTCTGTAATTTAAGAATCCATTGAGGTCCAGAGTTTTAGCAAGAGTACACTTATGTCGGGTACTGTGAGTTCAAGGGATAGCATAACAAGAATGAAAGAGGACATTTTTTTATGTTTTCTGGCACAGTGTCTCCGGGTTGCTTATAGCTATGGTATATTCTACAGGGCTTAGCTTATTTACTAGGAGACAGTATTCAGATTAAATTAGGATACATTTTTCCATTACATTTTTATTTTCTGTCCTTTCATCTAAAGCCTAAAGAACATGACATTATAAGTGGAAAGGGGCAAAAAATGATCATTCAAGGCTTTTAAGAGCTACAGAGAAAGAATCTGCAATACCTTTTTACTTTATATCCAACATAAGCAAAATATAGCAAGTAATGATGTGGATGCAATAAAGATTTTATTATCATTTTATTGGGACGAACATCCTATCTTACTCATATTTCTACCTATATATAGTTCATTTATCCCAAACTTTTAGTAATAAAGTTAATGGCATTCCACACTTAACATCCCTGCACTATTTTATGCTTTATGCATATATGTAATGGCAAAATATAACAATCCAAGGGTAAACAGAAACCAGGATTATACTACGTTACATAATGATAAATTAATAGGTACACAGTTTAATTTAATCAGTAAATCAAATCTTAATTCACTATTGACTTTCATCACATTTTTTTCCTCCTCTGCTTCCACAAATACCAGTTCTTTAAGATCAACGATAATTGAAAATATAACTAACTTTATTAAGCACCAGATTTTTGTATCTGCTTGGGACTGTATGCTTTTTTTTTTATTGTATCTAATTCTCTTAACACTTTGCCAAGCCGTGAGTTGCTTTTATTACTTTACAGAGAGGTTTGAACTTGCATAAGGTCTGAGGAGTGACTTTATAGGGATTTAGGTTCAGGTCTTTCTGGCTCTAAGTGGCTAACATGCTGGGCAGAAAAGGACATTTAAATATCTTAAAACTTAGTGTTCCTTGTTAATGCACTGAGACACATTTCAATAGAAAAGGAATTAGTAGCACCTTGCTGGATTCTGGAGAAACCATACACACACACACCACACAAAGGGGTGGGGGGAAGCAAATTAGGAAATTAGAGCTCTGCCTAAATACACACTTAAGTCAAAGAAAAGAAAGAATTTTAAAAACAATGTAATGGACATATATTTATAGTAAAATTAAATGATGTAAAATTAGACATGACAAGAACATAGAAATGATAACTTTGTACATAAAGACAGAATTACGATCAAGGCATTATGTTAAGTAAAATAAGAAAAAGACAAATACTGTGTAATCTCACTTATGTGGGCAGCTTAAAAACAAAAACAAAAAACAAGCTCACAGCTACAGAGAACAGATTGACTATCTTATAAATATAAATTCCCTAACTTTTCCTTGCTTTTGTTTTCTCATCTAGCAAGTGGAAATGCTAAAACCGCTTTTTCATATATCTCACTGATTAAAAATAAATTTCTAGCTATAAAACACGTCGGAAGACATTTACTCAACACGGAGGTCATAGTATCATTAACAATTATAGTTCAGAAACAGTTATCTTAATTTGCTTAAATCAACCTGTCTCATAATACCTATGATTTTTAGATAAATAAGATCATGAAATACCCAGAGAATTGAAGAAAGAGTAATTTAAGTATAATTAAAAATTAAATCAATTTAGTTATTATAAATGAAACTTTTTAAAGAGGAATATTTAATTGAATAAACCTGTGATCCCTTGACTCTCCGATATCATCACAGGCCAAAGTAAAGGCAATTTGTAAGACCATTTTGCTATCACTTTAGATTTATACATATGTGTTTTTTTTTCCATTTTGAAGACAATATTACACAAGGACAATTTCAATACTTGTTTGCAAAATTATTTAGGGAAGAAAACATTTGCCTAAAAATAACTAACTACTTCGTGAGCTAACATTTTTGTTTTCAAACAATGAAAACAAATAAATATGAAAAATATTTGCTATCAAATAATCTTCAAGATATCTAGTTACTACATTTCTGCTTTTACGTTTTTAATTCTTTTTAGATTTCATAATGATTTCTTAAAGAATTCAAACTATAATCTGGATTAGTTTTCAGATTTGAACAAGTAAAATAAATATCATTTAGTCATCACTTACTCCTCACTTTTACATGATAAAAAATAGAAAAAGAAAATAGGTAATCATTACCATGTGTTATGAAAGACTGTTAGACTCGACTCTGAGAATATATCAGGTATGTGTAGAACCTGACGAATGAACTCCTTCGGAGTCTGCCATTTTTACCTGGGAAACTAAAAAGTCTTTAACCTGGACTACTAAAAGTTCACCTTGGTTAAAATCTCTTAAAGGTTAATTTTGGAAGGGGCAATAGGAAATCAGTTTCCTATTCTGTTAGAGGGTTGGCCTGAATTTATAATGAAAGCACCAAAGAACCTGAAACTTTTTCTTTGGCAGCCTCCCATCTTCTGATGTAGCTTTAACCAAAGTGAATGATAGGGGAACTGACGATGATTGTCCAAATTAGTGCCTGGTATTGGCCTAGTTGTTTATTCCTCAAAATCCCACGTAATTTTATTCATTATCCAGGCATTCACCCAGCATTTACTGAAGTATACTACTTTTCCAGAACCATGCAGGGTGTTAAAGGCATAGACGCAAATATCTAATACATGTTTCTTGCTTAAGGACCTTCCCTTTTATTATATGTGAAAACAAAAATGTAACTAAATAAAGAGAGAATCTTCAAGTGCAGGATAAAGTTGGAGAATTAAGGAAGGACTAACACTATAATTTCATGGCACTTAGGAGTTTCAAAATAATTTTGCATACATTTTCTCATGAGAATTAAAAACCTTTTTTTCAAAATAAAAGATCACTATACACATGACTGTTTTAAAAAAGGGAGATTAAGGAGGGCAAGTATTGTACGGAGCACTGGGTGTTATACGCAAACAATGAATCATGGAACACTACATCAAAAACTAATGATGTACTGTATGGTGGCTAACATAACATAATAAAAAAAAAAAAAAAGGAAGGTTAGATACTATTGTAAGAAATTTGGGATACATCTATTTCTACCCGGGGTAGAAATAAATTGCTACATTGTCTCAAAAGGGGGAGCTTATTTGTAGCTTATGTTAGGAGAGGGAAATTAAGGACTACTTCACTGAAGAGGTGGATTTTGAGCAGGATTTAGAAAGAAAAGAAAAGTGCATATTCAGAAAGAAGAGAAAGGAATTCCAGTGGAGAAAATAAAATGTAGATTATGAGTCATATATTTGAAAAACAAAAATTATTATCCTATGAAGCCTCAAAACATTCCAAAAATGTCAGGTAAGGATTATTTGGGTCTGTGGAGGGAGGGGTTGATCACATAGATAATTATAGAAAAGTAGGGCAATATTTTAGCTTCTGTAATGTCCTAATTTTATTATTTGATGTAACAATGTCCTGTATACTATATAATGGAAATCTATTTTAAGCAACATTAAAGTACTATACCAGAACAAGTTGGACTCAGAATTCCTTTTTAATGTTGAAGATATTTAGACTGACTAATAATTCAAAGCATTTTTTAAGTTGGCTGGCTGGAAAATGCCAAAGTAACAAGTGTTAACTAGTCTGGCTTGAACTTTATTTCATCTCATTTGACGTTATCATTTTCTTCTTATTTTTCATCACAGGCTACTTTGAAGGGCATGTGAGATCAAGGCACACCCAGCAATGTAAGTGAGAGAAATTAAGAACACAATTTTTCCAATTTAATGTTTCACATATGTCTTTACAGATGGTATTTTAAAACATTTCAACTCTATTAAAAAAGAAGTTTTAGACTAGTAGTTTGACCCTGAAACACATATTAACCCTCAATCATTTAAAAGAAGCTGTTTTGAATACAAATTGAGGTCCTTTTGTTCTCATATCATTAATGATATACTATCTCCTGCACACACACACACACACACACACACACATTCTCAAGTGTCTAACATGAAATAAAATGACTGCATTTGTACAGCTAATTAAGTTAATTAGAGTTATACATAAATACTTTTAAAATATAGGCACTATATTTTATAGGACATATAACTTGCAAACTTACATTGTACCTAAATGGAAAGAGTCAGAAACAGTGAAAATAGTGAGTCATTGACTATCCGTGAAGGAAAAGAATTAGAAAGCATCTTGCCCACTGTTTTACAAACTGTGATAAAATAGAAATTTTAAAATGTTTAATAGCCATATGTTAATTTAAAGTGTATTATAAAAATATGAATAGTAACTTAAATCTTTAATGTGATATACACCATTATTTTAAAATAAATTGATTTATTTTTTAATATGTTATTTATTTGAGAGAGAGAGAGAGAATCAATGGGTTGAGGGGCAGAGAGAGAGGGAGAAGCAGACTCCCACTGAGTGTGGAGTCCATTGTGGGGCTCAATCACAGGACCGTGAGATCATGACCTGAGCCAAAGTCAGACACCCAACCAACTGAGCCACCCAGGTGCCCCTTAAAATAAATTGATTTAAATAAAAAATACTTAGATATGCATTATACCCGTAGTAGTATGTAAATATAGCAAAAATAGTAATGCAATATGGGAAGAAATAAATTCAAGAAACATTTATTGTTCATATAGGGACTTTGGAACCCAAATAAATATGAAATCTGCTCATGTTCAAACAGCCACCCGGTTCAAGTAAATGATTGAGGAAAACATTGTCTAATACTGCAGAATCTAATCACTCACGTATTATATTATTTATTTCAATTCAAGATGTAAGATTTGGATGGTAAACTTAAGTTATATGTGCCTTCTTAAATTCCTAATCATACTTGCAACTGGAATATTGATCATTAGTGGCTATTGAAAATTTGGGCTTTTTTAATAGATTATTCTCAACTTTAAGAGTAGCAGCATATGGGGAACCTGAGTGACTCAGTTAGTTAAGCATCCAACTCTTGATTTCAGCTCAGGTCATGATGTCAGGGTCATGAGATCCCTCTCTACCTTTCCCCCTCGCCCCACCACTCACGCACACATGTTCTCTCTCTCTTTAAAAAACAAACAAAATAAATAAAAAATAAATAAAAATAAAATTAGCACATAGCCCAGACTTCGTAGTATGAACAAAGAAAATTTCAGGTTTATCTCATATTCTCATATCTCATATCATATATTCTTTTTAAGACAAGAAGATCATTCAAATATTTGAATAAGAGCATTCAAGAAAGAATAAGAGGACTTGTTTTTGTTTGTTTGTTTTGTTTTGTTTTGTTTTTGCTTTTTAGATATATGCCTAGAAGAATTACGATGATAGGTGTGACCTATACTAGCAGAGCAAATATTCCATGAAGTCAAGTGCTATATTTGCATTGTTTACTACTCCTCTTCAATTGAGCCCTGTTCCTAGAATACGGTCAGTTTTTAATATGTATCTTATAAGTTAATAGGTAGGAAATTGAATCATTAAGAAAATAATTATTTCAACAATTAGAACACTCTAAAAGTGGATTTAGCTGCCCTGAGGAGTAATAATTTCCATGATGGGAGACTTCTTATGACTGGATGCAACAGAGGGTATCCAAGCACCTGAATGACATTCATACAGATTCCCTCTACTCTCTTCACCCATGAGACTCTAGGATTCTTTTCCTATGAAAGCCTAAGACATGCTGAACTACACTACCTCTTGCAAAATCATAAGGGTATCACTTAATAACTCACTACATATGCATGAATTAAACTATAATTTTGCAACTTCAAAGAATCAAGTGTTTCTAAAGCATGATTAACATAATCTCCTGGCAGTATATAAGTAGTTCTTTAGTGAACCTTCATAAATCATGATATCATTGCTATACTCATTTTACAGGTAGTAAAACCAAGGCAGGAAAGACCTACAAATTTTCTTACACTCTATCCTTACTCATAATGATTTCCAGGATCTCACAGTTTATCCCTCAGAGCCCAGATATTGAAAATGAAGTTTCTGTCCATACTACTGAGTAGAAAAACAGAATTTCCTTAGTACTAATAGCATATATACAAGGGGAAAATTAGACCATCTATTCACATGATTAGTTGAATGAAAAGAACTCTAAAACATCAGTCATGACTCACCATCTTTGCTAGAAGAAAATCTCACAGAGCACAAAAAGAATGGTTAGATCAGAAGTGACTGTATATTCCATTACCTCCTATGTATGTATGTACCCAAAGGCTTAGTCATTGGTACTTGATACTGAGATCATAAACGAAATATTAGAAATGTTCCCAATTTATACATACTCAAAAGCTATGGTGGAAAAATGAAAACTTCCAAACCTAAAAATATTTCATTTTGGAACTCAAATCCATTTACTTCAATGCCCTATTGACTGATGTAATTTTAAGTTATAACAGGAAGAACAAAGCACACCCTGCCTAAAGAAGTAATAAGTAAGGAACATTTGAAATGGAAGCCCTGGAGACAGGAAAGAACTTAGGTTAAGATTTCTGTGTATGTGCAAAAGTACCCATAAGTAAAATGAACCAGTGTGTTGAAATATAATTCTGTAATTCCCTGAGCAACATTTTGGGGAACTAAGTTTGCAAGCAATATGTTTGTGATACACATTGGTGTGAGTTTCCAGAAAACCCAGAGCAGTCCCATGAGATTCTTTTTATGGTATAATCCTGAAATAATGTAAGTTATTAATTATGGGGTTGTATTTTTTTCTTTAATCAGTAGCATTCTGAATATTAACTAGAAACAAAACTACTTTGGACCTATCTATATAAAGGTCACTTTTTCCCCCCTTACATGGATGCCATTTTATTTACTCCTCCTATTCCTAAACATAGCTGTAAACAATCCCTGCACCAACTATCCCAGGACAAGCAGAACAGATTCAGAGAATAATAACTCATTGAAATTGAGGCAGTTACAGTCACATTTGCTCTCCCCGAAGCTGGCAGTTTCATTCTCTAGAGACAGGTACATTTATCACATTCACAACCATAGTAAAATGAAATCATCAACTAGAGGGACTCTGACTCACTCATTTTCCTCGAGGAGAGCCAACAAACATTTCAAGTATTTAAGAAGAGGATCTCCAGACTCTATGTATTTGAGAGAAAGCAAAAAGCCCAGAGAAGCTGATGGTCGGTGTCAAGATATCCCGTGGTACATTCAGAGCTAAGGGCATTACGAGACCTTAAAGACTGCATTACTATGGCATACATGAGCTGATGAACTAAAACCTGGGGGGTGGGAGTGAGAGAATAGACTGGCATAAAATAAACCTTCAGGAAAGATCTTAAATCAATTGTGGTCTCACTGAATGTGAAGCTCTTGCCTAGTTTTAGTCTTGATGCTTCTTTCTTACCCACAACAAAACTAAACTAACAAAGAATTTTTTTTCAAAAGAAGTTAAAAATAAAAAAATAATATAAATAAATAAATAAATAAATAAATAAATAACATTTTTCACTGTTGTTTTAACACAGTTCTCAGGCTTTTTATTACATGGTTTGTTTTTATTTATGTACACAATACACTCATCATCTCTTCTGTATAAACCTTAAATCGATTGAGTTTCTTGGACAATTAGAATTTAACATGGCATTGAATTTGGTCATTTTCTTCCTCTACAGTTTGTTGTTGTTTACTTAAGTGTATTTGTAAGCCCATGGGAAAACAAATCAGGTTTTACAGTCAGTTTGGGCTCTTTCTCTTTATTGCTTCCATTTGAGGAATAGGAAACACTTGGTGTTTTCATCAAATTCCTTTGACTTTGAGCAGCAATGGTCAAGATATTTTGCTTAGGAAGCCTCAATTACTTTCCATAACTCCAACAATTAGAAATGTCAAAAATTTTAAAAAATTGTTACTTGAAGGCACTGATTTAGACTTGCTATTTATGTAATATATACATGAACAGTTTTTGAAAGGTGAAATAAAATATATCACATGGATATCCTAAGGAAAGACTTGACCATATCTCCTCCAGTAGATGGAGAACACTTCAGATTATGTCATTGAGGAATTACAAAGATAACCTCTTGGGTGTAACAAAACCACAGCTACGCAGAGCACTACTGACCTGTTTATAATAGAAACAGAAATACGTGATCTCTACAAACTATGATTTACTTAATATGCATTTTTATCCTTAAGGCAACATTTTAGGGTATTCTAGCACAGACTGAGAAACAGCAATATTGGAAAACTAATTTGATGTCTACAGATAATGGCCCAAATATGTCAGGACAAACCTAGGCTTTCTTAAACTAAGAGCTTTCCCACATTCTAGCATTCCCTATATGAGGCCAACATATTGTCAGGCTCTTGAAAGGCCATATAAAAACAAATTAGAATATCAAGAGTAGTAAGCATACATAATTCACTTCTTCTATTAAGGATTCTCTAAACATAAAGTCAACCTTAAACACGACATACTGCACAATGCACAAAACTTCACTACAAAGCAAACACCACTGACTTTTGAAAATAAGACATTTGTTGTTTATACTAAAGTCATTGAAGTTTTACAGATGAAGAGAAAGAATTGCTCTCCAGATCTCAATGAGGCTTATCAAAATGGGAGAAGGCAGTGATTACACATTGAAATGTGAAAAGATTAGCCTTCGGGCTTCCAGAGCACAGATAAACTCATCAGGAATTACTGCTCACTGGTTATTGGACGGCTTCTACTCAAATGCTAGCACATCTCCTATAAAATATACCAGGTGGTCTAATGAGTGCATACATGTCACATGAAACTGCTTGGGAACTGATAATAGTCATGGGATGTGGGATAGTCAGGGTCTCACACAAGCATCGTATGCAAATAGGCTTTTTATTTTCCAGGTTGAAGCACTCTCTATGAACTTTCAGAAACCTGTTTCTCCTCCTCTTCCCTGAAACCCCTCAATTATCTTTCTAATAATACTCCCAATAACTGAAAAAATTTCTACTGATTAGGATAATCTCCAAACTCTAGCTCATCTACTTCCATGTGAAAACTGTTTGAGAACAGTTTCCCTAATTTGCTTTAAACTCCCCACATAACTTTCCCCATCTCATTTCTTGACTTACAGTTTTATTTTTCCGATACATGCAGATATTGATTACCTGATATTTTTCACATCAAAACACCCATCTGGGTCAGTGGATAAAGGTTAGCCTTTAAAATAACAGCCAAGTAAAATATCTTCAAGGGAGAGAGAAAACAAATAACTATATTTTCAACTTCAACTACCAAATTGTTGACAGTTTAAAACAGCTTCCTCTAAAACATAAAATATTTCTTTAAAAATAATCTATTCACAAAAAAATTGGGTCTGAAAAAATAGTCTTCTTAACACTAGGTTATAGATAATTACAATGCTTCAAACCTCCAAGGAGTCTCAAGCCTTTAATTCATATGCTTGGCATATCATGTCTTTATAATGACATTCAGAGACACTAGGTTCAGCAGTTTTTCCCTTTCCTTTATCATTCATTACATTCCAAACATTTGTGTCCTACAATCTATGTAGGGCAACTGGCTTTACAACTATTCTTAGCTCTGAAAAGCCAAATGTTCCTATTCTATAGAAATTCCTGTTTTACTTTTAAATATTTCATCGCTTGATTTGCTAGCTAAAATTTTACCAAAGAAATGGCTCAAGAAAAAGAAATTGTATGGAAAATATGTACTATAGTCATTGTTGTAAGTTTCTTTTTTAATTTAATTTTATTTTATTTTATTTATTTATTTGACAGAGAGAGAGAGAGACAGCCAGCGAGAGAGGGAACACAATCAGGGGGAGTGGGAGAGGAAGAAGCAGGCTCCCAGCAGAGGAGCCTGACACTGGGCTCCATCCCAGAACGCTGGGATCACACCCTGAGCTGAAGGCAGACGCAGACACTTAACGACTGAGCCACCTAGGCGCCCCTGTAAGTTTCTGATTCAAAACAGCAATGTCAAATATATGAACTTCATTTATTCCTCAACCTTTCTTTCCCCAAAGAGAAATCTAAGAATTAAAATAGGTTCTGCAATGAAAGTTAAGATTCCTCATGAACTCATCTTAGGAATTCTCATCCCAGACTTTTTAAAATGGTCTTTATGTAAGAGGTAAAGTTATATTCCTATCTTCATCTATTTCATGTCCCATGCCTCAGTATATTGACCAAACTGTTGAGGCAATGATAGGGTTTTTGCATTCAAGAATTAACTTAAAGTAACCTGAAGAGAAACAAAGTTAAATGTGACCCACAAGTATTGCTGTTCCTCTTCCTGCTGTCATTGTGAGCAGTGTTGTGAGGCTGCTATGCTGGTGTTGCATTGTTGTGATGCTAATGTGGTGTTGTGACTTGGCCACATTCTTTGTAGTATGAGTAGACACTCTGTAAAGATTCATAGTTGACATTAGCAAAGAGATGTGCTAGTTTTACATGAGAGAATTATAAATAACTAATTCCCAACAAAAAAAAAGCAGGTATATTTGTTATGCTCTGAAATCTCATTATAAACATAATACTCAAAGATTTTTTTTTCCTGCAAATTTTATTCTAGGAAGATTCAAAGATGAAATATATGTGTTAAAGAATTATGAAAATCATTGGAATAAAATCCAATTGTTCAGCAAAATAATAAGAAATTTAGCAAAATATTAGTGAAGCATTTTAGAAAAATTAGTTTGAGGATTCTGACCAAAACCAATACCTGAAATCTTGATGGTAATCTATTAATAATTAATAATAATTTTTATAAACCCTAGTCAAGTGAACTTCTAATGTCAGACAGTTTGAGAAAAGAAGACTTATTTAAAAAAAAAAAAAGATTTATTTATTTATTTATTTGAGAGAGAGAGAGCACATGAGCAGGGGGAGGGGCAGAGGGAGGGGGGAGAGAGAATCTCAAGCACACTCTCCACTGAGCATGGAGCCCCACATGGGGCTCATTCCCATGACACTGAGATCATGATCTGAGCTGAAATCAAGAGCTGGATGCCTAACCGACTGAGCCACCCAGGTGCTCCAGGAGACTTACTTTTAACTTAAAAGTGGTATGGAAACCTGGAATAGGTAGTAAGCTGAATACATGTTGGCTTAGGAAATGATAAAAGGCTGGTAAAATATTGAGAAAAACATACAGAGAGAGAGAAGCCATAACTATAGATCCAGGGGTTGTGGAACAGAGGTATTACACACAGAGTGAAATCGTACTTGGGAAAATAAAAGAGGGTTTCTCATGGCAAAATTAACGAAATGCCAATTTTCAAGTGGTAGAAGAAACAGGAAATGAAGGAATAACAGGAGACCTAAGAAGACCAGTATAAGAAAAATCAGTAGGCAGTTTAAAAGATGAGACAGAAATAAAACTGTTGTTACCAAGGTAGGTAACTCTGTTAAATCCTTACTAAACATATTGTTTTCATTTTTGTAACAGATAATTATAAACAAATATAGATTAATGAAACAGTTTCAAGTTAAATCTAAGAATATTGTGACGTTAGGCTTATTGAATAGTTAAGTCATTATAGAAAAATTTTGTGCCTACAGATTAGGAAAGAACTGGGATGGAAGAGCGAAGTTGTTACATAAAAGTGAGATGATTGTGTCTTTCCTTAATGTTTTTCACAGAACAGAAAGGGACCAGATTTGGTAATAAGAGATCCATTTTAGGCAAAGGACCAATAATGCTGAAAGTTGATGATACTAAGCAAGGAGGTATAATCTATTTCTACTTTATCCGCAAGGGATATTTCAAAATTTAGAAGGGAAAAGTCTGTTGAGTGTTTACAACTTTTAATACTATCATATATGTATATTATTACTAATGGAAAGTTCTATAATCCAAATTACCAATAGCTAAAATATACAGCGCACACGTGCGTGCATACGCTCGCTCTCTCTCTCTCTCTCTCTCTCTCACACACACACACACACACACACACAACTGCCAAGGAATGTTTAACAAGATTTAAGTCAGATGATTTAGGTACAGGTAATGTTAAAATTAGACAAAATTCTACAACACACATGAAACTTGAGAACACATACTAAGTGAAATAAGCCAGTTACAAGAAGACAAATACTGTATGATTCCACTTGTATAAAGTACCTAAAGTAGTCAAACTCATGGAGACAGAGGGTAGAACGGTGGTTGTCAGGGGCTGGGGAAAGGAGAGCAAGGGAAGTTGTTTAACAGATTTAGAGCTTTAGTTCTGCAAAATCAAAAAGTTCTGGAGAACTGCTTTACAAAAGTTTGAATATATTTACTGCTGAATTACACTTAAAAATGGTTAAGATGGTAAATTAAGATGTGTTTTTTTTACCACAATTTAAAATAAGTTAAAAAATGGACAAAATTGTGAAATTAGGGAAGTATTTTAGACATGTCTTTGATCTTTCCCACCCACAACCTCTGCTAATCTCTGTAATAGGTACAATAGATTCCCAATCCCCTAATTCATCCCTTTGTTTTAGTCTTTCTGGTTCCATGCAGGCCTCCTCTCTTCCTCTGGAGAGTCCTGTGGGATAAATCTCTCTCCAGTTTTCTACTGCAACACCTCTTCACCTTGAATACAGATGTCTTGTAAACTGATAATCCATTGATTTTTTCCTAAGGCATTTATCCCATGACATTTTTCCTATACCAATTATGCTAAAATATTTTAAATATGTTGTCTTAATTGAATAAACATGTCACAAAGGATTCTTACAGAAGAAACCTCTACCCGATGCAAAACAACTCATGTCGATAGAGGTGAGTTTGTGAGTATCCCACAATATTGAGCATGAGTGTGATGGGGTGGGGTTGGGAGAAAGGGAGTGATCAGTCTATTTGGAGCAGAAAGGGTTTCAAATTAGACACCCTATTTCTGTAGGGGTTTGAAGTTGAAGAAATGCTAGTCATATATGAGTTTACCTTCTAAATGTGTCTGTGGGCCTAGGGGTAGGGGGGCATGTGTTACCCTCCAGGATGGCAAAGAAGTTACTCTTAACCACTAATTCTGAAGTTAGGATAAAATAATTCAAATATAATGTCAGGAAATCCTTTCAAATCAAGGAGATAATCATCAAGATATTTTAAGAGAAATATTGTCCATTCCGTTACTCAGAACAAATAACTTTAAAATGGACTTCAATACAACATAAAATGTACCTGAGGAAGTAGTCATATCCTAGAAATAGAATAGTCTGGTTAAATCATTAAACATTTTTAATCCATGATGTCCTTTTTTCTTTTATCTTATAAGATGTTGGATGTGAACACAAATATATGGTATAGATAGTTTTAACTTGTCAGGATTCCTTTATTTTTGCATTGTAAACATACCTAAACTCTGCAGCATAAAAAAATAAGTCTTCAAAACCAATATTACTAACCACTTCTGGATAGATTCTTAACATCAACTATGGTCTTACTGAGATATCCATTTTTTTTCCCTTACAGTTCTACTTAGCTTTTTTAAATTATTATTTTGTAGAAATATGGAGAGATTATGAAAATAAAATGAAAGGCTGGACTCCATTAGACTGGAGATAGCTTTGGTCCAGCACAAGCTGTGCCCTGAAATAAATCTAAAGCATTTTATGGTTAAACCAGCAAGAAAGCAGTTTAATTTCCCATTAAATCACAGTTTAGTGCACTCTAGAACAAATGAAGTGATGGAAAATTTTAGGTATATGATGATATTTATATTCACACTCCACAAACACACATGCTCAAATGCCATTGACAAATTCCAAGTATGTATTAAAGAAAGAAAGGGAGAAGAAATGGTTATGTATGGCAGACTGTATGCTAAAAACTCATCTATTTGTAAAAATGACATGTATACAAATTAATCCTGCAACATACACCTTCAAATATTTGTGCATTGGAAAGAAATAAAGAGAAATGTAACAATTAGTGCTAATTAGTAACAAATGTGCTAAGAACTTGGATCATAAAGCAAAGAAAATACCTGATTACTGCTGTGTCATCTAACCCCATTCCCTGTATCTAGCAGGGAATATGGAGAAGTAAAAAGTATGCAAGTGTCATCTAACCCCATTCCCTGTATCTAGCAGACTTAAAGATACTGAATAATTTAAGTTATGCTAGTCAATAGTCCACCACATAGAATAATTAACAATTAATGCCAGGAGACAACATCATATAGTTGAAAAAGCGCCCACTTTGGGGACAGACATGGCCTTATATCCTAAATGTGCTACTTTCTATAAATAGAGCTTCTGAATCTTTCTTTTTTAAGTGGGATAATGCCTACCTCAAAGAATTGTTATGATTAAAACGTTAAATAGCATCTGTAAACTAACTAGAGAGTAGCTGGTGCACATTAGTTTCTCAATAAATATTAATATCCTTTTCTTCTCCAATTAGGTTATTTTATGAATAATATGCAATATTCCTTTCCCTTTAAACACAGTGTAGCAAAATAACACTCTGGAATATCTATACAGTCTTTGAAAACTTAGGGGCAATTATTGGAATTTAAAAACACAATTACCACTGAGATTAATGGTACATAATTAATAGTTAAAACACATGTGAGATACTTAATACTCATGTAATTGAAATGTATAACAAAACAAAAAACAGTGAAGAAAAAAGAAATAAATGAAAACAATGCAAGTGATGCACTAAGTTATCACTACTACAAACTAACTATCCAACAGTATTTGCTAAGAAAATTTAAATCATTATACACTATATATACACACCAGATTTTGTTCCTTTGTCTATATTCAGTTGTTTACAAGATGTGGGAAATCCAAACTGGTCCTCTAAATGCTAATATCTTGTTAACCCAAAACAGGCATATTAAACTAAACTCTTCATTAAGTTGGGCTTATCTTGGAATTTGACAATGTAAGTACTTATCTGATAAATCTCTCTCTTTCCGGAAGCCTTTCTTTGTCTATGGAAAATCAAAAATATAGTTTCTCTCAAGATCACATTCTTGTCAAACACTAAAATGTATTCACAATACCCTAAGGAACAAAGTTGGCTAAATGTACATTCATTAACCGCTTCCATAGGACAGCTTTGCCCCCCGGCCCCGCCCCCGCCGGCCAAGACTAGTGGAAAGAGACATGGAAGGCAAGCATAGGAGTGAGGGATATACGACAAAGAAAGTTCACTTGATTCTAATCCAATTTAGTGTCTCAAACACACTCTAGTAATCACTGATGGTATTATGGAACTTAGGCTCCCTGTTTGTAATAATGTAAGAACATGTTGCTTCTGGGTAAAGGTAGTTGAAAGCTCTTCTTCATCTGTTAAAAAAGAGGATACCAAGGCCTAGAAAGCATAACTTAATCCTGGCTCAAGATCACAGAGCTAGTTAGATACAGAACTAAAACTGACAATCCTTTTGCCTACTTTATTTCAATGTCTCAGTCGCCAAATAAATTTGAACTATGATCAGAGCATCATACAGAAACACCCTCAAGTTAATTTTTACTGTAGTGTTAACAACAAATATTTATAGAGATTGTTTCAGCTCTGTCTAGCACTGGGTTAGTGGGAAGGAGAACATCTTTCATTTGATACAGGCTCCCTCTGTGGGCTTCAATTTCTTCATATGAAAATTGGCCTTCTAGGTTTATTGCAAGATAATGGGACATTAACACTGCACTCATATGCCACAAGTAGGTGCAAACTGTAGGCTACTTCTTTCTCTCTTCATTGTAGATAGGAAATAACTCAGCAAATGAATGCGTTTTTATTATTTTGCATGTTTTAAAAATATCCGGTAACTACTTGGTTATTCTCATGAAAGCAGAGATGGATTTAATTTTTGTGCCATTTTGAGGGACAAATGGAGGCCAAGACACAAGATAAAGACAAAAGGCTCATATGGGAATTGAACCTACAACCTTAGTCATGCCAGGAAAATTTTGTGATACGGTTAGTCACGGAAACACAAGAAGCCATGTTGAGACGTTCGTTGACAACTTTTTTTTTTTGATAAAGATTTTATTTATTCATTTGACAGAGATAGAGACAGCCAGTGAGAGAGGGAACACAAGCAGGGGGAGTGGGAGAGGAAGAAGCAGGCTCCCAGCGGAGTAGCCTGATGTGGGGCTCAATCCCGGGACTGAGCCACCCAGGCGCCCCTCATTGATGACTTTAAATGATGATTTTGAAGCTGGGTATATACTAAATATATCAAATATAGTGAGTAACCTCTCTCTCTCTCTATATATATATATACATATATATATGTAATTATATATATTAATACATATGTAATATATATGTAATGTATTTATATATGCAATATATATGTATACGTGTAATATATATTATTATATATGTAATATATATTATTATATGTAATATATATATAAAGCTAGTATATATATATTAATGCTAGTTGCTTACTTTTTCACTTGCAATATTGGATAAACGAGTTAGCAAAATGCACATGACAGTTAAAGTTTTAGCCTTCCAAACTTTTGCTTGTTTTTGTTAAAGATGGTTATTTTCGCTGAAAATCTTTCTAAAATAAATAATATATATATATATATTTGTTTTAAACTGGTCAAACTACTGAACTTAATGTAACATTTCCTTAATGACCTATACCCATCATTAGGAGTACCAATTATTGTATGGTGATGCCCTTGGGATACTAAAAGTTTGTAGGTCTGTTTACCCTTGTTAAATAGCTCAGTTCCTGTGCTTTTTGAGTTTCTGTGTGGGCTTTTTATAGATTACCTGTCAACTCCCTTGTTGTCACTCTTCACTGCTATCGTTGTGCTGGTACTAACAGCCCGCTCCCTTGTCCAATTTGCTGTTTCCTAATAGGCAGTGGGTTTGGCAACCAGATAACTAGGCTTGTTAAAATTGTCAGTAAAATAAGATTTTGTAGGTTCTGAGGGAACACTCCTAAGAGAAGAGAGCATTTGCTTTGTTTCATGCACTTCGTGGTTGCAATTTTGACTGTGCATATTTTATTGTTTAAATGTTGCTTCTCAGCTCTGTCAAGAAAGGTGGGTTGCCAGAGAGCTGAGTCTGGAGAAGTAGGATGTGAACTGTTTATTAAATTACGTAGACAGACTGCCACAGCTACCTCAGGTATGTTAAGCAGACAAGGTAGGTCATGTCTGGAAAAGTTGGGGTGCACAGCTGGAGGAAGGCAATAAAATTATTCAAAGTTAAACAGTATTATTAAAATAAATAATACTCTTTGAAATTTGACGTGAAAAGTCACTAAATTGCACAAGTTGTCAAACCTGAAAAATATTGCCATATTCCATGTTATTCTTACTTCACCTAAATGTCTGTTTTGGAATGGAACGGCTTATATTGGCAGCTTTTTCACTGCAACCTATCCTGTTTGCAAATGTAGAAAAAACATTGCTATTTTAGTTGATTCCATCCAGGCAGGAAAGTACCCCACCACTTCACAGCCTAAAACAATTATTGGTGATGGTCTCATTATAAATTGCTTTCCATGAGCATAATGAGTTTTCTTTCTTTCTTTTTCTTTTTTTTTAAGGGACTTAGATACATGAGACATATGAACTAAATTGTGTTTGCCTGACATAAGCTGAATTTAAAGCTCTTGCTGAGATTACCACCCTTTTAATACCTTCTCCTATTCCTTTGTGACACAAAGGCTGAATTTTAAAAACTTTTGTACAGCAAAAGCAATTTATACATATAAAAATACTTGGAGTGCCCTAGGGGTTGTTCGTGTTGCAGAGAGACGGAGGACGAGTTTGATTTTAAGTTTAAGCTTCAAACATTTATGGCCTAAATGGGGATGTCATTCTGAATTAAGCCTCAAACGCTTTTTTTTTATAGGCAAGCAAGGGTATCATTTCTAAGATGAGCTATAAAAGAGTGAAGCAAGGCCTCAGTTACTTGCACTCATCAGAGAATTTTTTTTCTCCCTAAAGAGAACAAATTTCAACCGACGATCTCAGTCTCCTTCCAATTCAGGCACTTGTGCTCCTCTTCCATGAATCCCCTAACAGTTTCAATCAGAGGAGATACTTTATTTTTCCCTCCTGCTGCTACCAGATATGTCATGCTGCTGATGTAAAATCCTTGCCACACGACAGTGCCTGCTCAGAGCTGCCCTTCCCCAACTCATCAGTCAAGGACACCAGCTCAATGTTACCCAAGTCCTTTCTAAAGTTCCTTCTACCCTTTGTCTCTCCTGTCATGTGTCATGCCATGTTGAGGACACAAACATCATCCTGTTAAAGACTGACACTTTTTCTCCTTTCTATACCTACTTGGCTGTTTGTGAAGCCTAAACCATAGTAAATAGCCTAAGGCATCACTTGCCCCACCTCCGCTCAGTACATTATAATTTTGGCAGTGATTCTCGAAGCCAAGTAGATGAAGGATTAACTGAGCGGCTCCAAGAAGTAGGTCTTCAGCATCTCCTGAAGCCCTTTGCTCATTTTTGCTCCCCCTCTCATGCTTCCTAATTGCTGCAAATCTTTTCATAGCTTCCTGCTTTCCCCAGACCTCTAACACCAGCATTCCACACCCAGGTTTTTCTCATTAGGAAAGACCCAAATGTCTTAAAATACTACCTGCTATCAAAAATCTGGTTTTAGTTCTCATTCCTTCAGGCATGTGATGCAGGCCAACTGCTGACCAGGAAATAAAAAATAAATAAAATAAAATAAAATAAAATAAAATAAAATAAAATAAAATAAAATAAAATAACTAATAATTGTATGTTAAAGGAGAAAGTATATTTTTGTGTCACCACTCCCAGGTAATGCAGATGTCTATAGAAGATGCTATCTAACAACATAATATTTAATTGAGATTTTGGTCCAGGAGTAAATTTTCAGGTCACTGGCAGAGTGGTGTGTGTGTGTGTATGTCCCCATATGTGTTTGGGGGGTAAGATGATATGAGGCAATTTAGGTAGATCAACCTAAATGTAATTCTCAGTTCATACCACATAAATGTCTATAGGCTTTATTTGGTTTTATATGAATAATCAAGTCCACAAAAATCATTGACTACATAGTTTATATTGTCCTTTTTATAATTTTTCCATAAGAGTATTTAGGATGTAATAGCCTTCTGTTGTTTAGCTAGCTCTATACCAGTACCAGGCAAAGATGTCTGAAAATAATCACATAGTCCAGAATCTTCTAGTGACCCAACTTTTCAGGGCCTATGCAGACCTATGAAAAATTCTCACTTTCAGATTGCATGACCTGTGAATGCCATCCCTACACCACAACTCAGTACAACTTCCTCCTTCTAAAGAACTTCTCTGGCCCCTTGCTACTCACCTCAACCTCATATCCCCACCAACACGGAGTGTAATTCTCTGTTCTCCCAACCATTCATTCACGTGTTTCATACTCACCAGCTTATGTGGCTTTCTTCCATCTGATTTATAAGCTTCCTGAAGATAGGGGATCTATTTATCTTAAAGCTTTGCCAGATATATATGGCACAGTGTGTGTGTGTGTGTGTGTGTGTGTGTGTGTGTGTAGTATTCTGTTTTAGAAATTCCATGGTATAAGTTGCAAAGAGAAGACTCATTAAAAATAAAGTAAGAGATATTATACTTTTAATGCTGCTTTATGAAACTCCTTTATATCTTCCCAAACTGATTTTATAAGTAGGAAGAATCCTTGGTGCTTTGGAGTACATTATAGGGGTCAAGAAAAATCTATTTAAATCAGCAACTTGTCTGATGGACCGAGTCATTTTGTTTTCAAAGTGTGGAATAGGAAAATCCTTTAAAATCATCATAACACAGTCTTCTTTATTCCTGTAATTAGATTGTTGCTTGTATATAGAAATGTTACAAAGTCAATCCAGGACACTTTTCTGGAGTTAACTTCTACCAAAATATGTGAAAGAAGAAAGGCTGTATAAACAACAGTCCAGAGCGCAGATAACATAACATGAACAGATAACAATATTTCTACAAATAAATATTATTAGGGATTTCAGAGGATGAAGGAAATTTTACATTCTAGGGAATCCACGAAACCCTTAAGAGTTTTTAGAAGAGAAAAAGCATGACTGGTGAAAGATAAACAATTCTCAGTGTATTCCTGCCAGGGGAACATTTCAGTGTGTGTGTGTATGTATGTGTGTGTGTGTGTGTGTGTGTGTGTGTGTAAAATTTTCCTAATAAAAAATGTGTTTATTCTTTCCATTTATACAAAATCACTGTCCCAACTCTACAGGAAGCCCTCACAGAAGAGGAAAGCAAATCACTGTACCAAATGAGATATTCTGAATATTTTTTCTTAAGAAACATGTCTAGTTTTTTTAAACACGGAAACAGAAGAAAACAGTCATTTGGGCTAGGAGATAGTAAATGACATGAGGGTAAAACTTGGTAATTCTATAGAGAGTAACCTGGTTGGTAAAATGAAAAGCACTGAGCAAAACATTCAGAATATGCACATTTCTGTACATATAGGATTGAAGCTTCCATGGTGTCTAACGATTTCTCAAGTCTAGCATTGACTAAAAACTTAGTGCTAAATCAGAAAAGGAATTATAATTTTCTCCTATGTGTCTAACCAACATTATTACCCATGATCAGACTATTTTCATGTATAGATAAGTAGTTTTAAAAATGCAAGTATAAAGTGATATTTCGGAAAGAGGAGTGGTTTTCCATTTATCAAAATTGTCACTTGGATGACCACACTGATCAGATACTCAGTCAAATAAATGCTTTAGAAGTTTATCATGCTTTAGAAATAAATCATGCTTTAGAAATTTAAATGAAGTCTACCCTATTTTAATTGGATAGAAGCCAAAAAGAAAAAAAAAATAAAGTAAATATTGAAATTAATTTCTGGAGTGTTTATCATAGTGATATCACAGAGGCAGCACACAATCCTAAACATGAACAGAAAGAAATGTACAGCATCCTTTGTCAAGAAGATCTCTAGCTTTGAACATCCTGCTTATGGAATTCCCAGGATTTCCATCAATTGTAGAAGTCTATCAAGTAAAAGAGACATTTTAACTCATAGTAATGAACTATGAATAAAAACATTTTTTTACGTATTTTGTGTTTTCTTTAATATTAAGTAGTTTTAAAACCCTAGTTCATGGAAGATATAGTAGTACAAATAAATTAAGCAAAATATGGAAACTAACAAAAGAACATATACTTATTCATTTGATTACATTTTATACTGAGTATAGGATTATGAACATTAATTTTTAAAAATAAAACTGGAAGACAAAATATATGTCAGAAAGGTTAAATGTTGCTTTGTAAAACTTTCCTTTTAGTTACCCATATCTATTGAAAATATACAACTGTAGTAACTGGGTCATGATGTAACATATATTTCTTACGGAGGGTCACAATCAATGTTTAAGAGCTAGTTTAATTACATTACAGTGTAACACACTTTCAAGATACTAGTTTCTAGATTTGTTTACCATGAAATTCTGTAACAAGATGAGAAAATAACCAGGACTGCTTCACATATTAGACATTTGTAAACAATGAGACAACATCCTTTCAGCTTTTTACTTTAAGTGTTAACAGCCTTTGGCAGAAAAGAGATATTATACCAAGCATTAAAAAATATGACAGACTTTTGAAATGTGGGATGTATTTTGTTATCCATAAAGTATCATTCTTTTATGTAATGTTTTGACAAACTGGGGAAAAAATTAGGAAAATCCTGCAGATAATATGACTCACACCTTTCATCAATTTCTCTAAGCATCTGTTACTTAAGGGCCATATGGGTAAACAGAAGTCACAGGTTTCCATTGCCATCACAGCATTGGAAAATTATCAAGTTCATGAAAATATGTTATTTAAGTGTCCTACATATACTAGAAACTTTAGATCATGTCGCAAGAACATCCTGTGTTACGTGGTGAGTGCAGGAGGTATTTGAAGATTACACTAGCCACTGAAAGTTAATCAAAATTTGTCAGCATCCAAAAAAACAAACAAAAAATTTATCTGCATCCATTTAAAAGATGATATCAACTGGAGTGATAAATGGCAAATCATAATTCATACATTGCTTGACTCCAGCTATGGATGATCTATAGGTATTGAGATGGCGATCAAAAGTATTACATATATTATTATACCATTTATGAGGTTATTCTAATTTTTTTTATGTGAACACTGGTATTGAGGCACTTCTAAGTACATAACTATTAACAGGCATATGCAGAATGAGATGTTTCATATGAAAAAATGGCTGCATTTTCCTGATTTACCAAATCACAAAGAATGGAAATTTATACAGTGACCTATGAGAAAACTTCAGTTTATCTTATCTAGGTTTAAATAGTATTATCAACTAGTCCAACAATTCTCCAGGGTATTTGTCTTTCCACTGATTTTGTCTAAGAGAAAACAGTGCAAAAGTTGATTTTATTCAATCAATTACTATATCTTAAAGGTATTACAAATTATCATTATCAACAAACAAACAAACAAAAAATGTTTGGAGTTGGAGTGAGACTCAAACAAAGTCCTGAACTGAGTTTCTGGAAAAAAAAAAATCACTTGATAAAAATGTGAGAACTTATATTCTTCATAAGTAATGGGAAAAGACTGCTTTTTTAAAATTAGTGTTGTTGTTGTTGTTGTTGTTGTTGTTGTTTTCAGAAAGTCCCAGGTACAAGTGATTTGATCAAAAGTGAAAAGATAAGACAAATTTGAACCAATGGATGGATGGATGCAAGCACATAGTCATAATGACTTTCTCTAGTAGGTAAGATACAGAATTAATAACAATAATGGCACAATACATTCCTAAAGCACATTCAATGCAACCACAGATGAACTACTGATCTAAAGTAATTGTGATGAACTTAATTTCATTCTAGATTTAAAAGTTTTGCTAACAAATTTTATCATGCAAAAAGGATTAAGTCCCTCTGTAGAAACTTAACTTCCTTTCACTGAAAAGATTGCAGTGCAAACCACATGAAATTAAAGGTTTAACCTAGATTATAGAACAGAGACATAAGAAAGGATGAGGTAATACCAGCTGAGATTCTCATAATGTGGCAAAAGGAAAGTGCTATATGCCATTAAGGAATAAGTATTTGGGACATTACTTAATCCGTGTTTTAAGTAAACGCTAGGTAAAGGGAAAAATTTTATGAAGAAAGGTTAATCTATGACTCTTACCAGGTTTACTAGTTATTATCTGAGTGTGTGTGTGTGTGTGTGTGTGTGTAGATAGATCTATCTATCTATCTATCTATCTATCTATCTATCTATCTATCCAAATAATTGTTTACCATTATTCTAGAAACTTTAGTTAACCCAGAGTGATTCAGACACAGATTTCTCTCCCATTGTCAGTGTCAATCATATCATTATGAGGCAAATCCACAGAACAATATACCTTGGGTCGTTTATCTATGTTGTTGTTTCCACTATCATTCTCCCAGTTTCAGGTCTTTGCAATCCACCACAATCTCCTTCTGTCTCAAAGTCATTCTCTTCTCAAGTCCCTATTGAGAACTCAGCTGACTGGTACTGACAACTGAACCGCAACTAAGGCATTCTGCTGCCAAATGGCCTTTCTGGCTCTGGACTTTCCAATTACATGGAACCTTATAAGGGTGTCCAACCTGCCCATCTGGACATTGTCACCTCCTAATGCCCAACTCATGTGCTAAACTTCTGATAGAATGGCCTGCTTACAATTCATTTAAGCATATTTTATTCAATTTTTATTTATTAATTTTTTTGTACTATGTGTGTTTGGCCTAGAGTACATAATCACAAATTCTATTTCTTTTCTGAAGTTTCTTTCTTTTCTTCATCTTTTTCTTTAATTTATTTACTCAAGAGAGAAAGAGAGAGTGAGCATGAGCGAAGGGAGGGGCAGAGGGAGAGGGGGAAGAGACTCCCCACTGAGCACAGAGCCCAAAACTGGGCTCGATCCCAGAACCCTGGGATCATGACCTGAGCCAAAGTCAGTAACTTAACCAACTGAGCCACCCAAGCATCCCTGAAGTTTCTTGCTGAACCCTTTGTTACGGTGAGAGGATTTCTCCTTTAAATCCCAAAGCCCTTTGTTTATACTTCTCCTAAGTATTTATCGTAGTGTTTTAATACAGTAGAGATACATCATACATTTATGAATATTCAACTAAAAACATCGGTCCTAACAACAGGAGTAGGGTTGTGTGTGTGTGTGTGTGTGTGTGTGTATGCACGCGCGTGTGTGTGGTGTTTTAACTAATGTCTTATTTTATGTTTCGCTCTATTTTGTTTTGCTCTTAAAATACCTTATAAACAAGCCAACAACCTTATCTGGGACCCAATCAACCAAACAACATTCTATTCAAAAGACAATAGACTATATCTGGACTTGCTGAAAGACTGTGCAACACAGGCAAAACCATGTACACGAAATCCATGAGAAATTTATGAAATTTTAGAAGATGATCTCTATTACACATGATTTGCACATTCGTGACTGACCTTGAGACCCAACTCATGGGTAACAATCTACATATTTATGGTTATGTATATTTTTGTTTCATTACTTTAATGGTCGGTATAATCAGGGAGGTGGGCTATTTATCTCAATATCACAGTGTCCTTAGTAGTACCTTACACATACTTGGCACTTAACACATGCTTTTGTTATTTTGAATAAAATGTAGCAAGGCTGTCTAAACAGCCATAAAATCTCAAATGGAAAACGATCATGGGAATCAATTTATTAATTCTAAATTTTAGAATAGTACAAATAGACTATTTTAGGACTCGACTGCATAGCTTATGTGTCTTTGAAAAGCTTATGTAGTTTAAAGAGCTCTTTACTTCTTGCCTTAATTAACTTTCTAAATTGAAAACATTTTTTTTTTTAAGATTTTATTTATTTGTCAGACAGAGAGAGAGCAGAAGCAGGGGGAGCAGCAGGTAGGGGGAGAAGCAGGGTCCCTGGTAAGGAAGCAGTGCAATGTGGGACTCGATCCCAGGATCCTGGGATCATGACCTGAGCCGAAGGCAGATGCTTAACCAACTGAGCCACCCAGGAGTCCTTAAATTGAAAACTTTCAGGGCAATAATGAAATCATGTATTTTGGTATCCGCTGAATTGTAGGTGTCTTGCACTAATCACACAAAGGATAACAACATGGCAGATGCCAAAAACAAAACAAAACAAAATTGAATAATTTGCTGTTTAACTTATTACGCTTTTAAAAATACTAAGGCTAGTGTAGCAACTGGAACATGCACAAACTGTGAGGGCAATTTAAATATGGTTGTCTGAATGGAAGAAAGATGAAACGAGACACTGTGCCTTACAGGGGTATACAGAAGCAAGAAAAAACTCCAAGACACAATTTCTTTTTAGCAGCAGCAGTACCAGGCGACCCAGAAGCAGAAACTCAGCTGAGAGACAGCCGATCGGACAGCATCAGATATGACAGCCCCCTAGTAATAGACCTTCTGGCTGTGGCACTCGCAAATACAAAGGGAAACTAAGTTCATAAAAATTGACTTGCTTTTATTTTGCTCCATTTCTCCCCCTTTCTCTCCAGCTCTCCTGTCAAGTGCTCTAATTTTGGAAGGTTGCTGTTCCAGATCAACTCCACAGAGAGCTGTGTTTTGTCACTTTGCAATCAGCAACTCAAGAAGTCATACCACTTTTGTTCATAACTACTGCATTGCTTCCAAACTGGTCTGGGATACTGCAAAACAGCACTGGGGGTAATGCTTATGAAAAGAAAAAAAAAATCCTATTTCTCCCTTTGGCCTTCCCCCCCCCTTCAGCATTTTGATTATCTATTTCGTTTCAGATCTATACCTTATATTTTGGCTCAGAAAAGAATTTCCCTATTGGTTATGTTGACAATGCAGATTTCAGGAGGTCCAGATTCAAAAGCTCCCTTCTGAGTAATAAAATCTAACCCTGGCCATTGCAGGAAGTTTTAAACCTGAACATTAAATTGTATTTCAAATGAATTCTCACTGAAACCTTTAGTTTAGGGTAACTACGGCTGGAGCTTGCAGCTATTACAATCAGAGTGCTTGGACAAATGGAAGTTTTTTAACACTTAATGTGAACCTTCTATTTTAGGCTAGGTACAATCTGACCCAGAGATAAATGTTACAAAGATATAAGCAACATAAAGGTAAACTATATTATGACTCCATGTCAGGTCTGTGTCACATTTAAAGAAACATTAGACTAGAATTTGATTTCCTTGGTTTTTCAAAGAACATCAAAAACAAAATAAATCCTCTTGAAATCTGTCTTCCTGATCTCCTTGTAACCCATATACCTAGAGATGCCCCCAGATTCTCTCTCCTCTATCTAAACTTCCTAACTTTCTAGCCTGGACCACTTGGGTAATAATATTTTCTACCTTTCCTACTCCCATCTACCTTTCCATCTGTTTTTTCTTGCTTCTCCAGAGCAGTTTTGACATTCCAGTGTAAATAACCTTTTCTAAGAATTTCCTACGTTACCTAGAACTCTGATCAACATCAAAGAAATGCAAAAGCACGTAGAGACAGATAGGGGAGGGGAAAAGGTTATAAACACTCAATAATCAGCTCCTCCCCAGTTCCACCCTCTTTCCCATTTAAGCGCTCTGGTTAGAGCAGTCTTATTTCTCCCTTGGAATCACTTGGGGAGCTTTTTAAAAAATTCAATGCTGGAGCCCCAAACCAATTAAATCTATCTCTCGGGTAGAGCCCAGACATTTTAAAAAAGTGAACTTAATCACAGCCAACGTTGAGAAACACTGTTTTGGATATTTTTTTTTGTGTTCCACAAAGGCAGAAGGCAAGCACTATATAAATATATATATTTTCTAAAGGATTTGGTCAGAGAAGAATGGTGGTGATGGCATTGGAGAGAGGAGGGTAGGTGAGTGGTGACTGTCATAGGTGGGCATACGGTGCACAGGTACACTAGAACAATCTGTAATCGGAGTTCCCTGCACATTTTGGCCACCATTAGACACAAGGGTGACTCCCATGTCTCTGACTAGCACACTTGGAGCAAGAAAGGCATCAGTTAACTATGCGACCTACCGTAGCACCTAATCCCAGGGATTCTACAAAAAGTAAGAAAGGTTTGCAATTCACAAGATCTTTTTTTCCCCCTCACAGATTAAGACTGCAACTAGATGCTCTTCTAGCAAGCACAGGTCTATCTGCACTCCTACTTGAACCTACAAAATACCAGGGCTTAGAAGATCAGATAGTTACATACACTGCTATAAGGAAAACAGTTAAGTTGGCAAGATCTCCATACAGAACTTTGGGTGAGCTGTTGGAGTCTCCTGAGTAAGTTCAAGGTGTCCATTTACCCACACAAGTCAGCCTCTGGTTTGCTGGTAATTCACTAACAAGAGACAGAAACCACACTGGTAGCCATACAGGTACACTGAGTCTACCTCCCTGCTGTAAACATGAGCTCTGTAGTTTGGTCTTAGTTTTTGTTTTTGTTTTGTTTTTTAAATTCCAATTAGTTGACATCCAGTGTAATTTTAGTTTCAGGTGTACAATTTAGTGGTTCGACACTTGCATACAACACGCAATGCTCGTCACAACAGGTGCCCTCCTTAATTCCCATCACCTATTTAACCCATTTCCTACCCCTCTCCCCACTGGTAACCATCAGTTTGTTCTCCATACCTAAGAGTCTGTTTCTTGGTTTGGCTTTCTCTCTCTCTCTCTCTCTCTCTCTTTTTCTTCCCATATGCTCATTTTTTGTTTGTTTTTTAAATTCCACGTATGGGAGAAATCATATAGTCTTTTCCGACTGACTTTCTTTCACTTAGTGTAATACTCTTTGGTTCCATTCATGTATCTGACAATGGCAAGATTTAATTCTTTTCGATGGCTGAGTAACATTCTATTACATATATGATATATTATATAATATATAGTATATACGTTACATATTATAAAGTGTATATATATATATATATCTCGCACATCATCTTTATCCATTCACCAGTCCATAGACATTTGGGCTCTTTCCATAATTTGGCTATTATGGATAATGCTGCTATGAACATTGGGGGTGCATGTATCCCTTTGAATTAGTACTTGTGTATCCTTTGGGTAAATATCCAGTAGTACAATTACTAGATTGCAGGGTAGTTCTGTTTTTAACATTTTCCAGACGTCTGCATCAGGTTGCATTCCCATGGACAGCGTAGGTACATTCACCTTTCCTCCATCCTTGCCAATGCATCTTGTTTCCTGTGCTGTTAATTTTGCCATTCCGACTGGTGTGACTTATTGTCGTTTTGACTTGTATATTTGACTTGTATTTCCCTGATGATGAGTGATGTCAAGCAACTTTTCATGTGTCTGTGAGCCATCTGTATGTCTTCTTTGGAAAAATGTCTATTCATGTCTTCTGTCCATTTTTTAACTGGATTATTCATTCTTTGGATGTTGAGTTTTATAAGTTCTTTATAAATTTTGGATACTAACCCTTTATCAGATATGTCATTTTCAAAGAACTTTCCCATTCTGTAAGTTGCCTTTTAGTTTTGTTGATTCTTTCCTTTGCTGTGCAGAGGCTTTTTATTTTGAGGAAGTCCCAATAGTTTAGTTTTGCTTTTCTGTCCCTTGCCTCAGGAGACATATCTAGTAAGAAGTTGCTGCAACCAATGTAAAAGTGGTTCCTGCCTGTGTTCTCCGCTAGGATTTTAATAGTTTCCTGTCTCACACTTAGATCTTTCATCCATTTTGAATTTATTTTGTGTATGTTGTAAGAAAGTGGTCCAGTTTCATTCTTTTGCATGTTGCTGTCCAGTTTTCCCAACACAATTTGTTGAAGACACTGCCTTTTTCCCATTGGATATTCTTTCCTGCTTTGTCAAAGATTAATTAACCATATAGCTGTGGGTTCATTTCTGGGTTTTCTATTCTGTTCTGTTGATTGATGTGTCTATTTTTGTGCCAGGACCATACTGTCTTGATCACTACAGCTTTGCAATGTAACTATATAACTTGAAGTCCAGAATCGTGATGCCTCCCAGCTTTACTTTTCTTTTTCAAGGTTGCTTTGGCTATTTGGGGTCTTTTGTGGTCCCATACAAATTTCAGGATTGTTTGTCTGAACTCTGAAAAATGCTAGTGGTATTTTGGTAGGGATTGCATTAAATGTGTAGACTGCTTTGGGTCATCTAGACATTTTAACAATATTTGTTCTTCTGATTCATGAGCGTGGGATGTCTTTCCATTTCTTTGTGTCCTCTTCAATTACTTTCATCAGTGTTTTATAGTTTTCAGAGTACAGGTCTTTCAACTCTTTGGTGAGGTTTATTCCTAGGTATCTTATGGTTTTTGGTGCAATTGTAAATGGGATTGGATCCTTGATTTCTCTTCTGCTGCTTTGTTATTGGTCTACAGAAATACAACAGATTTCTGTACATTGATTTTTGTATTCTGCGACTTTACTGTATTCATGTATCAGTTCTAGCAATTTTTTGGGTTTTCTATATAGAGTATCATATCATCTGCAAAGAGTGGAAATTTGACTTCTTCCTTGCTGATTTGGATGCCTTTTATTTCTTTTCGTTGTCTGATTGCTGTGGCTAGAACTACCAGTACTATGCTAAATAACAGTGGTGAGTCTTCTTCCTAACCATAGAGGAAAAGCTCTCAGTTTTTCCCCATTGAGGATGATATTGCCTGTGGGTTTTCATATATTGCCTTTATTATATTGAGATATGTTCCCTCTAAACCTACTTTGTTGAGGGTTTTTATCAGGCATGGATGTTGTACTTTGTCAAATACTTTTTCTGAATCTATTAAAAGGATCATATGGTTCTTATCCTTTTTTTTATTAATATGGTGTATCACATTGAACTGATTTGCACATATTGAACCACCCTTGCAACCCAGGAATAAATTGCACTTGATCATAGTAACATGAATATATTATCTATAATATATAGATATTTTATATATATATATATATATATAAAAGCATGGTTCTTTTAATGTGCTGTTGGATTTGGTTTGATAGCATTTTATTGAGAATTTTTGCATCCACCTTCATCAGGGACATTGGCCTGTAGTTCTCTTTTTTAGAATCGTCTTTATCTGGTTTTGGTATCAGGGTAATGCTGGGTTCATAGAATGAATTTGGAAGTTTTCCTTCCTTTCTATCTTTTGGAATGGTTGAGAAGAATAGGTATTAACTCTTCTTTAAATGTTTGGTAGAAGAGTGCCTGGGTGGCTCAGTCAGTTAGGCATCTAACTCTTGATTTCAGCTCAAGTCGTGATCTCAGGGTCGTGATATTAAGCCCCATGTCAGGCTCCCCACTCAGCTGGGAGTCTGCTTAAGATTCTCTCTCCCTCTCTTTCTGCCCCCCCCATATTCTCTTTCTCTAATAAAGAATTAAATCTTTTTAAAAAAATAAATGTTTGGTAGAAGTCCCCTGGGAAGCCATCTGGCCCTGGACTTCTGTTTGTTGGGAGATTTTTTATTACGGATTCCATTTCTTTGCTGGTTATTGTTCTGTTCAAGTTTTCTATTTCTTCCTGTTTCACTTTTGGTAGCTTATATGTTTCTGGGAATTCTTCCATTTTTTCCAGGTTGTCCAATTTGTTCACATACAGTTTTTCATAATATTCTTTTATTATTGATTGTATTTCTGTGGTGTTGGTTGTTATTTCTCCTCTCTCACTTGTGATTTATTTTTTGGGGTCCTTTCTCTTTTCTTTTTGATAACTCTGGCTAGGAGTTTATCAATTTTATTGTTTTTTTCAGAGATCCAGCTCTTGGTTTCATTGATCTATTCTATTGGTTTGTTTTTAGTTTCTATATCACTTATTGCTGCTCTAATCTTCATTATTTCCCTTGGCTTTAGGCTTCATTTGTTGTTCTTTTATTAGTTCCTCAACATAGCTACTTTGACTTTATCATCCACAAGGGGATTCAATTTAAGAAAGTCTGAGCCCATGGAGGTTGAATTTCAAGCATGCCTCCAGTTTTCACTTTCACAAGGAAGCCCATTAGGTCTCTGAGTGGTCTCTAGTCCCTCTCTTCACAACAGTATTCTAAGACACATTAAAGGTCTTTAGGGTAAACCTTTACCCTTTGCACCATAATCTTAGTGATACTATAACCACCATGAAAATATGCTTTGACATTCTTTGGCATTTTTCAGACTTCTGTCTGCAGTATAGCTGGGTATTGAACCATAAAGCCTAGCTCCCAAAATATAATCCATATAGACTTAGTCAAGGGTCTTCCCAGTCCCATGTTGGTTCAAGTCAAATAGGCTAGATATTTTTCAAATGAATCTAAATATTTTATAATCCTCTCAAACTGTTATAAAAGGGAATCCTATTCATCATATATTGCTAAACTACTGAAATCTATTTCATCTTTTCACAATAGCTGTTCCCACAATATTCTCCCTCACTCTGAAATTCCTAAAACTCTCTCTTCAAACAACCTATTTGGACCCTCTACTTGTCCAGATCTCCTCTCTCTTCCTGGATGCATTGTTTTCTCCTACAATAGCTAAGTTCAAAGGAAGAGCAGGCAAGGCCTAAACCTATAAATGTCCTCCTATTACCCATTTTAATTTCAAAAGGAAATCCATACATCTAATCTATAGGTAATACACACATAAACAACTACAGATTAAAATGAGGTTTGGCAGTACAAAACTAATTGGTTAATATTAATATATTACCCATTTTAGCATGGATTAAAATATCAATAAATATTTGTTAGGAAATTTCCATGTACCAAGTACTGAATATTATCTCATTTATTTTGACATATTTTGAAATGCATTGTTAAATTGAGAAAACTAATTTTGTTGCACAAATTCCAGAAAAGTAGTATTCCTTTTTCACAATAAGAGACATGGAATAATCTAGATCAAATGCTATGTTTTATGGTTGGTCTGTATTAAAGCATAGCTCTGTAAGTTTTAGACGTCTAGAAGCAAGACAAGTATCTGATTGAAGTAAATTAATTTTATACCACCCAAGGATATTATTCAAATATTCCCCATTGGAAAGCAATAGATGAAAAAATGGTCTGCTAGAAGGGATTTATCATTTCATAGAAAAGCCTTGTTACTGAACTTTTGAAAAAATTACGGTATCCCCAATAAGCTCAGTTGAATGTGTGCGTGTGTGTGTGTGTGTGTGTGTGTGTAAAAGGTTAAAGTAGTTACTATTCTTTAAGTCAATCTTAAGTTTGACACTTAAAGGTGTTCTCTCTGCCTGGAATTTTATGTTTGATGGGGTAGTTCATATTTCCATTATTCCATTCGCCAATATCTTGCATTAGAGAGGACACTTAATGGAATTTTCCATCTCAAAAAATTGTAATGGACTATTTCAGAAATTAGTTCATTTACATATTCTATGGGGCTGATATATTCAATAGATAATATATTCATGTTACAATATCATAACTGACCAGTAAGTAATGCATTCTACTCAAAGTTCATGGACACATGCTGCTTTAAAGTAAAATACCATGAGTCAACATTTTGCTTTAAGTCTGTAGTTGTGGTACCACTACTCATCTAAAAATAGATCTTTCTATAGATCCAATTAAGTAAGTTTCTTGTCTCAAAACACCCAAAAGAGTAATCATAAAACATGTTTTGAAAAAAAAAAAAAACTCCTTGAGAATAACTCTCCAATTAAAAATGTTTTCTTTAGGCTGAGGCCTAAAATTGAAGTTAGGACCAAAAACTGTCATTACAGATTTTAAGATCCAATTTTGTAAGGTGAATGCCTTAGGAGTTTGGCTAGATTCCAGTGAGGTAATTGCATTACATTTTCCTAATTTTTCATAGAAGTTTCCAATGAATACAATCTACTTTCTTGAACTCTAAGTGGGAAATGCTACCAAAGAGTAAGCAAACGAAAACTATGTGTGCGAATAAATGTGAACAGATAGTAGATAATTGGAAATTGTTGGAAAGGCCACTGGCCCTCATGTGAAAGAAGAGCTCCTACACTAAGGAAGAATAGGACATGGAAAAAATGCTCTTTCTGTGCCTCAGCCTCCTGATGGGCCTAGGTGTTATTCTTCATCACACCAAAATTTCTTGTACCCAGTGCCCTCAAGGGCACTAAAGATGTTAACTTTTTGATGTCAGTGACTAATGTTAGCTTTCCATGGAAATGTCATTTTAAAAAAAAGGATAAAAACCTTTTATTAAAAGCAGCAAAATTTTGTATATTGAAATTAATTATATACATTTTATACATTATATAAAATGGTTGTTCAGATAGGACAGAGGAGCAGATGATCAGATAAGACAGATGAAGAAACAGAAACATAGTTTATGTTTTAGTGCTTAGAAGTCTGAATGCACAATCTACCATTAGAGAAGTACTAGTGGTCAAGACAATGTATTAAAACTATGTATAATACACAGCTTAGTATCAAAATCCTTCTACACTGTAGAATCTTCTGAAACTGTTGAGGACATCAAACACTAGGCACTTAAGACACCATTTTTGTTTTCCTGCAATCACATTAGGAAGGGATAGTCAATGGACAGTCCATTTCAGCTTGCTGCATCCATCCATTTCTAGTATGAAATAAGTAATTTTTTTATTAAGTATTTTTCAAAACTTCTGAAATGTTATGCCAGAGGGCCAATTTGGTCTCCTTGTGAGGCAAGCTCCACAGAGGATGTGGTCTAGCCAAAATAAAGTAAACAATGGATTTAAAAATGAAAAAAAAAGTGCTACTATAGAGTACATCTAGATTTGCCATCTCTATCTGTGCAACTTGGAGGACAAAAGAAAACTATGGCCCACTGACCACATTCAGCACATTGGCCTGTTTTGTATGACTTAAGATAAAAATGGTTTTGCATGTTTAGAGTTTAAAAACAAATATAAAAAAAGAAAGAAAAGAAGAATATTGAACTGATATATATGTGACCTATAATACCTAAAATATTTACTATCTAGCCCTTTTCAGAAAAAAGTTTGATGACAACTGATTTAAAGAAATAATAATAATAATAATAATAATAATAATAATAATAATAATAATAGAAAGGTCCTATTTCAATGGAGTCTTCATGGTTAACTTGGGACAGAATTAGGTAAACCTTGAGTTTTCTCTGTATTTTCAGGTCTATGGGATCATTTAAGACCAAACACCTTTTTAGCTAAATCAGGTAAGACCACCTGGAATTCTAGGCCTCGAGCCAGGTCCCTTTAAGAATAGCCCTAGAGAAGCAGAGTTAGGTCTGTAGCTGAACACTGAGCCCATTACATGATCCAGTGAGTTCTGCCACCATAAACACACAGGTAAAGGCCAAGAACATTTTCAGCAGCTGTTACTGCTAAATAGAAAAATACACTTTCCATATGCCAAGCAAGACTTTGGAAAGGTCGTTTCAGGCACAGCTCAGAAATGGTACTTTGTGTGTGTGTGTGTGTGTGTGTGTGTGTGTGTATCAAACAAGATATACATCCTGTCCTTGCTTTGCCCATGTTCAATGTCAGAAGATAGTCTGTTATGTTTTTCTTATTTTTTTAAGGTGTTACATCATTCAGCTGCTTTCATTTTTATTTTAATAATAAAGTCCAATTTCAGTGTGGTGAAATATAAAAGAAAAACCCAGCAAGATTGAACCCAAATAAATAACTTTCAGCCTGATATTACTTCATTAAAGCTTCTGAATGCCTCTTTGTACACTGGAGAAATTTATTTCTTTCACACATATCCATGTTAGAGAAGGGTACTTTCCACATTTCAGTTTTATTAAGCACATCAAGATGCTCCTTCATGGGAAATGAAAAATAAAGTTGACCACATCATTTTGAATTCCAAGGACCTCTCCCCAGCATCAAGAAGTTTAAAAAATATGAAATTTCAACAAATACTGATACACCCTGTACTATGGTGAGTCAACACTGAGAACAACTTATATGACCAAATGCGAGAATTGGCTAATGTATGCAAGTAGCAGTATTTAAGTTATTACATTAGTATTCACCAAGTTTTTGGTGGTATGGTAAAATATTTAAAATAAAAGTGTTAGGCTTATAAGAAAGTTTAAAAATTACATGTCAACTATGCTATGAAAAAAAAAGCACTGAACAAATATAAGAATAAACTATTGGTTACCAGAGGGGAGGTAGGTGAGGGGTTGGGTGGAATAGGTGAGGGGGATTAAGAGTACACTTACCATGGTGAGCAATGAGTATAGAACTGTTGAATCACTCACTATATTTGTACACCTGAAACTAATATAACACCATATGTTATTTATACTGTTTTTTTAATGCATGCTAAAAAAAATGAAAGGAAAGAAAAAAAAAGAGAAGAAAAGAAAAGAGAAAAGAAAAAAAGCACTGTAACTAGCCATATAGGCTGAATTGTACCCTCTGCCCCAATAACTCAGAATGTGACTGTTTTTAGAGACAGGGTCTTTTTTTTTTTTTTTTTAAAGATTTTATTTATTCATTCGACAGAGATAGAGACAGCCAGGGAGAGAGGGAACACAAGCAGGGGGAGTGGGAGAGGAAGAAGCAGGCTCATAGCAGAGGAGCCTGATGTGGGGCTCGATCCCATAACGCCAGGATCACGCCCTGAGCCGAAGGCAGACGTTTAACCGCTGTGCCACCCAGGTGCCCCGAGACAGGGTCTTTAAAGAGGTGATTAAGTTAAAATGAGGTCATTATGGTAAGCTTTAATCCAACCTGACTGGTGTCCTTATAAGAAGAAGAAATTCGAACACACAAAGATGCCAAGAGCTCAGGTACAGAGGAAAGACCATGTGAGGCCACAGGGAGAAGACAGACATCTGGAAGCCAAGGAGAGAGGCCTCAGGGTATACCAAACCTGCCAACACCTTGACCTTGAATTTCTAGCCTCCAGAACTATGAGAAATAAATTTCTGTTGTTTAAGCCACTCAGTCTGTGGCATTTTATTATGGGAGCCCTAGAAAATGAGTACAACAAATATAATAAATATTGTTATTATTACAAGTTGTTGGTGAAATTATGCTTGTTTTATGCCATGACACTTACTCTGCTTATGACTTTGTCTTATTCCCTCCCACCCTCTCTGTTTACTTCCCCCCTCCTTCCTTTTCTTATTGTTTTTCTTTCAACAAGTATATCTAGAGGACTTAATATATGGCCAGCTTTGTGAATACCTAAGTACTAAGATACGCAAAGCACAATTTGATTCCTATCATTACAAAATTAAATCTGGTAGATGTTAACTATATATTATTTTGACAAAAGAAGAAAAATGGAAAAATCCATTTCAACATTCCCCAACACACATGTATTAGGAATTATAAAAAAAAAAAAACATATTGCTAATTATTCCTACAATAACAAAATAACAGTCTATGTTTTCAAGTTTGATAAAAGCTACTTGTGTCAAAGTCATGTGTAACGCAAATCAGTATAATTTTATTATATTTTGGGTAGGGGGGATGGTGTTAAGTGGGTGGTGGGCATTAAGGATTGGTTGTTATAAGCAAAGGATCAATAACTGAACTCTACCTCTGAAACTAATGACACATTCTTATTTTCTTTAGACATCACTCCCTATCTCTCCCCCATCCTGCTTTCACTAAATTAGACCTCACACTTAAAAACATTTTCTTTAGCTTCAATATATTGCCCCCAAGGTTTTGATGAAGAGGAGACAAAGCGGTCAATTAGGAATAATTTGTTTGATAAATTCCATTGCCATAGCCTGAATGGTACTTGGCATACTTTCCCTCTAGAGGCATTTCAAGAACTGAGGCATATATGGATGCTCCAAATGGCACAAATCAAAGTAATGGGTGGTGGCAGTGGGAACAATAGCACACAACTCCAAGTGAAATGAATGATTTCTCTTCCCGAGCCTATCACATGTGCGACTTCTCTTCCCAGTCTTCAACATCTGCTTTGGTGGGAAGGGTAATATTGAGAGACCATGCAAACCATCACTGTACAGAGGAATTAAGTTAAGACACTAGATATGTGAGTATGCTCATTAAGAATGATATGTATAGCGCACCTGGGTGGCTCAGTTGGTTAAGGGTCTGACTTTGGCTCAGGTCATGATCCCGGGATCCTGAGATTGAGTCCCACATTGGGCTCCCTGCTCCGCGAGGAGCCTGCTTCTCTTTCTGCCGCAACCTCTCTCTCTCTCATAAATAAATAAAATCTTAAAAAAAAAAAAAAGAATGATATGTATAGAAGACTTCAGGCAATGGCCAGAAATAGGTAGAATTGTGAAGCAAATAATTTTTTGGACTTTTGCCAGTTTATCAAACAACTTCATGAAAAAAAATATGTAAGTATTTAGTTTATTATAAATATTACTGATATAAAGGACATGTGACGCCTAAATAAAACATACAATAGTCTTTATTGCAAATTCTCTATAGCCAATTATTTCACACAAAACGCTTGCAGGTGATTTTGCCAAGCTCTTACATTTGGAAACAATGTATAAACATAATTGATGAAGAAGCAGAGTTCCAACAAAAATGTCCCCTGATGAGTTTCTATTACAAAAGTGTAACAATAAAGGTACACGTTGATTTCACTTGTTATCAATGACTGGAGAGAATTCTTTGCAAAACTGAACAGTACTTTTTGAAAGACGGAAGAACAGTTTCTCCACTTATTGTACCATTCACAATGTAGCAGCTACAGCCATGATATACTTTAAAGTTCAATCTACATTTTTAATGTTTATCTACAACTTTCTTAAGTCCACAGCAGACAATCAACAAAACAATAAACCAAATTCTGATTTATTTTGCTTGCCCATTTTCATAGCATAAATACTCTCATCATGGCCAATTTTAAGTTACCAAGATGATGTCACTGAACAAGCAGTTGGGAAGAGACACCAAGAGAACACTCAGTGTTTCCACCACACACTTACAAAAGGCTTAAATATTTCCAAAAGCAAAGATAATAACTAAATGTAATAAAGCAAACAGAAATAATAAGTTTTGAATGTTCCTTTTGTTTTAATATAATTTATTTAACTGTAAATTTATATATGTATAAATTTTGAACCATGACTGTGTTTAACAACTGGCTCCAAAATTTATGAAATTAAAACAATTGGCACTCACGAGTGGTGTAAGACAGCTCTAACACCCCACTGTCGTGTTAGCCAGCTCTTTTTCTTTCAAACCCCTATTCTCTTCTTTCAGGTTGGTTTTATTCTTGCTGCGCAAACAACTCCACCTTTCCCCTGAGCAATTCTTCCAACATTTCTTCTACCTAAATATTCTTCTCTGCCTGCATTTCCCAGTCTTTCCACAATCTGATCTTAATATTATAGCATTAGAAAATATGATAAAGTCATTCACAATAACATAGTATGAGTCAAACATAGCTAATATATGTCCTGTTCAATAACTGTAATACTAAGACTCCAAATAAATGAAACTCTAATGGTAAAATTTTAATTTGTAATGGTATACCAGGGAACAAAGATATTTGGGGACAGATCTTTCAAATTATATTATGTACTTGACATGAATATTTTGTGATTAGTGTATTCTGAGCCAGCTAGTATAACTATTTGCATCTCTCTTATATAATCTTAGAATTAACAATCCTATTGAGTAATAAACCCTATTTTTACTAAGTTTAAACACCCAGTTCCACCATTACTTCTGTGGTCTAGCCATTGTGAATTACCTTTTCCTAAGAAGGTCATGTTCCCTTTAGCCTCCAGGTGTTTGCTCAAAGTATTGTCTCTACCTAGAGCACTGTCTCCACTCTCTATCCCTACTCCTTGAGCTTAGCTTTAGATAATCCTGTGTCAGGTGAGCCAGAACTTTCCCTGAGAAATCTACCCACCTCACTCCACTCCCTGAATTGGTAGGTACCCAATCATCCTGTGCTGGTCTTGTTTCATTAGACTCTGTAAATGTCTTGTTACTTTTCTACACCATTTGGCTGGGAATTCCACAAAGAACGGGAAGAAAGTTACTTTGTTCATCAGTTTTTTCTGCCACCCAGAACACTGCCCAGCACTTTGGTGCCACTGGGCAAATACAGGTTGAATTGCAATGCTGATGATTCTGGGGAGGAAAAACCAGAGCACAGATATTATGAACATGCTGCCTCTTTGCTTCTCCCTCAGGATATAACTGTATTATTTTGAAGGTCTTTTAAAGAAGATACATTGTACTGACTGAATTTGATTGGACGAGCAACTGGGTAACAATACACTGTAGCAGCAACAGCTTCCTGGAACCCTACCTTCTATCTTCCTGCAAGCGCCCCGGGGGATACAGAAAGTTGTTAAAAAGCCATGCCTAATTATACAAGCAAGCAAAGAAGAATCTCTAGTCACTAGAATTCAACTGAACATTTGCCTGCCTTATTCCATCAGCTTAAGGAATTCCAACACTCAAAAACAAGATAATGACAGGAATCTTTTAACCACGCTTTGCCAGGAATAGAGTAGCTCTTTCTCTTCCATAGTGAGTGTGAACCAGATGTGAAAATAAATGAAATCTTGACAAAACTTCCTGACTTTCCAACCTGATAGACTTCGTTTGTAGATAAGGAAAAGTTATGACAGATTACATCATCTACCAGACACACTGCTTAATTTGAATCTCAATTCCAGTAATCATTACCAGAAAAGAGAAAAATGACGCTTTTGATCAAAGCCAGTCAAAAAGGTTGTGTCCTCCTCCTCCCATTCTTTTGGAAGGCAATCCTATTCAAATTTAAAACTGAAGCCACTTTCTCCCTTCCTTACAGTGCTGAAACCTAAGAAAAGAACAGCACACTATTAAATACTATTACTAGCAGCTAGTACAAAGGACAGGGATTTGCATTAGAACAAGTGCTAAGAGTTGAGCTTCAGGCAAGGAAAGATCATTATTTATAACAAGCGGATCTGCTTCTATATGATTAACGGAAGAACAGTGAATTAATGCTGTTATCTTAATATTGTTTAAACGGCCTCTACATGTGGTGCTGAGCCAAGCCAGGCAGAGTGGTTAACACTAAATAAATGTCAATCCAAGAGAGATTTCTGGGAAACATTTTCACCCGGAGTGAATTTGCTTAATTAATGGCCTCGAAATGATAAGCTCTGATAAGCCTCTGCTGTATGGTATTATTTTATTTGGGGAAACAGGACACAACACAATTTAATGGGATTTTCTTCAGAGATTGGTAAAACTGGTAAGCTTCTGGATAATTATCAGCCATTTTAATGATTTCTTCTTTTCCAAATGTAGTGCATGCCCTAGGTTATCTGGGGAAATGGATGAGGGAAGTATGAAACTAGAATGGTAGCATTTTATTACCTGTGGCTTGAACTGTCTTCTTGAAGAGGAAGTGGAATTTTTAAGACACAAACAACAAGCTTTCTATTACCCTTGAAATAAGACTTCATTATATGACTGCTTTAGAATCAGCCACCCATAATAGGTGAAACTCCATGTTAAAGCACATTTTGATGGGACTGTGTTACTAATTGTCCTGAGATTAGGAGTGCCTTTATGAAGTGTGCTACGAGGAGCCCACATTTCAGGGATCTCCTTTCTGCCCTCAAAGCAAGCTTCAGGTATGAGATAACATCATCAGTGATGACCTGGACATTTTTCTCTCTCTTAAAAATTAAGCTATGTAGGATGAAGTTGTAGGCACAGGACAAGCTGAAGGCAGAGATGTGTACAAGATAAATATTTATAGTTTAAAATACTTGAGATTTAAACTCAAAAGAAAAATATTGCACACAAATGATCAGCAATTGGGATATTTCTAAATGGTAACAGGGATCCCTGAAACGGTTTATAGAAATACACCCAAAGATACCAGAGGTTTCAGAGGACTATGGGATATATGAGAGGAAGTTTTCCATTTTCTAAAAGATTCTTCACATTAATGTAGTAGGTAACTGGAGGAGATCAGACCGGCAGGTACCATAGGCACAAACCAGCAAAGTCTCCTCCTCTCTACTCAGCCTTTCCCCAGCAACAGCTGAAGGCTGGAAAATGTCTTCACCCCATTTTAAGGGCCTGTTTATTTGTTTGTTTGTTTTTTAGGGAAGACTGCTGCCTTCCTACACTCCCCTACCCCTCTGGTGACAATCATCTACATTTCTCAGACTTTTCGGCAGGTACCATAGGCACAAACCAGCAAAGTCTCCTCCTCTCTACTCAGCCTTTCCCCAGCAACAGCTGAAGGCTGGAAAATGTCTTCACCCCATTTTAAGGGCCTGTTTATTTGTTTGTTTGTTTTTTAGGGAAGACTGCTGCCTTCCTACACTCCCCTACCCCTCTGGTGACAATCATCTACATTTCTCAGACTTTTTCCTTGCTTGCTTATTGTCCTTTCTCTCTAAAAGTACTTAGCATGTAGGAGAACACGATAGCTCTTTTAGGACTTACACTCCGTGATAGTAGAGTCAATACTGCTGTGACCTTTGGAAAGTGACCACAAAGTGACCCGAAAGTTGTACAACTTTTTAAGAAAAAAATCCCTATAATAATCCCTGATCCCCTCCTAATGAGTGTGTATTTTCACACCTCTACATGCACTTTCATATTTTTGCTTGTTTATTACATTTTTAATTATTAATCTGAATGGATTTGAGATACAGATTTTGATAATCTGTACTCAAACTCTGGTAAACTCTATAGCAAAACATATCTGTACTTTTATTGACTATCTATCAATAGTAAGAAATCAATTTGGAAATTGTACATTGGAGTTCATTCTGCTTTCCATGTAGCTGCCCTTCTTAAATATGCCCAGAACACATAAGGGGAAATAAGCCCTGTGCTTTTATTGCAGTGTTTCTATCAAGTATTTTCTAAGTAGTAGACAATTTTCATGAAGTGTTAATATAAAGAGTCCCGTGTCAAATTCATTTGGAAAATAAGGCTTTTCTTTTCTTTTCTTTTCTTTTCTTTTCTTTTCTTTTCTTTTCTTTTCTTTTCTTTTCAGTAGGATTTCTCAGAATCCTTAGTAAGTTAATGGATACTGAGAAGCACTAAGAGGGAATGCAGGATACTACATAAAACAAATTTCCTTCATTATGGAATCTTTCTTTTGCAGTATCTTTACAGACCAGCTCTTCACATGCACAGAACACATGTGGGGAAGTTCCACTTCATTACAAGTTTTCTGGTAAAAATCAGTGTGACCTGGCTGTGCCGGGGAAGGGGAAAGATAGCATGCATACTGTCCTCGTTCTCCTCACTGCTATGTAAGTCGCTAATAAATCATGTGTGATGGGTTAAATGATGCCCTCTAGAAAGATACAGGCATACCTCAGTTTATTGTGTTTCGCTTTATATTGCTTTACAGATTTTTTTTTTTTTTACACAAATTAAAGGTTTGTGGCAACCCTGCATCAACCAAGACTATTAGCGTCATTTCTTCACAGCATTTGCTCACTTTGTTTCTTTGTGTCACATTTTGGTAATCCTCACAATATTTTAAACCTTCCATTAGTGTTCTATTTCTTATGGTAATCTGTGATTAGTACTATTTGATGTCACTGTTTTGGGTCGCCATGAATCATGCTGATATAAGACAAAATATATGGACAAATGTTGGATGTGTTCTGACAGCTTCAACAGCTGTCAACCTAACAGCCATTTCCTTGTCTCTCTCCTCCTCCTTGGGCCTCCCTGTTTTCACAAAAACACTGAAGTTAGGCCAATTAGTAACCATACAGTGGCCGCTAAGTGTTCAAGTGAAAGGAAAAGTCAAACGTCTCTCAACTTAGGTCAAAACTAAAAATGATTGTTTGGAAAGTGCATCAAAAGCTGAGAGAGGCCAAAACCTATGCTTCCTGCACCAGTTAGCCAAGCTGTGAATCCAAAGGAAACGTACTTGAAGGAATTAAAAGTGCTATTCCAGTGAACACATGAATAAGCAAGCAAAACAGCCTTTCTGCTGATATGGAGACAGTTTTAGCGGTCTGGAGAGAATATCAAATGAGCCACAATATTCCCCTAAACCAAAGCTTAATCCAGAACAAGGCCCTAACTCTCTTCAATTCTATGAAGGCTGAGAGAGTGAGGAAGATACAGAAGAAAGTGTGAAGCTAGCAGAAGTTGGCTCATGAGGTTATGGAAAGAAACTGTCTTTGTATCATAAAAGTGCAAGGTGAAACAGGAAGTGCTAATGTAGAAACTGCAAAAAGTATCCAGAAGATCTAGCTAAGAACATTAATGAAGGGTGGCTATACTAAACAACAGATTTCCAATATAGATGAAATAGCTTTCAACTGAAAACAGCAGTCATCTAGGACTTTCATAGCTACAGAGGAGAAGTCAATACCTGGCTTCCAAGCACTTCAATGGACAGGCTGAATCTCTTGTAAAGGGCTAATGCAACTGGTGACATGCAATTAAAGCCAATGTTTGCTGACCATTCCCCAGATCCTAGGGCCCTTAAGCATCATGCTAAATCTACTCCACCTTTGCTCTATACATAGAACATTAAAGCCTAGATGACAGTTCATCTGTTTACAACATGGTGTACTGAATATTTTAGGCCCACTGATGAGATCTACTTCTCAGGAGGTTAAAAAAAAAATTCCTTTCAAAATGTTACTGCTTATTGACAATGCATCTGGTCACTTAAGAGTTCTGATGGAGAAGGACAATAAGATTAATGTTGTTTTCATGTCTACTAACGCAACATCCATTCTGTGGTCCATGGATTGGGAGTAATTGCAACTTTCAAGTCCTACTATTTAAGAAATACATTTCAAAAGGCTATAGCTACCATAGGTAGTAATTCTTTTATGGATCTGGGCAAAGTCCACTGAAACCCTTCTGAAAAGGATTCTCTGTTCTAGATGCCATTCAGAACATCCATGATTCACAGGAAGAAGTCAAAATATCGACATTCTCAGGAGTTTGGAAGAAGTTGATTCCAATTCCCCTGGATGACTTTGAGGGGTTCAAGACTTCCGTGGAGGAAGTAAGTATGGATGTGGTGGAAACTGCGTTAGAACTAAATTAGAAATGGAGCTTGAGGGGGCGCCTGGGTGGCACAGCGGTTAAGCGTCTGCCTTCAGCTCAGGGCGTGATCCCGGCGTTATGGGATCGAGCCCCACATCAGGCTCCTCTGCTATGAGCCTGCTTCTTCCTCTCCCACTCCCCCTGCTTGTGTTCCCTCTCTCACTGGCTGTCTCTATCTCTGTTAAATAAATAAATAAATAAAATCTTTAAAAAAAAAAAAAAAAGAAAGAAAGAAAAGAAATGGAGCCTGAGGATGGGACTGAACTGCTGCCATCTCATGATATAGTCTGAACAGATGTTGAACAAAGAGAGTGGTTTTCTTAAGATGGAAACTGCTCCTGGTGAAGATGCTGTGAAAATTATTGCAGTGACAACAAAGCATTTAGAATATGACATAAACTTGGTTGGTAAAGCAGCAGCAGGGTTTGTGAGGATTGCTTCCAATTTTCAAAGAAGTTGTTCCGTGGGTAAAATGCTATCAAATAGTAGCACATGAGACAGAGAAATCATTTGTGATAGGAAAAGTCAGCTGATCCCACATACTCCTTTGTTGTCTTAGGACATGGTCACAGCCACACCAACTTTCAGCAACCATGACCCTGATCAATCAGCAGCCATGAGCACTGAGCCACGACCCTCCACCAGCAAAGAGATAAAGATGCAATGAAAGCTCAGAGGATGGTTAGCATTTTTTAGCAATGAAGTATTTTTAAATTAAGGTATATACATCATATTTTTGGACATAATGCTATTTCACACTTAATAGACTGCAGTATAGTGTAAGCATAACATTTATATGCACTGGAAAACAAACCAAAAAAAAGTTATTTGACTTGTTTATTGTGATGTTTGCTTTTTAGACCATGGTTGTCTGAAACCACAACTATGTCTCTGAGGCTGAAATCCTAATTGTGGTATCTCTGAACGTGACCTTTGTTGGATACATGGTCTTTATAGCTATAATCAGGTTAAGGTGTGGTCTTTAGGGTAGGCCTTAATCCAGTCTGACCAGTCTCCTTATGAAAAGAAGGAAATTTGGATACAGAGACAGACACAGAGGAAGGCAACATAATGGCAGGCAGGTAGAATGCCACGTGAAAATGGAAGCAGACACTGGAGTGATGCATCTACCAGTCAAGGGCTGTCAAAGACTGTTGGCTTTCGCCAGAAGCTAGGAGACAGGGAGTGAACAGATTTCCCCTCAGAGGGAATCAGCGCTGCTGACACCCTGATTTAGGATGTCCAGCCTCTAATACTGACAGAATGAATTTCAGTTGTTCAAGCCACTCAGTTTGTGATACCTTGTTATGGCAGCCCCACGAAATTAATGCAGATTTTGCAAATATGAAGTAGCGTGACTCTATAACACGTATCTAAAAATATGGAAGTGGTTTTGAAATTGAGAAATGTGTAGAAGCTGGAAGAGTTTTGAGGTACTTAATCAAAAGAGCCTAGCTTGCCTTTAAGAAAGTGTTGGTAGAAATATGGATGTCAAATGAACTTCCAGTGAGAACTCAGACAGAAATGAGGAATGTATTATTCGAAAGTGGAAGAAAGGCAGTCCTTGTTATACAGTGGCAGAGAACACGGCTGAGTTATTTTTACTGCTGGGAGGCAAGTCGAACTTATCAGGGATCAACTTAGGTATTTATTTAGCTGAGGAGATCTTCAAGCAAACTGTGGAAGGCACAACCTGGATTCCCATTGCTGCTTATAGCAAATTCAAGAGGAAAGAGATAAATTGAAGGAATTCTGCCTCAAGACAACCTCAAAATACAGCTTAAGATACCATGTTTATTATTTATAGTATAGGATCTCTTTCTTTCTACTAGAAGGTAACCCCGCAAAGGTCAGTATCCTAGTCTGTTCTGTTCACTGATAATTCCCAACTGCTCAGGTGCTCATAGGTGCTCAACAAGCATTAACGAATGAATAAAACTAATGCACGGGGATGAAATTCTCAAATTAGGCCCAATGCTTCTCATGCCCAGGTTTTCCAACAGGCTTATAAAAGATTCATGCTTCTTATAGTTTTTGTAATTAGAAAAACATAGTATCTTCATCTCTAAATGAAAACAATTTACATGACTATACTGGGTATTACAACAGAGATACTGACATAAAATAAATCAAAATCTACCTGATAACGAGCCTCAAAACAGGGACTTTTACTTAACTTCTCCGAAGATCAATTAAGGAGTTTCAGATAAAGGATAGTTTATTTTATACAGATGAAAATTTGAGGCCACATATGAAATGGGTTCTCAAGTAAGGTCTTAGCATTTTATTCTTAGGATGAGATTTGGTAACAGCTGGGTAAGCTTTAATAGCATAAATCCTATAAACAGTAATGGCAAACAAAGATCCAAACCTCCACAGAATACATTAAAGCCATAAAAAATGATGGCTGCCTTTATTTTTAAGTTAATCAAACTGCCACCTTAAATCCCTGTTGTTTTAAAAATGCTGCATAAAATGATATAGACTTTATATGAACAATTCAATATGTTAGGCAATGAAAACAATAACCAAATTGACTTTGCCCACCCCTTCTCTGCTCAGTTTTCACACAACTAGTCTTCTAAGAATAGCTGATACTCCGTTATCAATTAGTTAAAAGTTTTATCATCTTCTTCATTGCTATATTTGCATATATGCCATTTTCTGGCAATAGAGATCTTTAAATACACTATTTGAAAAGTAATTTTATAGATGCAAAAAAACTAAAAGTCACTGTAATTTTAATTCATGTAAAAACATGTACATCTAGGAAATATTTCTTAATGTTCCTCAGATTTGTAATCAAGTTTTTTTTTTTTAATTTTTGCAAGTACAAGATATCAAGTTAATGTTTATTAAACACATATGGTTTAGACCACCCACTGGCTTCCAATTTTCCATGTCACTAAGGTTTTTCAAATTAATCTCCTTACATATTTCTTGTATACTTCTGCTCTTTGTGAACCTACTTTTGCTGCCTTACCCACTATCACCTGCATATACAATTTCACTAAGGCTCTTAAGTTGTCACTCTAATCTCTCTGTCTTCTATCCCCCATTCCCCATCACCCTTAAGTTGGGTTTCAAAAGAGCGAAGACTTGCTTTGCACCTTTTGCAGCAAGAGTCAAGAAAACAAAACCACCTTGCAAAAGGTCCAGAGAGAAGTCACGTGCTTGCCTGGTGTGAGGGGGTATGCATAAACTCGTGGGTGTGCATTTATTTTGAAGTCTACGGAATGAAGATCAAGACTTGACCTTAAATAGGAAATTATTTTCCTCTCTCACGTGCTTTTCCCGCTAGACAGTAATTGTCACATCACATCTTTAGCAAATCGGTGGTGGTAAGAACTACAGGAAGAAGCAATGGAGGAACCCTAGTGCCTTCCCCATCCCTCTAAAAGTGGGATATCCCCCTCTGCCTCGGATTCAGTAACTAATGAAAGTTCTATTTATTCCAATATAACAAAATAAGGTTTAATGCCTTTTATATTGCAAGGTAAGCTGAATCGTTGTCTTTATTCAGTTATTCATTCATTCCTGCATTCATTAAACATTTATTTAGCTCCCTGTATGTGCCTCTCAGAGTGGACTTGTAAGTTAACAATACTATAACAGAAATTGAAACTAAGTGCCACGAGAACATCAATAAAAATTAACATATTATTTGTATGTTCTTTGTTTGATGTCTCTCTGTCCAGGAAGTCAGTTAGGATGCTACTGTGATAGGCTAAAAATAAAAATTAAACTATGAGAATAGCTGTGAAAGTGGAAAGGACATTGCACTTGATACATTTTGGCCTGCTGAGCTTACCTGAGCCCTGCCCGTAGCCCCTAGCTCAATGTAGAGATCTAGGTGGCCAATGTCACTCTTCACCCTGTATAATAGGATTAAATTGGGCAGCTGAATAAAGGGAATCCATCCGGAGGCTGAGCTATGCCAGTTTAATTTTTTCTGTCTAGAATTTGAACTAAGAGGTAGCATGACAGAAATAAATTGTAGAGTTCAAGTAAGTTGCACTAAAAGTAAATATTATAGGAAAGATGCAAGGATTTCATCTGCTGTGGTCCCACAAGGCTGTCTTGAATCCAGAATTACTCTCCTAATTAGAGCCCCACTGATTTTTTTTTTTTTTTGCTAGTCATTGGTTCCTATCTTGATTGACTTCTGAATACTTAGAACTTTTAACCTACCCTTCATTTCAACCTGTTTTTTTTTTTTTTTTTAGCTTTTTAAAAGAAGTTGTTTCTTACAATCAAAAAGTCTAGGCTTAAATAGACAATATTCGCTCGGCTGATTATCTGCGTCTGCTTCTGTACTTAGTACTCATTCATTTTCACGGTTGTTTCTCACTGTCATCTGTGAACTCTTTAACAACCAGAGGGGCTAACATTTATTGTTTCATTTTTACATCCAGTTTATAGCTTGGGATATTACACTGCATACTAAATCTTTGTTAAAATAATAAATAAATAATGCGTATGAGAGACACTGGGGAGATAGAATCTAGGAGGAATGGTATTTAGATGAAGAGAAGCCAAAAGTGATTCTGCAATGTGATTAATTTGCATTATCATCTGACTGATTGGTTTCATTTAAATATATGTTAGGAAATTTCCTCCTTTTTAAAAAGTATAATAACCTGCCACATATTAAAAATTTAAGTTATTAAGAACGCTGAGAGGGTTTGTGAATTAATGAATTCAAATTATCTGGCACTTAGTTCAACAAGAGTGGCAAAACAGCAATTTCACTCCACAAATACAAGATAAGATTAGAGGATAGATGGATTCCTATGGGATAGGAGATTAAACTGGCAGAACAGAGGTATAGCTTTTATTTCTCTCTTAGGGAAACAAAACTTCTGGTAGTACCCTAAATTGAGAACAAGTGACCACCCACTTTAAAACTATCCTATTAGCAGATTAAAGGGCTAATGTTGATGATTGTCTAACATAATTATTCCATGCAATTTATAATTGGCTGTTTCTCAAAGTCAATGTACCTCATATATCCATGAAAGGACTGCAATAAAGATTAGCAAAGGAGTAATTTGTGCCATATACTTTCCTTTTCAAGGAGCAGCTGTTACGTAACATTGATTATTCCAACAATCTAATTGATAAAGGCATGACTGGCTGCATTCTTTAAAGATGATAATTTTAATTCCCCTAGACCATGAAACAAACAGAAGTGGCATGTGGAAGAATCAATAAAGATTTCCTTTTCCTTCTTCAAGTTCATTCCAGACACATTAGATACTACAGGGAAATGACACAGTATACACATAACTTTTTTTTTACTATCATATTATGTAGTGAGTTAAAAAGAATTCTTATTTTACATAAATAATTACATTGACTATATTTACATATTTGATGGAATTACTTTCTGCTAAGATCCCTCATGATACAATACCACTGTCACAAAATTCAAATATATCAAACCATTAGAAATATAAAAACAGAATCTTTATTGTGCTCACAGTTGTTATCTCTCCCTTTACCCTGCCCCAATATTACCACTTTTTTTTTTTTTTTTTTTTTGACACATTTAAACGAAGACGCACTTTGAGAGAACCCATTCACTTGAAGTTTTGGTTATACTATTGATTTTTAAAGTGACTTATATCATTCAGGTTAGTTGGACATACTGGGAAAGTTTCCAGACCTTGGCAAAAACCCAAATTGAACTTTCCTCCAAAAAGTCAGGAAGAATTTCATTAACCTTTTAGTAAAAGGAGGTGTATTTCTCATTTGTTCAAGTCTAAGGCCATGTATTCCCAGGGGAACAAAACAGCCAGACCATAGCATAGCGATCTTTATTTACATCAGGGTCTATATTTGGAAAAAACAAAATTCCGGGATTGTCTTTATAGTCAATAAATGGTTAGCTCCATCCTTTATACCTTTATATACACGTGCAAGCATTTGTTTTAATTCTCTGTAATGGTCATTAGTGCTCATAATAATGCCACTGAGTTAAGGCAGTATTTTGAGGTTCTTTCTCAGCTAGCAAAAACAGATTAAGTGAAAGGGGAAAAACTAACATTTATGACTTTAAAAATAATTTAAAATATTTTTGACAATAAAGTAAATATAAATAATGGTCAGTTCTGACCATTTCCTACTGTATGGGTGATAAATGATTTGACAAGGCAGAAAAACCACAACACTTAAGCTAGAATTAAATGATCAGATGAATTTAGGCAAAATTTTAGCATCAGTATTATGCAAAGGCTTGTTCCATAAAGTGAATTTTCTAGATATTAATGATCTCATGACATATTTACTCAAACTCGAAGTCAAATTAAACTAATTATAGAACTACTTCAGTTATGTCAAAATTAAGGGTTATTTTGACAATAATTAATATTTCTCAATATTTTCCTAGACTAGGCAAATATTTACCAAATTAAATATTTAGGTTTAGTCAGTCTTTATTCTGGGGGAATGCAGAAAATGGAATAGTTACTCTGACAATCTTGTGAGAGGAAAACCTCTCACGGTTTTGAGTTTGTGGGTTTGATGTGAAAATAAAAGAATGAGGAAAATATTCAGGGGAGTGAAAAAGAAGAAAAGATGGGGAATGGAGCAACAGAACCAACAAAAATAACTAAAATATTATTCATCTGTCATTTTGTATCAAGGGATTTAATTAATTAAAGGATAATCTCCACTATTTGTTTCTGTTTAGGAAAAAATTGTGAATTCAAATGTACATTATATGTTTAAATTTGCTCATCTATGAACATCACATTAAAGTATCCAATTTTTAAAATTCCTTTGTAGACCTTAGAATGGTACATTTTTTAAAAAGTTGAATAAAGATACAATGGACTCTTTTTGATTTGTGTGACTTTCATGTCAATTACTGTACTTAACTTCCTTGTTAGAACTTGCACATCAGCAGGTAGTACGGAGTTCTGCAGAATATCTTTCAATATATCCACTTAGAAAGTGCCCTTTGAACTTAAACTTCTTGCTATCACATCAGTAAAGTGATTCCTATTACAAATGGATGCATTAACTATTCCCAGACTATGTTAAGAATCCATTTTTATTGACATGTTATATACCCATACAGTCTCTTCAGAAAATAAACAAGAAGAGTTTATTGTTTCTGCAAATAATATTAACCAAATAATGAAAAGGACGGCTCGCAGCTATCCTATTTTTATGCTGCTATGGTGACATTGTGAACTTCTGACGTTTTTTAGGTAAGCTGTCCTGCTGCTCATTCCAAATTTGTCAGATTTTTTGGCACCTGGTCTGACCTTAATGTCTAGAATGAACTGCTGAGCTATGAAGTGTTCTGATTTTTCAATGCTTTGCCAAATTCCTCCCCCCATCCCTGCCACCTTTAAAATAACAAGGTCAATCACACAAAAGAAAGATGGCAGAATTTCAGGTCCAATGATGCTGTTTATCAGCATAGCACATACGGTTCAGC
>NW_024423343.1:85065909-85217412 GCF_017311325.1 Ursus maritimus | reverse complement strand
GAATGACATCAACTTGCCCTTGAAGACTATGGCAAGTTTTGCTGGAATTGGCTAAGATTACTCAAAAAAGCAAATGTAAACGCAAGTGCCCAATTTTCTAAAGATACTTTACCAAACAACTAAGAATGTGCATATTAAAGTCTGTTTTCAAAGTTACAGTCACTGGTTTTGATTACTTTTCAGGAAAACATTAATGTTAACTTGCATTGGCCATGTCCAAATAAATGAATTCTGAAGTAATTCAGCAACAACATTCTTCCAATAAATTTGTCCTAATAAATTACATGACTAATATGAAGAAGTTGTGAAGATGGTAAAAACAATACAGTAGTGGTAGATAATGGCACCCAGAAATGTAAGGAAGCCTTTCTTATTATTTGAATCAAGAAGAATTCCAGAGAAAGAAATACCCCAGAAAAGGAGTAATTTACACACACTTGCATCTTCTCTCATTGCCTAAACACTGCCTATATTTTATTTATTTTTTTATAGATTTTATTTATTTGGAGAAAGAGAGTGAGAGAGAGCATGAGCAGAGGGGAGGGGCAGATGCAGACCCCACTGAGCAGGGAGTTTGACGCAGGATTTGATCCCAGGACCCTGGGATCACAACCTGAGCCGAAGGCAGATGCTTAACCTACTGAGCTACCCAGGTGCCCCTGCCTATGTTATATCTTTCCTAATCTTGTAGTAATCCCCTCTCTTCTTATGATACAGTCTTTTGTAATTTGGTCTTAGGTAGAATCACATTAAAATACCCTCAAGTTTACCTGAAAATATCATAGTTTTACCTTAGACTTTCCCAACTCAGCATGCAAGGCAAATTATATTACAGTTCTGATTCCCATTTCAATAGGGCTATATACAGACATGTTATGATGTCTAATGAATACAGAAATGCTATTAGGACATAATAAAAACACAGAAAGTAAGGAATAAAATTTGTATAGTATATATATATTTATGTAAATAGTCTACAGGAAGCTATCTACCCAGTAAGTAAATCTTCACTCAGGATACCTTAAAGGCAGCTAGTAGAGTATAAGTTGTTTTTTATTCATTCAAACAAAATTTTTATTGAAGACCAGCCATATGCATAACGCCACATATACTCAGTAAATATGATATCATAGAACTTTAAAGTAGGAGAAATGTCAGTAATCCAATAATGCTTTATACATGAAAGGAGTGATGCCCAGAGAGGTTAAGTAACACATTCTAAAGTATCAATGGCTAGTTTAATATAAGAGGACTAGACTACTGATGTTATGTTCTTCCTGCAAAAATTACAGTTTGTCTTCAATTGTGGGTAGCTAATGCATGCTTTTTAGAACTATGTAGAAGATTCTTACCTTTGGAATGAAACAGTATTAAGAATACTGTTGGTGAATATCTTTTCTTGAGTGTGTGTATGTGTGTATATATGTTTGATTTCCAATTTAATATAATTACTATTTTCAAAGCCAAAGTTTACTTCAATATTATTTATTCTCCCTATCTCGTTTGCAAAGGTATAGCTCATCAAAGAGGCCAAAGGAAAAAAAAAAGTGTTTTGTTCCTAGTAGCATTTTTTTTCCTTAGCTCTTTTTATAGTAATTCAAAGTAAAATGTTGTTTGTTGGTCCTTCCCTTCTCCCTTTTTAAGTCACAGAATTCATTCAGCTGATGAAGTCTTCAACAGGGCACCAACACAATGCCAACATGATTCAGCAGAAATGTATGTAATTATTCAAACCTGGAATAGTACCTTGAATGATGCAATTAATGTTATACTCAATGATAGGATATTTCAATTGCCTGAGATAATGGATTTTTTTAAAAAGTATGTTGGATCATATATCCATCCTAATTAGGGCTAAGGAAAAGTCAAAAGAAAGTCAGATGAAAATCATACTAAGGGTATTATAAAAATATTATCTACTCTGTGAAATCTTACCCAATCATTCTAAATACTCTTTGCCCACTTCTTTTAACATTTTACTTGCCACTAAATTTACCTTTTCTCCTCAGGCATAGTACCTGATGTACTCAGAGCTCAGTACATGTTTGCTAAGTAAATGAATGAATAAACTGAATAAATTTAGTATTTCTTTACATGCAACATTAGATATCTTGAACTTTGCAATTACTTTTCATGTGCATCATTCTACCTAATGGTATCTGAGCATAAAAATTACCTGGGATTCTTACTAAAAAACATATTTCTAGGACACACCCTTAAGGAGTTTTGGGAAACTTTAAAAGTATCCCAGGAGAGTTATATGATCAGGTAGTTTGGAATGATCTAGAGAATTTCCTATTTATGTTGTATATCTCCAGAACATTAAGAAAATACTTTAAACTTTATTTATATTTTCAATGGAGAAATTAATCATTTGTTCTAATTTTATCGGGAGATTCACATCACAAATATTTATCTAGTTCCTATATTAGGGTCATGAGCACACAGAGGCTTAATGCATCATATGGGCCTTTATGAAACTCACAACACATGAGGGAAATGAACATGCAAAAATAAATATTGAAAGCCCAGACTTACATAAATATAGTCAACTGATGTTTGGCAATGGAACAAAGGCGATATAATGAAGCAAAGATAGTCTTTCCAACAACTGGCCATTCACATGCAATGATATGAATCTAGATCCAAGCTTTACACTCAACATAAAAAGTAACTCAAACTGGATCACAGACCTAAACATAAAGTGCAAAATTATAAAACTCCAAGAAGATAACATAGGAGAAAACCTAGATGGCCTTGGGTATGATGACGATGTTTTAGATAGAATACCAAAGTTATGATCCATGAAAGAAATAATTGATAAGTTGGACTTCATTATTATTTTTTTAATCTGCTCCATGAAAGTATCAAGAGAATGAGAAGATAAGCCACAGCCTGGGAGATAATATTCACAAAAGATATATCTCATAAAGGATTATTATCCAAAATACACAAGAATCTCTTAAAATTCAACAATACGAAAATGGACAACCTGCTTAAGAAATGGGCAGAAGACATGAACAGACACCTCATCAAAGAAAATAACACACAGACAGCAAATAAGCATATGGCGTTAGGGAATTGCTCAATGGTATATAGCACTAGGGGACTGCAAATTGAAGGAATGGGAAATCACTACACACATATTTGAATATCCAAAATCTAAAAAACCAACAACAGCAAATGCTGGTGAGGATGTGAAGCAATCCTCAGGATTTTTCATGCTTTGCTGCTGACAACTATGAAAGGCAATATAATCCTCTTACCATATGATCCATCAGTCACAATAACATCAGTATTGATCCAGATGAACTGAAAGTTTATGCTCACACAAACACCTGCATATGGATGTTTATACAGTTTTATTCATAACTGCCAGAATTTGGAAACAACCAAAATGTCTTTAAGTAAGTAAATGGATAAACTGAAATAGACAATAGAATCTTATTCAGTACTAAAAAGAAATAAACTATCAAGCCATGATAAAAAGAAGACTTAAATGCACATCACTAAGTAAAAAAGTCAATCTGAAAAGACTATATACCGTATAATTCCAACTAAAAGCTATGGAGATAGTAAAAAGATCAATGGCTGCCAAAGGTAAGGGGGAGGTGGGGGAATGAGAAGAAAGAGCACAGTGGATTTTTAGGGCAGTTAAAGTATTCTGTAAGATAATACAATGATGGACACATGTCATTTTACATTGTTCAAAACCCACACAATAATATGAAAAGAAAGAAAGGAAGGAAGGATGGGAGGGAAGGAAGGAGTTGGTGTATAATATGAAGAATAAACGCTGAGGTAAAATATGGACTTTGGGTGATGGGGATGTGTTAGAGTAGGTTCACCAATTTTAACAAATGTGCCACACTGTTGGAGAATGTTGATAATGGTGGACACTGTGCTTTTCTGGGAGTAGGGAGTACATGGGAAATCTCTGTACCTTCCTCTTTTGCTGTAAACCTAAATCTATATTAAAAACTAAAGTCTATTTAAAAAATAAATCGTAACACAATATGGCAACAATTTTACATTTTTGCAGGTTTAGAGGTAGCCCACATTAGGTGGCTAGAAATAAAAAAGAAACAAAGATATGATCAGGGAATAGGATTCTAGGACTCTAAAACTTGCAGACTTAAGAATCTTCATCTAGACTCCGCTAGATTTCTGAGTCAAAGTATGACAAGCAAATGTCATTTTTCTAACATTTCTTTTTGTGATGTTGGTAAGAACAGATGATGAAAACCAAACTGTAAATAAGACTTAATTTTCTACTTGATTTGATGGATCAATGGAGATAAACATATTGAATTCAGAAAGGAGGTAGGTCTCAGAAAAGTCATTAGCTTAGTATTTCTTTGTGAGCTTAGTATTTCTGTCTCCTTATTGCTAACTACAGAAGTCAACTTCATTCACTTCCTTTTAATATTGGGTATGAGATGATTAGAATTTAAGAAAACAAATTTCTTGGTGGGAGGGCTGATGCTTTTAACAGAACTCTCCTGCTGACCGACCCATCTGAATTTCAGTAAGGACAGTAAACATGTATCCCTCAGTCCTCAAGCAAGGTTGCATGCAGTGGGGGAGGTAAGGCAGAAGCTACAGTAATTGTCTATTATGAACAAGTATTTTATGAGAATGTCAGACTATCTCATTTAATTTACCAACCAATCATTAAGATAAGTATTACCATCATTTTCAGATGAGAACCATGATGTCCAAAGGTCACATACTCTATTGGAGACTTAGATCCCTAAGTGAAATCGAAACTTTTTCAAACTTACCATGACTAATGACTTCTAAAGGTCTTTGGATTTTTGGTGCTATTGTAAATGGAATGGATTCCCTAATTTCTCTTTGTTCAGTCTATTGTTCGTGTATAGAAATGCAACTGATTTCTGAGCATTGATTTTGTATCCCGCCACATTACTGAATTGCTCTATAACTTCTAGTAGTTTGGGGTTGGATTCGCTTGGGTTTTCCATATAGAGTATCATGTCATCTGCAAAGAGAGACAGTTTGACTTCTTCTTTGCCGATTTGGATACCTTTTATCCCTTTTTGTTGTCTGACTGCTGTAGCAAGGACTTCTAGTACTATGTTGAATAATAATGTCGAGAGTGGGCATCCTTGTCGTGTTCCTGATCTTAATGGAAAGGTTTCCAGCTTTTCCCCATTGAGAATGATATTTGCTGTAGACTTTTCATAGATGGTTTTTATGAAATTGAGGAATGTACCCTCTATCCCTATTAAGAAGATGTGGTCCATATATACAATGGAATATTACTCAGCCATCAAAAAAGAACGATTTCTCAACATTTGCTGCAACATGGACGGGACTGGAGGAGATAATGCTAAGCAAAATAAGTCAAGCAGAGAAAGACAATTATCATATGGTTTTATTCATTTATGGAGCATAAGAAGTAGGAAGATCAGTAGGAGAAGAAAGGGAAGAGGGGGGTAACAGAAGGGGGAATGAACCATGAGAGACTATGGACTCTGGGAAACAAACTGAGGGCTTCAGAGGGGAGGGGGTGGGGGGAATGGGATAGGCTGGTGATGTGTATTAAGGAGGGCACGACTGCATGGTCCACTGGGTGTTATACACAAGTAATTCATGGAACTTTACATCAAAAACTAGGGATGTACTGTATGGTGACTAACATAATATAATAAAAAATATTATAAAAAAATAAAGGTCTTTGGAAAACCAAGATTCACAGTTACCTAATATATTACATGTCCAATGACACTTTACCCTCCATTTACTAAAGTTATTTCCAGTGGGGCAGGGGGTAGTTTGAGAGAGGTGATAAGAAGCCACCATAACTAAATGCAGTGAGCTACCTGAAATTCTCCTAACATCTCCACATCTCCCAATTTAGACATCATTTCTCATAGAGAGTTTTCTCTGATCCCCAAGAGTAGGTTAGGTTGCCAACACTCCCTTGTAATACTTTAAATTAGCTGTTTGGTAGCTTCACATTCTAAGTAGTAAACTCTTGATGTGAGGCATCATGAATGTACAAATCCACCACCATGATTTATTGCCAGTACCTGGAACGCTTTTAAATATATAGTTAAAATAATAAGAAAAATCCAAAATTGTGTAAGTAGTGTTGCTTCCACTCTAAAGATCTGTTCTGGGCAAGATTCTTGTCCTGCCTCCTCCTTTCCACCTTCTGCAAATCTTACGTGGTTGATATTTTTATCATTTAACTCTAAGGGTAACTTGGGTTTGTTTAACCAACCGTTTTGGTAATTGGATATCAAGCCGAGAGAACTGAATCTAAGGTTAATATATCAAACCAGGGCTATGGCCAAATCCTCTCTCTTCCCACAGAAGGTCAATATCCTTCGTGTGACCCTTGCAGAGAACGGATTCCCAGCCAGCTATTTGATTAAATCCTCTGTTCCCACCAAGAGGGAAGTCACTAACAAGCTAAGGAAAAAACGGCACGAGACAAGAGCAATCCCACCCCATGTCAAGGCATTCATAAGAAGGATCAATACAATCTTCAAAAGCACCCACAAAAACAAAAATAATATTCTAACCTCATCCAAGCTCTCTTGCCCCCTACGGCTAACAAAAGGCAATATTCTACCACCCACAGCAGTAGCTTAATGTTCCCTGCCGCCTTGGAAAATGTTATCCTGGGCAAACGGGCCACACTGTGGCTATCGGATTAAGAAGCATCTACAGAATCCCAAACCTTCACATGCAGGAAACTACAGGTGTTGAGCACAGAACAGAGAGTGCCAACTATATTGATTTCCACAGTGCTCAAGGCAAAGGTAAAAAGAATGAGACTGTTAGAAAAAATACTAAGTCACTAGCATAGAGGAACAGAAAGTCTCTTAAGCAAACCTGCAAAAATAAAATCAAACTTCCAGACAAAAATCCTCACAGTGGATTCTTTAACAGACTTTAACTGTCATACCCACAACTTCCTTACATCTTCAACTAACGGTTCCCACTTGAATTCCAACTCAGTCTTTTATGGAGCTCTGTTTGGTTTTTCATTTTAAAGATTTTATTTATTTATTTATTTATATAAGAGAGAGAGAAAGCATGAGCAGGGGGAGCAGCAGAGGGTGAGGGAGAGAGACAAGCAGGCTCCCCACTGAACGGGGAGCCCCACCCAGGGCTTGATTGCAGGACCATGAGATCATGACCTCAGCAGAAGTCAGACTGAGCCACCCAGGCCCACATTCATTTTAATTTAGCAAAGATTTCCCCCAATCCCTTGCCCCAGACTAATCAGATAGAATAAAATCTGAAAGCTAGAGCAAATCATGCCGTCAAGACAAAAGTAGAAAAAAATCACTAATTGGTAATTATGATGACAAAACATGTGCAAGGGCTGTTGAAATCACTGTCTCCAGTCACGTTTTGAATTACTAGTCATTGTTTTCCTTACTGTGCCGTTTACTATCAAACATGCATATTGCATTAACTTTTTGAAGTACTCTCTAATCTCTTTTAACTTGTTCTAATTATGTCTTACTTTCCTGAATCTGTACAATTTTTTTTCTTAAGATTCATATTACAGTACTCTACTTTTCTTAGATGGTCACTAATATATAGTGATCATCCCCTATCTTATGACATTTTTTTTTGATATTACCTATAGGCTACAAATACCAAATTTTAAGTACATTGTAGTAAACTGTGGAAGTACTTGAGAAAATTTGTTAAAGAAAAAAAAATCATTACCAATATTTATAAAATGAATAAAGACTCAACACTTAAAAAAATGATTAGCCAGTGATATTTCTAATTCTTCACCACTCAATTCAGACATCTGGCTTGTGTCATTATTTTCTTTAGTCTCTATTACTCTTTACCATCTATGTATTTCTTGTGGATGGTTCTCCCACTGTGACTACCCCCATTTTAATCTGTCACTGTAATCTTACTTGACTAAGCCTAGTCCATTATATTATTTCTATATCTTAAATACTTTCTGAAGAAATTCAGACTGATGATAATTGTCAGTGCCGTACTGTTCGATCTTTAGGCAAAATAAAGATTTAATTTGAAATTGTTCCCCAAGTCTGGTTTAAAACAAACATTGTCATATTACAAACACGCTGCTTGAGAATAGAGGGAGGCTTTTAATATTAATTTTTTTTGGACATAACACCAAACAGAATTGGGGATTTAATGCAGGAGGCAGACTCAATGAAGCTAGAGAGATAATGGTCAACCATGACATAAAAACTGATCAATGTTGCTCAAAGTTGGGCTAGCTCTGTGTCAATTACTTTCAATAATGAAGTATTTACAGACAGCGTATTTTGAGAATATATTGTGTTAAGTGCTGCAGGAGTTCAACAAAAGCATAAAGCCTTTCCCTTGGACAGGACCATCCTTTTCCATAGCATTATAAAGGAAAACAACAGCCTAAACTATTAACTGCTAAATATGTTCTGGATTTAGTAAGGATCAAATCTGTTCATGATTTTGACATTTTATCCACTACCAAATTGACTTTCTTCTTCAAATTAAGAATTTTTCCACCTGAACAGTATTTTGGATATTCTGCTGAACCCCTTCATTTATATATTGCTTTCGTCATCCCTGAAAATAGGTGATAATTAGCCTCTTGTAAACACAGGCAACTATGTAACACATAATAACTCAAAGGAGAAAGCTTTGCAAAACTGTGGGGATGTTAGTACTCTGAGTTGGTCTGTTCTTGCTCTAACGATTGTAATTGTGTATTCCATTCACATCCATATCATCAAAATGACAGAGGTGAATATTCTGGTTATAAGGAAAGAACTATAAACATGCATATGGATATGGAATTAATAGACCCACAGAGGTCATCACACCCTTGAGACAGAGATATTACTTTCAAATCATTATTATGGCAGACTTGCTTGGGGATAGATAGTTAGGTATCTGGAATCCAGAATAAAAAAGTTGGCCTCAAATATTAAATATGAAGTACTTTCTAAGTCTTTCTTTTCCAGGGAAGTGCTTTCCTTTGAATTCACCAACATAACTCCAGAAATAATTAATGCAATAGTCTTGCTATACTTTTTTTATTGTAGTAAAATATACTAACATAAAATTTATCATTTTAGCTACTTTTAACTGTACAATTCAGTAGCATTAAGTACATTTGCAATGCTGTGCTTCACTATCCATTTCCAGAACTTTTTCATCATCCCAAAAGGAAACACTGTACCCATTAAACATAGACTTATTTTATGAATATTCACATGCACACTCAAGCTACATTAAAAGACTGCTGAAGTTCTGAAGGAAAACTATAAAAAATAAGCAATCTAAAGAAAATTAGCCACATGTGCTAAAATTCTTGGATTAACACAGCAGAGAGTAATATAGAATTCATGTTATACACTGTTCCATTTAAACATTTGTGTCCAGAGAAAGGAAAAGAGTACCAATAATTTATTACCCTTGATCACAATTCCAAAGAGAGTAACTACAGAACTTTGGTTGAAATCATTAAACATGAATAATTATTTCCCTTACACTTTGCCCCCCCCCCTTCTCAAAATAGAGTATTCAGAAAACAAACAAGCCCACTGGGAGAATGAGCTCTGAGAGAAACTGAAGTACACTAGCCGTGCCCGTTTCTGATATAATGTGCTCAATATACAATCTATCAAAAAAAGGTGCATCGTAAAACATATTGTTCTCCTTCCATCAAAACAATGTTATAATTGGAGAGCTATATTCCCGAGCAGGACTTTGCATGGAATAAATCACAGATATGACCAACAAGATGTCATAAAAGCAAAGCTATAAAAGCTATAAACCTTTGTAATCATTTAAAATAGTAAAATTACATTCCTTTATAGAATTTAACAGCTAGAAGGGATTTTAGAATATTGTCAAGTTCAAGACTCCTTTTTTATGGATGGAAAAAACTATGTCTAGAAAAAATGAGTGACATCCCTTTAATCTACCAAAGTAGCTTATAGCAATAGGCACCAAAAACTGAAGATTTCATCATTTCAACCTATTGTTCCTCCCACATATCTCAATGCTTCTCTTATAATATTTCAGCAATTATGACTGTACATCAATTATACATTAGAAATATTAAATGGAGTATACATGCAATATATAAAAATGTAGCTCTAATATAGAAAAGTTGTATACAACTTATATTCTTCCTATATTTATATTAAATTAACAAATTATTTATCTTTCTTGAATTTTGACAGACTCTTGGTGATATGACTGGAATGGCCCATTTCAATTCAGAGTAACCCAGGAAAGTTTGGCTGGATCATCGATTTTTCCTGTCAATAAGATTTCCAATTGAACATAGAGACATTCTCAAACGTTTATTATTAATTAATTAATTTATTGTTATTATTGTAATAATGGCCATTTTAGTGTCTTGATATTTGTGAATATCTCTAAGGATTTTAATTAAGAGGAATCAGCTTGAACTTCACAGTAGAACATATATTTAGCTCTCTCTAGCCAAAACCACAAACACATACACATACCATCAAGGATAGCTTTGAGAGAAAAATTTACTTCCATCCATCTCCCAACCTCCTTCCCCTCCTAGAAAAAGAAATTAAAACTTGCTGCTTTAGGATTATATGTAAAAGATGGGTGAGAAAGATAGTTGCTCCAAGGACCTGCATGATAATACTGATTAAAAGTAGCTCAAGGTCTTTTAAAACATAATTTAGAGAAAGCCATATTCTTCCAAATCACAAACCATGTCTTCTTGACTAGAGATGGAACACATTGGATGTTACCTTAGAATCTGGCAAATAAGTGAATAAAGGTTTTCAGAAATGAAGTATATGCTAGCTGGGAGTAAGAAAAATGGTAACAATTTAAAAAAAGCTGCTACTATATTTGCTTAAATCTGGAATATAACCTTTCTTCCTGAGGAAACTAGTGCTCTATTCATGTAACAAAGTTGACATCTACATGCAAACCTGCATAACTTCATGTGCTTGTAAATATGTATGGAGGAGAAGTTTTATTAAATAAAGGATGAATTAAAAATTAAAAAAAGAAACTATGCAAAAAGAGTGATTTGAGAAATAGAATGTGTCCAAATGTTTTAGTTGGCTTTGACATGCCACCTTATAGAATAACATTTAGGACATGACTTCCCGTGAGAAGCCTTTGAAATATTTTTGGTTAACCCACTTTTCCATGTGTATTATCATGGAAATAGCTAAACCAATGAGTGAAGAGAAACACATTGTTTGATGAGTGAATGTGCAAAATAATGAGCTATATAGGAAGAAACGGAACAGACCAAAATGAATAGTCATATCTCTGGGTATACAGGTACCTTTCATCCTCTAGTCTTACATGCTCAGGACTGATAACTCGTCTGATAACACAGAGCAGTACTGAGCCGGCAGCATTTTACTGCTGACCCTTGTCTTAATTTTTCCACTGTAGTCTCTATTGTCAATTGACAATCAATATCAAGTGCCTATTTGTGTCTACGTTGAGTACTGAGCATGATAAAAGATATAAAAGAGCAACTCTGAACTAATGAGGTTTAATATCTACTTGTATAAAGAAAAAATACAAAAAATAATAAATATATAATACTATAATAGAAGTCACCACTAAATTAGTGCTATATACAAATTAATATCAGATATATGTAAACTCTTTTATTAAATTAGAACAAACAACTTGGTAGAAAACAATAGGACATAGGTATTAGGGAATTCATAAAATAAGTTGAATGTACAAAAACAAATAAATTACACCTCAAAAATGCATTTTAAAATAACAAGATATAAATCTTCATTCACAAAACTGGCAAAATCTCAGCTTAATTGATCAAAAATATCATATGTTGAAACTTATAGGTTTTGTGTAAATTGGTAAAGTCGTTTTAAGGTAACTGGCAGTGTCTATCAAAATTAGAATTAGAAAATATTTGACACAAGCTTTCCAATTGTATGGATTTAGTCTTGAAATTATCAGAATATGTGTTACATATAATATCAACATATTCTAACAAGAATGTTCATTGCTTTACTCTGTGAATGGTAAAATACAAACCCAAGTAAAGATCTCACAGTAGGAAAGTGGATAAAAAATGCATAATTTCCATTATGGACTACTTCAAGTTGTTAAAAAGAGTGAGTTAGAAGTTTATGTATTATCATATAATCACCTATCAAGTATATGGATAAATGAATAAAGTACATTATGGGACAACACATATGTTTATGTAAATGAGCATATCTGTGTCTATTTCATATTGCATACATATGTATATATGCAAATGCACAGAAGGATGCCTGGAAAAATATATTTTAAACTGGAAAATGGTTAGTTCTGAGAAAGGGAGTGAGAGGTGGGGAAGAAGTGAAGGGAGACTGGAATGTTTTGTTTAATTCTGTACTGCTTAGAATTTTGCCTTGTGAATGCATTCATGTAAACTTGTTTTTAAGGTAAAAGATATGTACAATGACAGCAAGCATGGGTTTGATAAAGCTGCATCATCAAAGAGCTGGGGTAAGAATGATAGACAGATTAATGGATTATTCAGCCAAAGGAAAAATAAAAAGCTTATCAAAATAATTAGAAATAGTATGTATGGGACACAAGTTTTTGAGAATGAGGCTAAGGCAACCAAAGAGTATCAAGAAATGCTCACATTCCTTGTGTAAAATCATAGAAGCCACTCTTAAGTATTAGGTCTTCAGTGGAAGTAAAAGAATATGATAATTAAGGTAGTTATTTGGAGCATACGTATCATTATAGGGGAAGATACCATGGTGGATGAAAAAAGGATAGAGTCACTGGGCCAGCAAAGTATCCATTATGACTCTTGTGCAAAAAAACATGTGTTGGATCTGAGGCTCTCTTTTCTACGTTTTGAAAGTCAAGAACATAAACAAATAACTAGCGTTCAGGCAACACACAAGAGACAAAGGCCACACAAAGGCAGATGGTAGCACGCAAACTGCGACAGAAGAATGGTTCCTGAGCTCAGGAGTCAGCTTCAGCATGTAATTCGAAAGCTGAGGTGATATTGGAAATACGAAATATAAAATATATTTAAAGCAAACTTTAGGTAAGAATGAGATAGTAGTTGTACTGCACAGGGGACAGCACCAGTGGAAGCAGGCCAACACCAGAGGAGCAAGAATCCAGGCTGCATCAAAATGGACATGTTAGGATAGCCATTTTTTTTTTTTAAAGATTTTATTTACTTATTTGACAGAGAGAGAGACAGCCAGCGAGAGAGGGAACACAAGCAGGGGGAGTGGGAGAGGAAGAAGCAGGCTCCCAGTGGAGGAGCCCGATGTGGGGCTCGATCCCATAACGCCAGGATCACGCCCTGAGCCGAAGGCAGACGCCCAACGACTGTGCCACCCAGGCGCCCCCAGAATAACCATATTTTGAAAGCAATGTTTCCCCAGGATCCTAACTGACCAGGAATGCTAATACCAGAATCCTATTGAACAATTTCCTAAATTCTCTGCATCTACTTTTGCTTGTTAAATATAATTGAAATGTACATATTGCTTACTTTCTTTCAGTTAATTGGGTGGGTTGTCATTCTCCAATGATTCTTTTGTTACCTTTCTTAGATCTCCAACTAAAGAATCTCTTCAAGATTATTACAGATGGGGCGCCCGGGTGGCTCAGACATTAAGCGTCTGCCTTCGGCTCAGGGCATGATCCCAGCGTTCTAGGATCGAGCCCTGCATCAGGCTCCTCCGATGGGAGCCTGCTTCTTCCTCTCCCACTCCCCCTGCTTGTGTTTCCTCTCTCGCTGGCTGTCTCTCTCTGTCAAATAAATAAATAAAATCTTAAAAAGAAAAAGATTATTACAGAAAAACATCCTCTTTCTACCCAACAGCTGTAGTAAAGATCCAAGCAAATAAATAATAAAATACTTAACAGGCAACATTTTTTTATACAATGTGCTTTTACAAAGTTCCCTTTCGTTGTAACCTCTTTTTTGTTACATATTTACACTGCTACTAAATACATTCTAAGACTTGCCTTGTAAGTTCATAGGACAGACTTGCGAGGAACGGAAAATACAACCATGCTTCCCAACCCTGAAAATTCACACTGAAGTATTCACATTGGAAATAATGATTTAGGAAAAAAGTTTTGAACGGAACTGAATTGTAAACCAATAACAACTTTAATCACCGCAATAATTTACTTAAGCTTCAACAGCATCAATCACAACAAAAACAGAACACTATAGAGAAATTCACGCCCACAACCCCATATTCCTTACTAAGTAAGAACCAGATTCTAAAAAGATCCATGTGTTTCCCTGATGAGTTGCTGACAAAAGCAATAATTATTTATCATATATTCATCCAAGACCTGGAAATACCTAAATCTGGTACTAAGATAATTATTTTGGTTTTGAGTATACTAAACATACTTTATTTTTATATGACAAAAGAGTTAATGTCCTTATGAGTAAAAGATGGATATATACAGAATTTAGGATACCCAAATCTAATTATCTTTTCATTCTATCGGACTTGTCCTTCCAGCTCTTCCTTCAGCTTCAATCCCATGGCACCATCTACATTCCCCTCCCCCCAAAATACCTCAACCCACTGTTAATAGAACCAGAATGAATCTCTATATACCGTTGCTGTCCTCATAATATTTTTCACTCATCTCATTCTTTACACAGAGTGTGTTGCATCTGAAGGAGAGTGGTGGTGGTGGTGGTGGTGGTGGTGGTGGTGGTGGTGGTGTTCAATGGTGGGGAGCACGGTTTGTCTTTTTATCTGCAGGGTCTGGTGCATATTTGTATATGCTCAATAAATGTTTGTTAAATTGTTAGTTAAAAAGAGAGCTGAAGTTAGTTTACTAAATACCCACTGAGGCAAACAATAGACATAAACTTTGCATGGAGATATACTTTCTTTTATTCATTAACTTTCAATTATCTTTTCCTCCTCACTATTGACAAAATTACAATCCTCTGCAATAATTTGAATTTCATTTATTTAAAGTACCAGCAGTAATAATTGTATCAATAAGTGTATTTTACTGAGATCTAATACATCTCGTTTTTTAAAAATCTGCATTCAGATGCTATGTACTGGAGTCTATGACATGACCTTTCTGGTGTTCCCAACATTGATATACATAGTTTGATAATGAAGAATTATTTTAAAAAGGAGTGAATATGCCATACTTAACTTAAAAATTAAATACTATACTGAATATTCATTTTACTTTCACCCTACAGTATGTAGATTGTATTGTAGATTAGTGAACTGTAGAATCTATTTTGAAACATAATAAAGCTGGCTTTGAATTAAGGATGTTTCCCAAACACTTTAAAACTCACTTTCAACTCTTAAATGCAGTGCTATAATTCTAATAACCAATAGCAGTTAACTATCTCCCAAGGAAGCTATCTCATAAAATGGCATTATGAAGGCTTATATTCCATAAACATTTTTCATGAACATGCTACAGCCTCTAATATTACTGGTCAATGAAAGATAATATGCCTGGGTGAGAAATGGCAAAGTAGAAACAGACAATTGTCTTGAGTTCTGAAGGCCTCTGCAGGGGACCCAAGGTAAGAATGAATAACACTATTCAATGATCTTATATTTTAATTTGTCCATAGTACTGTTCAAAAGTTGTTTTAGGTTGAAATAATGAGTTATTTCACTTTGATATGAAGTTAGATTCCTGAAATGTGTGTGCAATTCAACATAGAAGATCATTTTACCAAGTGTAATCCTGATGTAGCATGGGAAAAAAAAAAAAAAAAAAGGTCTGGATTTGAAATGACAACAGACTTTCCACTCTGCTGTTTATTTGTTATGACCCTAGATAGTTCATTAAACTATCTGAGTCTGTTTCCTCACCCACAAAACGAGGGAAGCAGCATATTCTTGCCTATCTGAAAGTGTTGTTATAGGGATTACATATGTTTAAGTAAGTGTTTTTCAGACTGCAGGGGGCTCTACAAATTTCCAAGCATATAAACTAGGGCATACATGCTTATAGATAAAACAAGGCACAAAGGAAAGTATGTGTGTGTGTATGGGCGGGGGTACTTTTCTGATCACTTACATGGCAATTTTCCACATAAGAAAATGACTTCAATCCTAATAAAAGTGTCATGGACAGAATATACAGACTTTCTTAAATCACTTGGAGATGGGTATTTTCCTAGGTAGCACAATCCTGGGCAAGCTATTTATTTTAGAAGGAAGAAATAATAAAGGATATGAAAAAGAAGAGGGATGGCATGAGAAAAGCTTGAAGGAAAAATAAAGAATGAAAGCCAGAGCATCATACCTCTCACACCTCATATGGGAGGGATAAGCAAAGCCCCTTGGAACACAAAATAGGGTTTAGTGGCACTAAACACAAAATGAAATAGCAGATAATAAAACTGTTCTTAGAGAGATTAAAATGACAAGGTCCATTTTGTAGCAAGTCTTTTCTACCTAAACTGAGTCAACTCTGGTTCAAGCCACATAAAACCTAAATAAATCATGCAGTAAACACAATGATAGCCAATACAATTAAAGGGTGATGCGAGAACAATGTTAACCTCACAGTTAAAAGACAAACATAACAGTCAAGTTATTGAAAAAGACATGAAAAATGTGCTGAAAGAATACTGTTGGGGGGGAGGAATTTCGATCTGAAATTAAAAAGTAGACATCTGAGAATTATTAATTTGCTGAGCAAAAGTTGCTGTCTATTCTAATGCCTGCCACATTATTTGGCCACACTTGCAGCACCGCTAATCTGGAACTTGGCAATGGCATGACTAGAAGGCTGGCCCTCTTTAAATTACTTTGATTTACAGGCAATGCAATAACTAAGGTAGCAGAAGTAACTTCCTCAGTCTACGGACTTCTGAAAATTGTGTTCACCCAGGATGCATCTTCTAGGTTGGCTAAGGGAAAGGAGTTGGGTGGTAAAGGGCACTCCATTCACATCTATAAACTGGGGAACACAAATATTTCAGATAATGAGAAAGTAGTCTACACCGTTTTTGTTTGTTTTTTTAAGTTAGAGTGAGATGAACATGGAAATTCTATTATACACCATTTTCAGAAATTTAGGTTTGTGGGCAAAACTGCCTCAATATCACAACTTGTTCATTCTTTCATCTAGATCTCTCACTATCTATGCGTGCATACATGCACGCTACTGGAAACTGTAAATTGATATACTGGGGAAAGAGAAGTTCCCAGTATTTGGGCCCAGAAGAGTGCTGAGGAGGAAATTGAGCTAAATAGGATCATAGAGGAATGCATTAGACATTGAATTCACACTTATTTCCAGGTATTATTGGGAGGTGTTTTTGATGTGGTGGAATGAGGACCAGATAGGGGACACTGCCATGTCCCTGACTTCAACACATGCTAGTTATAAGACATTAGGAAAATATCCAGCTTCTTTGTTTCTTAGGTTCACTGTGCACAAAATAGGAACAACAACAGTGATCTCATAGGACTACTGAAAGGATTAGAAACAGTTTAAAAGATTAAATATGTTCCCAGGAAAATTCATGGCACTTGTATATGATAGGGGCTTAATAAACACTTGTTTAGAGGAGATACACACACATACACATATGTATAAACACATATATACACACATCCACATACATATACTCTAGAACTATAACCTAGTTCTTTCAAATCTAAAGTTATTGTTCTTTCTCCCATAAAACCATTCTCTGCCTTTTTTATTAGCATTTATTATTGTGATAACTAAATTAAAATTGTTGGGAAAAATGTTACATACAATATTTTTATATGTTATTGTGCAGCATTTGGTAGTCTTAATAAATTCGATGTTCCCAAGGGCCATTTTGCTGTCCCTAGAAAAGACGTCTTCCTTGACCACAGTCAGTGTGAACATGGCCAATTGTCTGATAAATGGTCATAAGACACAAAAAGAAGAAGCATGATAGCCTTTCCCATCCCTGGGTGAGGGGTATCCAAACAACAACAACAACAACAACAACAAAAACCCAAAAAACTACTGACATTCATTTCTTCCTGATCCATCCATTTACATCACCACTGAACTCAGCATCTTCATTCTACACAATCATTTAGAAACAGTACTAAATTTAACAGAAAGTGCAGTACTTTGGCTGGATTTGGGGGGGGGGAGTGAATGTAGAAAACATATGGCCTTTAAGGAAAGTCAAAAATATAAAGTATGCTCAGTCTGGAAAAGAGAATGTTCAAGCTGATGGTGTAATGACTACCTTTGAATGAAACATAAGTGGTCTTTTGAAAGTTAATGAAACACCTTAGGCAATACGAGGTAGGAGGGTTCCAGGTGACCTGTAAGAACTGTCCAAAGTTGCAGTAAGTTTCCAAGGAAAGGAATCTCCTTTTCTGGGAAGATTTAAGATTGGGATAAACCCTCCTCTGATTTTGATGAGAATTTACTCTTTGGATAGAAAGCAGAGAGTAGTGAACTGTGTTGCCTTCAAAGTCCCTATAACTCTTTGATTGGACCCCAAGCAATCCTTGTGAGAGGAAATCTATTCCAGCAGCATTGGAAGCCCCAGATCTCAGCCTGCTCATTACTGACAATGTCTGAAGATGAAGAAAGAGGAGTCACTGGCAGACGTGAGATCATTAGGATTCTCCAAAGAAGACAGACTGTTTTCATAGTTTTAACTTTATTTTATCATCACTACCCCGTATTTCTCCACAGTGAGAGTATGGCTTTTTGGTTTAAGAATCAGATTTGAAACAACTAATCTTCCAGGAACCAAACATTTAATCCTGGCAAACTCCACTCAACATGACTTTTTCCAAGTCTTATTAGCAAAATTCTTTGATCAACTGAATCTACTACATATGGCTTTTATAGATAAATCCTTAGAGACTGAAGCTTAAATGTCCCTGCTATGTGGATTCTAGGACACTCCAAAAAGTGAGTAGTATCCTGCATAACCTCTGGGATAAATACCAAAAGTGAAGAGAATACACACACACATAAAAATTAATGACTAGAAGTCAGCTTTATATTTGATAAAATTGAGTCTATTTTGGTTAAAAAAATAAGAAATTTCAGGCCAAGAAAGTTGCCTGGAATTATAAGTTTTTATCAATTTTTATAAGAGATGTAACTCCCCCCCCCCAAGTTTTAAACACAAAACCTTTCTGCTGGCATCCTACATATTACATGTAATACACTCTAATTTAAGTTTTGTTTGTGCTGTTATCTTATACAATTCTTTAAACACTGTCAACTAAAATTCCCAAACTTCTCATTGTTCCTGCTTGCAAATAATTAGAATGGAAAACTGGGGTGAAGTTTTCAAGGAGTTGCATCTTAGCTTGTATATATATATATATTTATTTCCAAACTGCAGAAGAGAATTCCACGTTTGCATTGAAAATTTTTGTGTATGTATTTGAAAACCAAATGTGTAAAAAGTAGATATAACTCATTAGAAGTAAACTCAAATTATAAAGCAAAAATCGCAATTATAAAATGTGTTTAAAATCAACCTACATATCCCCTTCCACAGACATTGTTTTATCTTGAGGCATTTAAAAGGCGAGCCAGTCAGTCTGGAAATGCTTATGGAGGGTGTGTTATATCTGTAATGTGCTAATAAGTGATATGAGGAAAATGATTTGTGTAAAACAATGAATTAATCAATTAATTTAATTAATGCTTACTGAGCGTCTTTTATATACCACACACTTTTCTAGGCATTAGTAATATAGCAAGAAGCAGGACGGGTTACAACTCACCAAGAAGTTTATAATTCAGTTGTGAAAAGAACTCAGAGAAATGCGGGGAACAATCTAAACAAAAATTAGGTAAATAAAAGTTAATACAATCAAGAGAGTAGGAAATGTACTTCCCTGTCAACCCTAAAATTCAGGGGGAGGCTTTACAAATCAGGAAAATCTGAATGAGGCTGGAAGGATAGGTTCGTTCGTTTACTAGGTGAAAGGAGATTAGAAAATTAAAAGTCATCAGGCACTAGTGAGTTAATGAACATGCAGCAGAACTAGAGTCAGACCAGGGAGGTAACAAAGCGGTACTTTCATCGGAATAGTAGCAATGGGTATAAAGGAAAAAGGCAAGGAAGATTCTAACATAGCTGTTTCTCTTCCTTTTTTCCTCCTCACCCCCGTGTTCTTTTTCTCCTCTTTCTCTTTAATATCGTTGATTAATTTTCAGAGGTTACGGTAGTCAGGTAATAGTGAAGACAAGTTGTGGGTTAGGGAAGAAGGACCCAGGTAGAAGAAGAGGGGAGTATGAGGAGAGTATTGATTTTGTGCCATTGTTAAAAAAATTAAGGCTTCGGCTGGGAGAATGCTATGTGCTTACCATTTTCCTTTTCCACATTCCTTTGAAGCTAGGTTGGAATTATAACATTGCATTCCAGTCAGTCTTGTAGGCAGAAGTGTTGCATAGTTTAAAAAAAAAATGGCCAAGGAAACATTCAGCCCTCTCTTCCCTGCCCTGGCTACCTTGGAAGCCAAGTGCTCCTCAAATGTACAGCTATGAGACAGATGAAGCATGTCACACCAGGAGAAAGCTTTTAAGTCACTGAGTGCTGGGGGTTAATTTGTTTCTACAATCTAGTGTTGTCTCCCCTAAGAGCAGTATTGCTTCTCCAGTGAACTAGTTTACAAAGATGATTTTTTACAAAGCTTGATTACTATGGTTAAGAATAAACATGCATGGTTATTTATGTTAATAGACTATAACTACTATAACCTTCCCTTCAATCTTCTAAGCTCTTTGTGTTACTATTATTTATTGTTCTGTTCACTTGCAAATAAACCTACGAAGTCATGCTAACTACATTTTGCTGAAAAGTTCATAGTTTTAGAACAGAGAATAATCTCCAATTTTCTTCTTTAAGCAGCATGGTTAAGTATCTTAATGGTAATCTTTAATGATCGTTGGTTTCAATAAGTTAAAATTTTCACCCAAAGAAAAAGTTTGAAACTTTCCAGTGAAATGATCAAAATTTTAATGTAAATATGGAATAAATCTCAGGTTATTATTTGAAGTTTGCCAATAGGAGCTCAGGGAATAAACATAGGTGGGTTTAGGTAAGAAAAAAAAATTGTTTTTCCCTCTATATAAAACAGAAATTTTGAATGAATAAATAATAAGTACCTAAATACAAAGATGTGTGGAACTCTAGCAGAGTATCTTGAGAGATCTCTCATCTCATCTTTCACTTGGAAGATTTTATAGTACAACTAATTATGCAATTCAGGAAAACAAAAACAAAAACAAAAACTGTGCAGCCAGCAGTTCTAAATTAAACACAATCATCTTGACTTTTGTGCTGAGAAGAAACATCCAATTTGGGATTGTATAACAAGATTGGACCTGCAATGAGAATGCCTGAGTCCTTGACAGAACTTTTCCACTAATTAAGCTCATGACATCTGTTGAATCCAATAATCTCACAGTATCAAGGTATTTCACTTGGTGTTGTTCATAGGAACCGGTACTTCCCGTCCCTCTCCCAGCAGCAGACTGGCTACAATATCAAGTACAGGTATCATCTTGTCCTGAATCCTGACTTCCATCCCCTTTCAGGGAAAAATGGATTCCTCTTTCCTTTCATGTTCCTGCACTCTCTGTTCAGAGGTGTATCACAGCACTAAATTTTGGCATTTCATCTCTCTCTCTCTCTCTCTCTCTCTCTATATATATATATGTTTATATATGTATATATAAACTCCATTCTGTGAGTTTCTTGAGGTTAGGGATCATGTCTAATTGTTATATTACAAGTTCCTAATTTAATCTGTAGGGAATAGTATGTGTTCAATAAACTTTTGTCTGGTGAAAGAATGAATGAACCAGTGAGCAGGTATGTTTGGCAGAAAGAGAGTAATTTGGAAGTCGGAGCTGAGTGGAGGAGAAATCCTCAGATATAGTAGCTAAAATTGCCGAAGCCTTCAGGTCCTCTGCATCCTGTCTCTTTGGATCTCTTCTGGTCATGTCTGAACTGAGTCAGGGACTGGATCCCTGTTGCTCCTTCCTGCTCTACCCAAATCTGCTAGCAGCATTTAATCATTCTTTCCATGATGATGTTTTGTTTTGTTTTAGTTTTTAGTTTTTTGAGTCCTTGACAAAGAAAATCAAACCACCTAAGAATTAGGAACAAAGGAATTTAGTTGTAGGCAGATGAATTCTCCAGATGTGATTAATTGAGAAGCTAGGACAGACTAAAATTCTAATTCATTCCTCCAGGAGGGATTGCATTTAACTGGGACTCATTCCTAGGTCAATTCATGACACAAACAGCAGATCACTTACAGCCTTCCAAACTGAATTTAGGACTGTGCTTGCAGAGTTACCTTGAGGACAAGTGACAGCCTGGTGAGAGAAGGACAGACTGTGAGGGAGGGTGCAAGTAATCTGAGGGGGTGTGTGGGGGCATTGCTGAGGATGAAGCAGCAAAAGGCACCATTTTGTGTGTGGGTTTTGTTGTTGTTGTTGTTGTTGTTTTGGTTTTTTGTTTTTTTTTTTTTTTTGTTTTTTTGGGGTATTTTTTGCCCTATACTGAGGTAGAAGGGTGAAAATACTGACCATATGCATAGAAATGTTTGCATCTGTTCCAATGAGTTAGCTTGAAAGTAGAAAAGAGAAATCTTATAGAAACAATTTCAAGTAAAGAAGGATTAATGTTACTTAAGATATCTTAACCACTTCTTTGAATGGAGTTTAGGTATCCAAGGAAAGAAAATGGGGTTTGGTGAATGGGTTAGTTTTTTGGTAAGGAGGGAATTTGCCATTTCACACTTCTTGGATTTGAATTTATGTAGAGCAATGAAGTTCTCAAATTCTGGTCCTATACCAGTGGCTTTAGCATCCCTTAGGAACTCATGAATTCTCAGGCCCTAAAACAGTCCTGTGGAATTAGAAACTCTGGGGGTAGGGCCAGGCAATCTGTGTTTTCAAACCATTCATTTATTTTTGATGCATGGTCAGGTTTGAGAACCACTTGCTTAGGGTAGGCCGAAAGTTGGTTTCAGGGAAGACTACACATAAGGAAGAATTTCATATTGCCTAAAATAGCATTTGCCAAATAGTTGACCAGGTAATTTGAGGTAATTTGAGTTAGAGAACAATCTAAGATCAAGAATACCAAAATAAGTAGTAAGACACAATAATTAGGTAGACAATCTAAAATTAAAACAAAACAAAAGAAACAAACAAAAAACAACAGAATTGAGGAATGCAGTAAATGCATTAAATAATAAAGAATGTCAATGCGTAAGACATACACTCAGGGTGAAATCTAGAGTAAGAAGCATTCATGTACATTCTTACCTAAATCCCCATCCCATTACCTGTGGCCATAACCCTGATTACTCCAACTTGAGATTCTAGGATCAATCTAAAATGCAGAAACGGAGATGATTTAGCCTGTTTCTTGGTGAGTTTGACATCTCCAGAGTTGTCTAGTATGAGTGGAACATAGTGAAGAATAGGAGAGGTCCAAGTGATAAGTCTAGAAAGGCAGAAGAGCCAAATGATTCAAGTCATGTTAAACCTCTGGATCATAAGAACAAAAGAAAGCTTTGAGAGACTTTTAAGTAATGTATTGACAAGATCATATTTGGGTATTTCAAATATTACTATGGCTGGCATGCGTAAAAAGGATTGGGATGGGGAAGTAATGGGAAAAAAACAAAGAAAACAGATTTTTATTGCAGTGGTCCTTTCAATTCATCCAACTTAGAAATTATTAAGAGCAGAATGTTCAAAGAATATTTGATGTTAGAACATATTCAAAGAATGTAATAAAGTCATGGGAAACATACTGAGATTAAGAAAAACATCCAATGAGTCAGTTTACAAAACCACATTCATAAGATATAACCTTCAATGTTTAGATTTTTTCTGTTTTTCCACTAATCTCTAATTTCTCCAAATATCTCCCATAATGTTCTACTTTAATTTATAATGTGAAAGACTATTTCTGAATATGAATATTGATTGTTCATTCAAATCCAGTTCTGCGTGCAGATGCTTATTCTTGCAATCTTCATTCTGAACATTCAGTAAGAGCTAGGCACTTTCAAGAGCTATTGATTATACCCTTAAATAATATTAATTGTTCAAATATTATCAATGCTAGATTATACTATGGAGAAGAAAAACTAAGTTGGAATTTTCCAGTCTTGCAAAACATTATATCCAACAAGTTCCTTTCTCAAAAAACAAAATATCTTTCATTTATTTTATTTTATTTTATTTTATTTTATTTTATTTTATTTTATTTATTTGACAGAGAGAGAGAGACAGCCAGCGAGAGAGGGAACACAAGCAGGGGGAGTGGGAGAGGAAGAAGCAGGCTCCCAGCTGAGGAGCCTGATGTGGGGCTCGATCCCAGGACTCCGGGATCACACCCTGAGCCAAAGGCAGATGCCTAATGACTGAGCCACCCAGGCACCCTGTAATTTTTTATCTTTCATTTATAGCATTCAATTTGTCAATAATATATTTACTGTAATCACAGTGTTAAAGGTAATGTATAACTCCCCAGATTTTTATATACATAAATCTGTAAAAGTAAAATTAAAAAAAAAAAAAAAGATCTCTAAGTATATTAGTAGGGTTGTCACTTATAATACACAACACCTAAAGACATAAACATTTTTTAGTATAAGAATATCAAAAATATTGCATGAAAAGGCTTACACTAAAATTATTTATTGTTTACCTGAAATTAAAATTTAACTAGGTGTCCCAGACTTTCATTTGCTAGATATGATAATCCTAATATGATTGAAGTATTTAACTGAGGTATTTACTTATATTTCCAGTCCGTATAATGTTTCTGTGCCATTGAAAAGTGGCATAATAGCACTGGGTGTTATATGTGAGTAATGAATCACAAAATTCTACTCTTGAAACCAATATTATACTATATGTTAACTAACTAGAATTTAAATAAAAACTTGAAACAAAAAAATAAAAGTGGCATAATAAGATATTTTTGATCAAATAACATTTTAAATATTTTGAGCATGCAAAGTGTGTAACAATTGAAAAAAAATGTTACATGTTTTAAAATCAAGCCCAGAGCTGATTCTTTTCTACAAGTATGTAATACTTACACACTGGTTTAAAGTACCAGTATTAAAGTGGTTTCTGCTTCCATTTATATTTTAAGGCAGGTTTTATTTCCATTATATATTCAATAATATGTAGATCAAATCTTAACAGACAACTTCCCTCAATTTTACCAGATATGAGTCCCAAGAAGACATTTCTCCGCCTCTTCAATTTAAGTCCCGTTTGGCATGGCAGTGATATTTTCAAGCTCTTGACTACTGTCCCCTTATGGAATTTTCATTTATGCTTTCTCATTGAGAACATTCTCTTTAATTTCTTAAGAGAAATGTTAAAAAGAGGAATTTGGTTTCAGAAAAAAAAATACTCAATTTGGAAGCTATTTCTTGGAGAAATATTTACATAAATAAAGCCTGGTAATTTTATGAAGGAGATGCAAACAGAAAAAGTAGTTATTTATTCTAGGCTTTGTTTTGATAATATGATTTATTAGAATAGTGTTGTATGTGACTGGATAAATGGATTTCAAGACAGAATATGGATAAACATAGTGACACATTTGTTTCCTTGACATCTTATTAGTGTCATTGATAGACAAGTACTATTGAGGCTCAGTCATATTGATGGGTAGGCTTCAGATTGAGACAGGACACACAGCATGTAGGGAGGATGACAATAGTTATCAAGCTGATAACTTTTTTCTATTCACAGAATGTTAGAACAAAGAAAACCTGAAAAATCTTCAAGTCTATTCTTTTCCTTTTAAATTAAGATAGCCAGTTAATTTTTATTTTTTTTTCTGATGTAAAGTTCGATGATTCATTAGTTGCGTATAACACCCAGTGCACCATGCAATACGTGCCCTCCTTACTACCCAATACCAGTCTATCCCATTCCCCCACCCTCTCCCCTCTGAAGCCCTCAGTTTGTTTCTCAGAAAGATAGCCAGTTTAAATTCAAAGTTGTTGTGTGTGTGTGTGTGTGTGTTTTGAGATCATAAAATCGGGAGATAGAATCCAAGCCCTCCAACCCTCAACCCACCATCTTTTCACTACTCCATAATGTCTCCATCTACCCTGTAATCAAATATATATCAAAAGAATGGCTGTCTTTTGGCATATGCAAGGGTTCCTTGACAGGTGGCCCCCTGTAGCTCCTTCATATGCTAAAGGGCACCGTACACAAAATGTCAGAGGTGTCTGTGGGGTAAAATAATTATTAGGTTGTAAGAACTGGTGCTGCTTCTGTATTCCAATTTCCCATAACATATTTATATAATAAGAAAATAGAAGGCCTTAATCAGAATTGTACAATGTTACAACATGATCCCTCAATATTCCTGCCTCAGGAATTTCATGACTAAGGCATCTGATGAATCTGTAAGGTTACTGGAAGTTCATGCCAAAGCAGCACTATTAGTTATTGTTCTGAGACTTAAATTCTACAAACTGAATCCTCAGCTTGGTGGAGACATTGCTGGTGATATTTCAGAGCTGTGCCATTTTTCTTAATGCTGTAATTTAGAGGATTTATTAGCAGGCATGTTGCAAGATCATTGTATGTGGAGTCATGATGAAGCCCTCCAATGGGGAGTAGAAGTTGAACCAAATTGACAATTTATAATGGCCCAAGAAAAAGTCCGGGCCAGAGAGATTGCATCAGTATGTGTCATAGAAATGAAAGCGGCAACTTCTAATACGAATTCTGCTCGTAACACAGGCAGAGAGCTCTTGGCATCAGTTGAACACTGTAAATGCATGTCCTATAATAGCTACAGATTCAGTCAGACATATTAATTCTTAGTTAAATTCTAGAAGCTCTACTCACATATTCTAGTATACGGACTTTGCAAAGGAATGGACCACTGAGATTACATTGTGAATTTGAATGAAGTTCAAGATATGCCAGGCAGTTATCATGATATTAAGTGATCTTGATTCTGTGGCAGTAAATCAAACTTAGATAGTTGAGGCTAAGTTACCTCAGGATAACTAATGCATTTGATCGAGACTCAGGTCAATTGATCAATATCTGAAGACAGAAAATACAATGAGTATGAGGCATAGAGATACCAGGGGGAAATTTACAGCACTAATGCTTTATACAACTTTGTAAAGCCACTTTTCACAAGCCTTTTTCACAAGAATCTTTGTTACAGTTGTTAAGATATCATGTGTTCTTCACGTTTACAACATTTACAGAGTTGTTTTGGGACATTGGATACTCATTGTGACTGTTTCACAGAGATACTCTAAGCATGATGGAAAGGAAGTCAGTCAAAAACCGCTTGGGGAGGAACTGAAATACCACTGAGAATTAGAGCCATTTAACCACAGGAACTGACAAACTCCTGTGATTATTATAGGCAGGATAAGGGTATTAAGTTGGAAATAAGACTTTAAATCTCAAGGGGGAAAAGGTAGTTCAGTCTAAATATTTTATTTCATGAGGTTTTCTCAAACTAGTTATGTATTTGTTATAGAATGTATAAATCAGAAATTCTATATGTAGTTTTACAAAAAACTGAAAATTTCGGGAGGCTACAGAGTCACTATAATCTCAAAGGAGTAGGTGTCTTGACAAATAGGACCCACGTTAAGATTCCTTCGGTCGAAAGTAACCAAAACCTTGTTTTGGGTTGCCTTAAGCTAAAGGGGAAATTTATTGGAAAGATGCTGGGAACAGGTGTGCTGCTGGGCCTCTAGAGCAGATTCAGGGGTTGGAGGGGTCCAGTGATCCAGGGAAACTCTCCAACTGTCACATGTGTTTCCTATGCTCATCTGCTTGCTTCTTCCGTCTCACGTCTCACTTGCGTTTCTCCTCAGGCACAAAGTGGAGCAGGACCTCCATTTGCATCTAGGGCTCTCTCAGTTCACTAGGTCTGGGAAAGATGTTGTTAGTCTAACCCTGAACCAAAGTATACTCAAGTTTAAAGTACTCTTGGGAGTCACTAAGTGTCACACTCTAAGACACACATATATCATTTTTTATGATTCTCTTTTAAAGACAGAAGTACTACCTTAATTCTGTTCCCCCATAAGGAGGGCTAGAAGACTGTAAGCAAGCTCCTCTTTCTACTTTTTTTTTTTTTTTGAAGATTTATTTATTTATGAGAGAGAGAGAGAGAGAGAGAGAGAAAGTGGGTAGAGGGGCAGAGGGAGAGGATCCCCAGGCAGACTCCCCCTAGAGCATAGAGCCCGACATGGGGCTCAATCCCATGACCCACAAGATCATGACCTGGGCCGAAACCAAGAGTCGGATGCTCAACTGACTGAGCCACCCAGGTGCCCCTCAAGCTTCTCTTTCAATATTCAAGTTATGATATACTGTCTTGGTGTTATATAGATAAGGATAGAAATAAAATGGTTATATGTTAGGAATATGTTCAATGCTGATAAATTATAAAACCACAATGCAATAACACTATCAGTGCAGAGGCTAGACTGGAGATAACCTAGAACAGTTTTATAGAAATATAAACTTTGTGCTGTGGAAATGCTGTGCTCCTGCTTTACCAAAACCAATATGAATAACCTAAACTCCAAATCCGGTATATCAATAAATTGGAAGGGAAGGGATTAGATTTATAGTATATTGAGTAAAATTGACTTATTTAAACCTTTAACACGTTAAAACCTTTAACACGAAGCATATATAATTGGCCACTATTTTCTCAAATAGCTTTATATTCAGGCTTTTCATACCAAAAAATAAAATAAAATAAAATAAAATAAAATAAAATAAAATAAAATAAAATAAAATAAAAATAATGTAAAACCAGATTTTTATAAGATCTAATATCTTTTACTCTCATTAGTATACATGTTGGTTGAGTAATAAGGAAGGAAAGTCGCATTTATAGCTAAGACAAATCTCTGAATTTTATAGAGTCCTTCTTGATGCTATCAGACTTCTTGATGCTATCAGACTATTATTCAATTTGCATAAAACAGCAATGACTATTCAAATCAATACATTGCCGGGCCCAGTTTTATACCTAATTAATCCACATGATATGGGGCCCCTGCCTATGGACATTGAAATATAAGAAAATAAAGATAGATATGAGCTCATATTCCTTTCAATAGTTTTGATCATCTATTATTTATTAAGGACCATAATGAATTACTTATTTGCTTTCATTGTATTGGTCTACTGTCAATATAAAATATTCTGCTTGAATGTAGCAGAACAAATCTATGGAATCATAGATTTTTTTGAAGATGGAAGGTTCTTAAGAAATCATGGAGACCAACTTTGCCATTTCATAGCTGGAGAAAATGCAGGTCAGGACTCGCACAAGGCTACATAGCCATTTACCCTCATGCCTTCATTATTACTCTGCTCAGTAGGAGATAGATTTCTAAATTATTGTATGCATGCATAAATATACAGTTCTGAGGATGAAAATAGGTCTTATTTGCACTAATCCAAAATTCCAAAAAAAGACTTAATTTTTGATGAAACATTTCCATGGAGCTCACTAAGGGCCAGGTGCTATTCCGAGAATTTTACATATATTAATTCATTTAATTATTATGAAAAACTTATGAAGTAGGCTTAATTTTTACACCTATTTTTGTAAATGTAGAAACCAAGGCACAATGTGGTTATGTGACTTGTTAAAGTTACATAACTAATACAGAGCTGAGCCAGGAATCGAAGCCAGGCACTGTAGCTTCAGAAGCCATACTCTTCAACACAATATGATGCTGCCTCCCTTAATGTTAAACAATAGTTTCTAGCTGTAATGTGTGGATGTCCTACAAATAATGGTGACTGGATACAACGTATCTTCCTATCATAGGTTCGAGTTGGAGGACATTGAAGGATTACTCAGTTTAATTCCCCTGAAGGGAATCCCTCATAGAATACGAAAGATAAATGTTTCTTCGATCTCTGATCCACAGTCTACAAGTATTGTAATCATCGTTGAAATTATTCTCGGGTAGTGTTTAAACATGTGTATCTCAATATTGACACTTGAACATCAGATTATTATATTAGAAATAATCAGTACATTTCAAAGTAAAGAACTTTTTCTTTCTACATCTAGTAATGACTTAAATGTTGCTAATTAAAGGGGAGTTTTATCCTCTTAGCAATGACCAAATTACTTTGTGTGCAAAGCAGTACAATTATTTAATGTCCAAGATTTAAATATCAATGTTTGCTTTCAAATAACATCTCAAAATTGTTCATATTGCATTGACAACTTAAATGATTAAAGTTTACATGAGCTGAGAACTTTACAAAATCCATATGCATGTATATAAAGCACAAAATACATGGCCGTTGAATTCTGACAGTCCTCTTTTGAGTATCTATTATCTGTCTGGCTCTATGCATCATATTCATATAGATCCAATACCAGATACATAATTTAAATACATACAGGAGTGAGGTAATAGAAGGGGGACATAGAAGCATATATAATTCAGCACAAAGATGAGGTACTTTAATGTAAGAGAAAACCAATTTATACAAATACTATGAATCTTAATGCCAAATTAGTCGGCATTTCTAAGCCATTTGGGGACAATGAACTTAAATCCTAGTATCTTTTATATAAAACTACTGTTTTACGGAAACTTTTCAAAGTGAAATTTTGTAGTGCTACTGATTTTAGGAGGAAGTTCTTTGAGGCCCAAAATAATTATGGTGTATCTACTTAACAAAAAGGAAGCATACATTATATTTAATTAACAACACAAAATGTTTGTATCTAAGGTTGTAGAAATTACACCATAAATGACCAAAAGAAATGTAAAGTGACACATAAGATAATACATTCAATCTTGAAAGACCATTCATAATTCATTTTCTAATGTAGATTTCTCAAGACTGAACATTTAATTCTTGATGAAGTCCGTCTTATGGATCGAATAAATTTTATTCTTGGCTATGAATGTACTTTAACTCAAATATCCAATTTTCATAAAGAGTTCCTATTATGAATAGCAATTGCCATCAAATGAATTATATTCTATAGGTATGATGATCCATTAGAGTTCAAATTAACTAAATTTCAAGGGCCTCTGTTAAGTTATTCACACTATTGTTAGTATAAGCCTGTCATCGTTGCTTCAATTATAACTCTCTCTTTTCAGTAATTTATAACTAATTAATTTGAGCTGAAACAAGGGCCAGATTTTAAAGGCATATATGAGTCCAACTTGGATATCACTGGAGGCTATGCAAAAGTAGTGTTATTTTTGGTGAATTTAGGAATAATCTCTGTGTTATATATTTATGTTATTGTTGCCAACTGATCCGTCTGTAGCTTTAAAAGCACTGTAAGTTTCCATGTAATTTTCCATTTATTATTATCTTTCTGAAATAATCTTTTATTAACCAAAGCATCCTCCTTTACTCAAATTAATATTCTACAAGTTACATTCTCACATGATACCTTCTGCCCCAACTCCTGACATGAACTGAAGTTTAATTTATGTTCTAGAAGGTTTCATCATCCACAAATCTGCCTAGCAACTGCATTAAATACAGTACAACAAGTGAAAATATTCTTGTTGAAGTGCTAATTTACTTCTTCTGGTATGAATCTATTTTTACAACAGACCCAAGCAACTGGTCAAAAAAATTATTTCATTTCATGGGGAGGAAAATTTAATGCATACCATTTAAAAGAAAAAAAAAAAGATCTCATGGAGATAACAAACAGCTTCTCAGCTAGAAGTTCTGATAACCTGGACACATAACACTGAAGACAATAGTTAATAAGCGAAAGAAATGTAGCTGAGAATGTTTCAGTGTAAGGGAATATGTTAATGTCAATATCTCCACATGAGTTTGTTTTCAAAACAATAAAATTTAAACATTTCAGGGCTTGCTAACTGCAATGCTTCTAAGACTTAAGTGGACAGCATACAGTGGGGCAGGTGTTAATTGTGTGGTGGAGGAGGGGAGCTGGGCAGCTCATGCCCAGCCTAGAGGAAAACTAATACTCAGCTCATGCCATTCATTGGCATAAAAGAATGTAGCTGCTATGTTGCCAAATTTTCTAAAACTTTGCAGTAACTCAGAAGTCCATATTTTTACTTAAAATCTCCTACTTTTTAAATGTTAACACTAACTGGATAAAAGTGACCCAGGCCAGCCATGTCTTTAGACTGTATTTAAAAGCCTGATCGTGTATGAGGTCTGATTTAAAGTTATTATTTAGCCCAAATGTTGTATTTTGTGTTTTTACAATAATTTTCGTCTCTTAAAGGAAGATGTATAGAATTGCAGCCATTAACTCAATCTTATTTGGAACTTCTTTCTTCCTCTTGGTTCTCAGAACTTTCTCGCTTTCGTGGCAGTAATTGCTCATCTTCTGTCTTGTGTCGTATCTGTACATATATAATTTCTCTCCCAGATAAACATTTTAGTAGAAAGAAATCTTCAGATTTGTATGAGTGTGTTTGTGTGAACATATATAAACATACTTTTATTTTTTCCAAGGCGCTGTCTCATTGCCACACATTCAACTAAAAGTGCTTAACAATGCTTGTTGAGTTGAAGCTCTCTGCTCGTACTTAACATAATAAAAGAAGAAACCACTATGGGCTTAAACATACCATGGTTTCTTGACGTCCATGTTGCTTAACAAGAAATCACTTTTATTTTTCTCAGCACTAAGGCATTATCACAGATAAAACCTTCTTCTCTGCTTGAATAAGCTCATAATCCCATTCTATTTTATGTGCAAATGCTTTTGGCCTCATCTCTGTTTCCTGCGATTTGAAATAAAGCTGAGAATTTTACCCTCTGTCACCACCATGTATTATAGACCCTAAAAAAAAATTCCAACATAATTAGAAATTACTCTGCGAGAGAAATTGGAATTTTTTTCTATGTTGTCTTCAGGATGTTAAACGATTTAATGTCAGGTCCCCGCTGTACTTCCTGGCCTCAGTCACTGATGGAGTGTTCAACATGTGCTAAAATAGAAGACATCATTTTAGGATTTGAACACACAAAATTTTGATTGAGACAAAGTTACTTTCCTGAAATAGTTTCACAAGGTAGCAGGAGACAGATATACAGAAAGGAGCTACAAGGTGATAACTGTCTTGCTTTGCTATGAGTGGTTGCATGCTGGTAGAGAGAAAAGATCAAGTCTGCACAGACAGCCAGAAAGGGCCTCAGAGAAGCAGGGAGATTTAAAGTATGCCTTGAGAATTCTTAGGATTGGCAGGCATGACTTGCGGAAACAAGGTATGAGAAGGAAAGAAAATCAAGGAAGAAGAAAGAATGAGTAAAGGCATGAATGTAAGAAAAGGTATAACATAATCACGGATTTTGTTCAAATACCAGCTGATAGTCCCTGAAAAATGAATGCTTGGTAGAATGAGTCATAAATGGAACCAAAAATTATAATCTGAGGCCAGATTGAGAAAATCCTTGACAGTATGCTAAGAGGGTACAGCAGACTGACATTGGCTAGCTCCCAGTCAGTCATATGTCCTGGGACTGTCACTCCTGTATGGTCATTCATATTCACTCTAGACTTAGCCATGTGACTTGTTTTAGCCATTGGGCCACCACCAAGTATGTTGTAAGAGTTGATAAATGACTGTGCCTCAGCGCTTGCCTCGTAGAACCCATCCTTAATCTAGGCTGGTCTCCTTGTAGGAACCATATAGAAGGAACGACCCAGCCATCCTGGCATCCTAGTTCTCATCCTGCCTGTCAGGTGACTGCAGACACACAAATTCCATCATGTGAGAACAGCACAGGAACTGCCCAGCCAATCCACAAAAGTACTAACTTTCACAGTAGTCTGTTATGCAGCAACTCATAATTCACATTCGGTTAACAATTTTCATGCAGGCAACAGACAGTCATCAAAATTTCTGCATTATCTCCTTTTAAACTTGGGCTGCCACACAGCAAATATAAATGGTGGTAGATGTGAAAGACAGGTCAGGCCTGGGTGAATGGATCCTGGCAGACAACATGGAGCACCACTGCACTGGTCCAGATGAGATAATCAGTGCTCATCCTAGAGCAGGATTCGGCAAAAATTTCTTATAAAGAGCTAGATAAGGAAATATTTTAGGATTTTCTAACTACAAGGTCTCTGTTGCAACTGCTCAATTCTGCCATTGTATCAAGGAAGCAACCATAGAATATATATAAATGAATGAATGTGGTTGCATTCTAATAAAACTGTACCTTCAAAAACAGTCATTGGGTTGAATTTGTACTAAAGCAAAAGCTTAGGGAATAAACCCAGAAGACAGATAACATTTGTATTTAAAATTAACGTGTGGTGGCCAGTGAGGAAGAAGAAAGAATCAACAATGTCTTATAGGTTGATGACAAAAAGATGACACAGGTAAGGTTACTGAGACACGAAAGACAGGGACAAAAGAGGTTTGGAGTAGGTCTGGTTTGGGACAACTTGAGTTTGAAGTGAGCCATGAGGGGGAAGAGTCTACTACTTCTTCGGAAATATAGGTATTCAGGACTGGATTCAGAAGGCATGTATTTGGGAGTCAATAACATATAGATGGAATGTAAGCCAGGAGTAGAAAAGATCAAGTCACCTTTCTAAACTGTTATTACAATATTTGGTATGTAGGAAGTACTCAACAACAACAACAACAACAATAAAAATCACAAGTCAGCTCTCCTTCTGGTTTTAATTATATTACAGTAAAGGAGAGTGCTGAATGAGAATATGCGAGGATTAAAAACAAGGCTCCAGAGGAAATTATTATTTAAGATGTAAGGCATGGATGAGAGATCAGCAGAAGTGACCAAAGGGGTTATCAGAGGACAACCCCCTAAGGAAAAATGTTATTCTGGATTAAGAAGGAGTATATTTTTAAAAAGTGACTGACGTCCAATGCTATGAAAGGTTCCAGGAGGCTGAAGCCTGGAACAAGCTCTTTGTAGGCAACAATGTTGTCTTGAATGACTTGGGGAAGACCAGTTTGAGAAGGATGGGGTTTGATTATAATACAACAAGCCCACAAATTTCAAACTTTATCTCACGGTGGCAAATCTCATGGTTTCCCAGCTGTTCCATCCTTTTCAGTTACTTTCATATTGACTTATCTAAGCAACTTTTTCTTTTACTCTGCCAATATACTTCCATGAGCTTCCATTAATGCCTTTCACCTGGTCTATGTCACAGATGATCCAGGATGAGACAAATCAATCTCTGGTCTCAGGGAATGATCTAGATATGGGTGTATGACCCAATAAGAATCCTTCCTGGTTATGTTTTTCTGAAACCAATGGAGAAGACTCTCTTGCCTCTTTTGCTTAAATTAGTCGTAGTCAGGTTTCTGTTTGTGGAAGTGATCTAACTCTGACTTATACATCTCCAGAAAGTCAAACTCTAGGAGAAACACGTTAATGTGCCACATGATCCAATTAGGGGTAAACACTGAAACCATTTAACCCTGGTACAGTTTTCTTCATTAAATACAATAGCATTCCCTGATGGCTTTCTTCTAGTTAGATGGTATTTCAAGTCTCACACTGCTTCCCTCAGCTCATTTGCTTTACTCCCAGATTTTTTTTCCTTTTTTTTTTTTTTTTTTTTTTTTTTTAACTGAGAGTGCTTCCTCTTTAGATTCATGACTATGGATAAGGTTCAAACTATTAGAGAAGCAAAGTTCCTGAGGGAAAGAGGCTGCTTCTCATTGTTCTTCATTATTTACATATTCCCCTGTATGTTTCCGAAGAAACACTTAACATAATTTACATTTTAATGAACTACCACACTGTACTTACCAAATGCTTAGTGGGTCAATAGTAGAGGTCTCATTTTTGGAATCCGAAACAAGCAATAATCAGAATGAGAATAAACTACAGCATCTGCACAACTGGCACAACCAGAAAATTTTCATAATTCAATTAGGGTTTCCATTATATCCATGTGTATCCTTGTACTGTTATTTTACTTGGTATGTTTCTTTAAATCAGATCAGTATGTTTGCTTAAATATATGTGTTTTTGAAGAAAATATTTTATCACCTCCCATAAATGGAAAACATTATCACGTGACAAAAATAGAAGGTAAATTGAATATATACATACTTATTAAAAACAACAAGCTTTTTTTTTTTTTTTTTTGTTTCTTTTTGTACCACCTAAAGATGTTTCTGGGTCTCCACATTTGAAAAAAAAGCATTGCTTGTGGGAACTGAGGTGGCAGAGCATTACAAAAAGAGAACAGGCTTTAAGCCTGGTAAACATGTGTTCAATCTCAGTTTTACTTCTTACCGAACCCTTCTATTTTTACCCACAGAAATCTCTGTGTCCTCTTCATCATATCCCATTTTAATGAACTACTTATTTAATTATATCAGGTTTTTTGTTTTGCTCTACAGCCTAAGTTCTGTGAAAACAAGGAATGCACTTCTTACTCCTTTAGCACCAGCATCGAGAACCTGCATATAGGCATAGGTAAATGTTGGATGGATGGATGGATGGATGGATGAACTAACCTTCTGTGCTTTCCTTTTCTTATCTAAATTAAGGAGAAAACAAACTAAGCTCTCTGTGCTTTCATTCCCTTATCTAAATTAAGGACAAAATGAAACATAGCTTGAAGTGTTTTGATGTTAGAGATGATATATAAAGCACCTGAGCATGAAATGTGGTTAAAATGATAGCTATGAAGCATGACACACATTTTTAATAAATCATCAGACTCAAAGCCTCATGCCACTTACAGAACGTGTTATAGCCACATTTCTAGGCTTCACCAGCATTCGATGTTTCACCATTTCTGAATACATACACCATTTCACTTCTTATCTTTGTACTATCTATAGTTGCTGTTGGAATACCCTTGCCCCATCTTCTAACTTCTAGCCTTATATGCACATCGTGCAAGTCCCAAATCAACATTCTCCCCTGGGAAGCCAGCCTTTAGGCAGAGAAGATGCTCTATCATCTTTTGGTCTTCAGTGCACTGATTCCTGTCACCAGTATGATATCTACTGTGTTTCATTGGAATTATCCATTTACGAAAAACAGTCAGGCTGAACTTCACAATAAGGTCTGAGATCTAATTTCCAGGTGAAAGAGGGGCAATTGCTTTAAGTGCATACGTCTATAATATATCCAGTATACTTTTATTTAGCGGTTATAAAACAGTGCCATGTTTTCATCGCCATTCTTTTATTGAGTAACATCAATAAGCTAAGTTAAAAAACTCAATATATCTATTTTCAATGGATAAATAACAAATCTGTGGTCTGCATACATTCTATTTTTTTCCTGATTCAGTCTTTGTATTGTTTTTATATACATCAACCTCTTCATTAGAACCTGAACTCCTTCAACAGAATAACATATAGAAATGCTGAACCACTATGTTGTACACCTGAAACTAAAGTAACATTTTGTGTCAAATATACTCAGAAAACACAAAACAAATAAAAACAAATAAAAAAAAAAGTTGAGTTCCCACTCTCCTTGAGAGCAGACTTTGTGTCTAATTTATGACTTTAACCCACCACTTAGCACAATCTCAGGAACCTAGTAGGTGCTCACAGCTTATTTATTATGGAACAATAAAAAAATGAGCAAATGATTTATCAACTACACATATTAATTGTGTATGAGAAAACAGAATATTTTATTTTAAAAATGTATACAAATCCCCTGTAATGCAGCAAATTAGGTGGATTATAGGAAGAATTTTTCTAAAACTTCATGCCAAAGGCTTCAGGTCATTTTCACTTGATATAGGCTGGGAACAAGGGGTGAGTGGAGGTGATGGGGGAGGAGCCAGAGGTAATGGATTGGAAATAGCCCTTTTAATATTTTAATATTTTGTCTAACAGTATGATTAGCTAGTATGCCTTTTACATTTTGGAAGGAGAGCAGGACTCTTTTGGTAAAATCAAAGCTTTTTGCAGATATATCGAAACAATAAATATTTTCTAATTAAAAGTTCAGTTTGCCCTCACAGTGGAAGACAAAATAAATCTTGTATCTTGACATCATGGGCATTTAGTTCCCAAGTGAAATTAGGTGTGAAAGTTTTTCAGTTCAGTACCAATGGGTCAGTTCTTATTGTCACAGATTCATAAACTTGTCCGACTCTGCTTAAAACTGGCTGGGGATATCTGGAGTATTACAATTTCAAACTTCAACATTACTGTCCAGATCTACTCAAATTGGACCCCTAAAAGGGATCTCAATTAGACTAAAACTAATGTGTAATGTTGTTACGTGCTATGGTTAGTTCACTTTGTTCCCATAGTCTGAGACCTTTTCATTTAACAGAGGGTGAATCTCGATCAACTCTTTTTTACTATTTTGCAAAGTCTAGTGTTGTATAGAAATACCTGGGATTTAAAGGGATTACATGACAATTAGTTAGGTTAAGAATTTTGAAGGCTAGTTCTTGAGTTAAAGTGGTCCTTGAGAGGTAATGATTTTATTCATAATTGCTACTGAAAACAACTGAGTGTAAGAGAATCATCAATGTGTTGCAAACAGAAGAAAGAGTTCATCTAAGGTCAAGTACACTAGAAGCAGATCAGGAGATGAAAATACATGTCTAAGTGTTTGCTGGAGGAAGTCCCTCAAAAGACTGGTAAGAGCGAAGGAGGTTGGAAGGGAAAGGGAAAAGGCCAAGCAAGGAAGGCTCTCAGACAATGTCCTGAGGAGAAATGTGGAACTTAAGATGTAACTTAAGCCTCAAGTGATGTTTATTCAAGGCAAGATTTCTGGGGTTCACTTATACCTGCCAGTGGTGAAGGGTATGGATAGGAGGTTCCAAGTGTGGTGAGTGGGGAAAAAAGCTAATAATGCACTTCTGGGTGCCTTATATAATGAAAAACTAATTCACCACTGTAGTTTTCTAGAATTCTTTGATATGAACCTAACCTTAAACCATCACTGAGTAGGTAAAAATCAAAGATTTACTAAATATTCTATTCTTAGCATGTAGCACAGCACCTGGCATAAGACAGGTACTGTATATATACTGTATATACATACACACACATACACACAAGTGAATGGTATAGTAAACACACAAAACCTTTCTTAGGTGATCCAACAATGTATTTTTTCACAAAAAAATGCTATTTATTCAATAAATAACCTTTGAGTATTTTCTATATCTCTTGTGTCCCAAACATAGGGATACATCTTATAATCATAGCATTGAACTAGACAGATACAGTGTCTGCTTCCATGGAATATTCAGTCAATGCAGAGATGCAGATATTAAAAATTATGTTGATATAAACAACTAATAAAGTCTAGTTGTAATTAAGTTCTAAAAATATAAAAATATAAGATGAGACTCTACAATGAACTAGGACCGAGCTTTGTCTGGAAGGTGACATAAGGGCCTTCGGATAATATTGAGAATATTCTCTTAATTTTCAAAACTCCAAGTGTTTCAGGGTCTGAGGCAGCTTCTACTATATTGAGCTATATAGTATAAATAATAAATAATAATAAATAATAATAATAAAGTTTCCATGAGGAAATAAAAAAGAGAAGAGCTTTAGTTGAAAAAGAATTCTGCTCCTCATCTCAGCAACTACTTAGCAAGATTTTGATATGGTGGGAAAGCTGGAGGGTTTGCGGGGGTGGAACAGAGTGGCCACAAAAGGAAGGGAAGGGAAGTCAGCAGGAGACGGATGGAGGTGCTCAGGGTCCTAATTTAGTCTATTCTATGTTATTTCTAGTTTTCTGAGCTTCTTTTTGAAACAGGGGTTACAAAATCAAACAGGAAAAGTTCTTTGTGATATAAGGGCTGAAATGATAACGCTTGGGTCTCGTGAAAGTTTTCTATACCTAGAATTATGCAATCTGGTTTGTAAAAACATCTAGAATTAGGTATATCAATTCTACTTTTTTTTTTTTTTTTTTTTTTTTGGTCCCACAGGTCAGCAAAGTGTTCCATAGAGAAAGCTTAACAAGTGCATTGACTAGGGGAAAATGCTTAAAAATAAGATATATGATGATTGAAATGGGAGTAAGTTAAATCACAAAGACCTTTTTTTTTTTTTTTATCCCTCTGATTCTATGATCTTACTATTAAAGAACTACAAAATAATCGGGGCATAGCTGAAGGGAAACGAATAAGACTAAAAAAATGTAACAGGAGATACAACAGTAGAAGAAGTTGTGTTCATCCTGAAGGATTCCTGTCTCTGAAATTCCCTTTGTCACCTGAGTTGAGAGTCCCTGTGGGACACTCTAGAGCAAAAACTTACTTTCGCAGAGTTACTGTAATAGTCTCCTATTGGAGACTTAAGTACTTCCAGCTAGGATTTTATTTATTTATTTATTTATTTATTTATTTTAAAGATTTTATTTATTTATATGACACAGAGAGAGAGACAGGCAGCGAGAGAGGGAACACAAGCAGGGGGAGTGGGAGAGGAAGAAGCAGGCTCATAGCCTCATAGCGGAAGAGCCTGATGTGGGACTCGATCCCGTAATGCCGGGATCACGCCCTGAGCCGAAGGCAGACGCTCAACCGCTGTGCCACCCAGGCGCCCCCCAGCTAGGATTTTAATACAAAGAACAAACAAAAGTTCACTGCAATGTTGAACATCTCTAATTGTGAGAAAGTCTGTTCTTTTTTTTTTAAAGATTTTATCTATTTATGTGACAGAGACAGCCAGTGAGAGAGGGAACAGAGCAAGGGAGTGGGAGAGGAAGAAGCAGGCTCCCAGCAGAGGAGCTCGACGTGGGACTCGATCCCGGAACGCCAGGATCACGCCCTGAGCCGAAGGCAGACGCTTAACGACTGCGCCACCCAGGCGCCCCGAGAAAGTCTGTTCTAAAATGAATTTCACCTTCCTACAACTTTCAGATACTCTCTTCTAAACTTAGGTATCAACATTCTCTTCCCTGTTCTTCCAGAAATACCTTCAGACGCCTGAATAAACCTATCATGTCTCCCCTCAATTTCTTTTTCACTAGGGAAAACATTCCTAGTTCCTTCAATTCTGAAATCTGTAACATATTTTTGTGCCCTCTGGACATATCTCAATATGTCAATGTTTCTCTCAAAATATGCTGTCCAAAATGGAATACAATAATCTGAACACTGAAAAAAATGATAAGTTGGTGAAACAATGTGAGGAGAAATATATATATGTATATATATATATTTTACAGTTGCATCATAATCTGGGACCATAGTTTTTATGAATAATAATAGTTTGTTATGTGAACTTCTGTAATAGTGCAATTAATATTTTGAACTTGAAGCAACTTAACAGTTTTCTTTGTTAAATAGTATCTTGATTTTAATATAGTGACTTAAATTCCTTAGATCAATTCAAATCTTGATCGCATCACCTACACAATAACCTATGCAAATTTGTGAAATCTGCAAATTGAGGAATAACACTTCTAATAATTCCTAGGTCTTTCTTAAAAATATTAAGCACATGTACCCATTGGTAGAACCTTTGGTTAGTTCATGGGACACATATCACTAAGTTTCACATCCAAACTAATTGCCATGTGTTTAAATTTAATCTTCTCCATTGTTAGTAATATATCTGAGTCCCCATAGCACACTGTTGCCCAGTCATATTTCACAGTCTTATCCACAAATAGGATGCCATATTTTTTTTGAAAAACAAATAAATTATTTATTTATTTATTTATTTATTTTGAAAGATTTTATTTATTTATTTGACACACAGAGAGAGAGAGGGCACAAGCAGGGAGAGTGAACAGGCAGAGGCAGAGGGAGAACCAGACTCTCTGCATAGCAAGGAGTCAGATGCGAGGCTCCATTCCCAGGACCCTGGCATCATGACCTGAGCCAAACGCAGATGCTTAACCAACTGAGCCGCCCAGGTGCCCCCAAATAAATGATTAAAACAAAAAATCTTTCTCTTTTGATCATTCCACGTCTCTTTTAATAGATGTAGTTTATGATTTTCTACGTGTTTTGTTTGAGTTCTCTGAAAGTTCTAGTCTCTCTTCTAGGAAGTACACATACCAACACCAAATCTGTTGAAATTCATATTTAGTATTCATTTTTTAAAATATCAACTGAGGGTTTTAGAGGGGAGGGGATTGGGGGGATGGGCTAGCCCGGTGAAGGGTATTAAGGAGGGCACGTATTGCATGGAGCACTGGGTGTTATAAGCAAACAATGAATCATGGAACACTACACCAAAAACTAATGATGTACTGTATGGTGACTAACATATCATAATAATAAATAAATAAATAAATAAATAAATAAATAAATAAATAAAGTATCTGCTGAATAATGAAAAAAATAAAATGCTAACACAACATTTCTTTCATGTAGAGAGAGGCGCTGACTTTTTCTTTTCTTTTAAAGAATTAGAATAATTAAAGGTATCTACTTAATAACCATTTTAAGGCTTGCTTATTGACAATTACAAAATTTCTGAATTCATACCTATTGCATATGTTACTTTACTCACACACAGTAACATTTCCCTATCTCCTGCCTTCCGAGGACCAATTTATTCTCCACAATTTTACAAAGATACTTGAAATGATTCTGAGCTGGCACTGAATACTATTAATAGAAATTATTGCTTTTATAGTACAATAAACATTCTCATAAAGCTATTCTTTCACACTTGAACCTATCTATAGTATAATTAATAATAATCATAATATTTAACATTTATCAACTCCTAAAATGTGTTAATTGCTTTACATGCATGATTTCATTTAATCTACAGAACAGCCCTGTGAGGCAATTTTGCTATTGCTATCTTGTTTTCAAATGAGTAATTTGAGGCTTATGAAAGTGAGGGATTTCTTCAGGGGCACACATACATTAATGGTATAGCAGGAAACTGAATCCAGGTTTTTCTGAAACAAAGTCCTTAACCACTATGCTGTGCTGGGTAGATTTCTAGAAAAGAATTTGCTTTATTAAAGGAAATTTGCATTAAACATTTTGAAAAATTAACTAAATTGCTCTCTTGAAACATCAAACTATTTATAAACATATCAATAATGTATGTTAGTGCCCTCACCAACACTGGACACTGTTAACGTTTTGTTATTGTCAATCTTTTTTTGGTTTGTTTTGACTTATATTTCTACTCACTTATAAATTTGAGCATGCGTTTTAAAATATGTTTCAGGACTTTTTTTTTTCTCTGAATTGCTGCTTTTTTTGCCTTTTACCATTTTTCTCAATGAGATTTGTGTTCTTATTGATTTGTGAAAACTCTGTATATTAATAATATTAACATTTCATGCTATATACACTGAAAATATAGCCTTTCATTCTTGCATTTGCATTATATTTCAAGCATCATCACAATAAAATCTTTTTAATTTTTTTCTGAAATCACTTGTATACATTTTTACTTTGTGGCTTTAGTTCTTGCTTTGGGGAGGTTTTGTCCACATTAAAGTTATTTTCAGAGATTATTTCTAATATTATACTTTTAATCTAACATTTATAGACTTTTGAGTCAATCTTTCTTTACAGAGGTTATTATGAAGTCATGCTCATCATCCAGAGTCCTCGAGTTCAGATTATAATGGGCTGGGCTACTTCAGGTAAGGTATTTAACCTGCTAAATATCTCAGTTCCTTCTTTTAAAGATGCTGTTAATAATGGTACCCATCTTACAGGGCTTTTTCAAGTATTAAATGAATTAATGCTCATGTTACATTTAAAATGCCTGATTCAAAGTAAGTACTCAAGTATTAGCCCTTAACTAGTGTGTGTGTGTGTGTGTGTGTGTGTGTGTGTATTCATTTATTTATAGCATAAGTTAGAAATCTATTTTCTTTTCCCAAATGGGGAAACAGTTGTCCTTACATCTTTGGTTAAATTTTGCATCATTTCCTCACTGATTCACATCAGTTGCATGGTTGAATTCTATTTGTATACTGGTCTGTTTTCCAGCATTAGTGACATTTATGTTTCCGATTCTTTCATCAATCTTTTAGTGTGTGTGTGTGTGTGTGTGTGTGTGTGTGTGTGTGTGTGTGTTACACATAAAGAAAATGAGATCTGGAGAGGTGATGTAAAGAGATAAAGATACTTAGTTATAAATGATCTCAAATTTATACCTACATCTCTCCAAAATGGCTAGATTCTTAGAAGTGGTCTTACTTCAAAATATATGCCCATGAAATATAATCTTTCCATCATACAACACTGCCTTTTGTTAAGAAATACTTACAAACACATTACATTTAGTTATGTATACATGTATACATTAGTTATGTATACACCCTTTTTTATGATGAAATACAATAATTATTCATTTTAAAGCTGTCACCACCCCACTATTCTGAACTACACAGAGGTAAGGACCATGTCTCATTCATGTTTGTATTGCTGGTGCCTGCCAGTGCCCAGCACATACACAATGATCAATACATGTTTACTTAATTGAATAGATTTTAAAAATAGTGTACACTCCATGTTGGAGTCAAAATCCTGCAATGTATTGTGGTTACTCAAATTCCAAGTACTTGTCCTCACTTTTAGATACCCTAGAGAATGGCTCCATGAAATCATCTCTTCCACTAAAACCTAAAATAGTCCTTTTTTCCAGGCAGCTGGTCCAACTCACTATCTCAGAACACATAGGTTGATTTCTATTTCTTCTCTATTATAGCTATTATTATCAAAACTTGATGAAATTTTCCTTAACCACATTGATTTCTCTTTCTTCCTGACCCAACAGTTAGAATTTGTTTAATTTTAGAGGTAAAAAACATCTTAGACTTGATCTAGGTTAAACCCTTCCTTTAATAATGAGGGAACGAATGGCTAACAAGGTTATGAAACTCTCCCTCAGAGTATTTTTAATGACCATGGCTCACATTTTAGTTTTCAATTTTGTATTTCACTTTAATTTTGTACCAATGGGATTAAAAACTCCTCTGGAATTAAAACTAGCAGTACATTCAGCAATTCATTGAACAAATATTAATTAAGTGCCAACTATGGGCCAAGCAATAATCTAGAATCTAGAAATGCAAAACTACTACATATGTGAGCCTGTTTTTATATAACCATAGTCTATGGATGAAGCAGATGTTAACTAAACAATTATCAAAATAACTATAAATCAGTATACTATTAAAATTGTGATGTGTTATAAAAAAACAAATAATGTCATAAAATGACACTTAACTATTTAATTTGGACTGGCAAAGCAGGGAAGAATTTTTCAAAGAAGTGGCATTTCATTGAAATTGGAAGAATGAGTACAAGGTAGGCAGGCATAGACGTAAAGATTTCTTCATGTAGAGAAAATTGTAAGTCCAAAAAAAACTGAGCCTGGAGGTAGTGTGGGATTTTATGGAAAAAGACAGAAACCCAGTGTGACTAAAGCAACAGAGTGAGGGAAAGCTGAGGATGGATATGACAGGAAGGCTAGGCTAAGGACTGTGTGCAACATCAACAAGAAGGTCTCTCACTGAAGACTCAGAATCGTATCAGAAATCCTTTAAGAAGTTATTACAGGGGAGTTATGCTATTATTTTTACATTAAAAGAAATCCTGCTATGGATTTTATGTATGAAAAAAAATATGTGAGGAAACATAAGAAAAATAAAGTGGAAGAGCATGCTGCAGCTCTAGGGAGAGAAGAAATAAGGTGATGGCCACAGAGATGGAGCGATAAGAGTGAACAGAAGCGGTCTGGGTTGGTAGTATACAGGACTTCATGTTTATTTAAACAAGAAGCTGTCACAGCTCATGCCTGGTTTTCTGGTATCACCAACTGGGTGAAAACTGTGATACAACTGAGGAGCAAAAGTGATCCAAAATCTGACTTAAGCCGGTTTAAGTTTGAGAGGCCATGAGAAATCCAAGTGAATATATTATATCGGAGATTGATGATATGGTTTTGGAGATATAAATGTGAGAATTGTTGGCATAATGATATATGTAAATCCATAGGACTGAATAAAATCACCAGGGAGAGAATGTCAGGAATAATCCCAATAAATTCAAACATTTTGAGGTCAACTAAAGGTAGAAAAACTGGCAAAAGACTATGACAAATAGCAGTCATAGTGGAAGGTGAAAACCCAATATATGATAGTGTCATGAAAGCCAAGAACAAATAGTACACCTGACAAAGCTGCGACTCAAGAAGTATTTTTAAGATAAATGAATGAAACTACTCATCTGTATTGAATGCTGCCAACAAGTCAATTAAGATGGGAGCTGAAAAGCATCCACTGAATTTAACAATATGAAAATCAATGACGACCTTACGAGAATGGTTCTGGTAATGGAGGTAGGGAAAAATGGGTGGGGAAGGATATCAAATCAAAGCTGGCTGAGGAATAAAAGGGCTCCAGCGCATAAGATTAACCAAGATTAGTTAAAGACCTTACTGTGTGTGTGTGTGTGTGTGTGTATTTATATATATATACATATATATATATATATCAAATAAACCTATAACTTGATAAAAAATGGGAACTATAAATAGGTGGTTCAAAAACAGAAACTTTGATGATCAAAAGCATATGAAAAGATGCCCAACTAATAATCAGGAAATGTAACAGCACTGCAGTGAAATACTGTGGTAGGCAGCGTCTAAGATGATTTTCAGTTATACCTGCTTCTCTAGTGTTCACACCCTCGTATAATTCTCTTAAGTGTGGGCTGGACCTCATAAATTGCTCTAATTAATAAAATATGGCAAAGTAACGAGATGTCTCTTTGGAGAGATAAGGTTACAAGCCCACTGTTACTTCCCTGGAACTTGTGCTAATTCTTTTGCTTGCTTTGAGTGAATCTAGTTGCTATATTGTCAGCTGCCCTTTAGAAAGGCACATACAGCAAAGAACCAAGGAAGGTCCCTTACCAACAGCCAAAGAGGAATATTGTACATGTACTTTAGTATAATAGCACAGAAAGAAGCAAATCCTGCTAAAAACCGTATGACTAAGGTTAGAAGTGAATCTTCTCCAATAAAGCCTTCAGATAAAAACCCAGCCCCAGCTAGCACCTGTTTGCTGCCTGTCAGAAAACTTGAGGCAGAGATAACCAGCTGAAGTCTGTAATCACAAGAAACTATAAGATAAACGTTTGCTGTGTTAAGCCACTAAGCTGTGGGGCTATTTGCAGTGCAGTTATAAATAACAAATACAAAAATCATTTTATTTCCCTCAAATAAGCAGTAATCTAAAATTTTGATTAAAACAAGGGTTGTTAAAGATGTGGAGACCAAGGGAATATGCTTATACTGCTGATGTGGGTGTAAATGGGTTCAATCACATTGATAAACAATTTGACTACCCCTGGTAAAGTGAAGATGCTGTACCCTCTTGCCATCAATACTCCTTCTAAGGACATAATTTCATGCAAGCCAAAAGAAATATAAACAAATATGATTATTCAAAATTGTTTACGAGAGTAAAAACCGGACAACCTAAATGTTCAACAATATGTGAATGGATAAATTGTGATATATTCATGCTGTGGAATAATACATTAAAGTTAATATAAATGAACATGATGTTCATTTGGGTATGATTTTGGTAGATATAAAAGATATAAACAATGTAACCACTTATAAATAAATATAATAAAATATAAAAATTGTATGGGAATGGCACATACCTACTTTTATAGTCAACCTTCTAGAATGAAGGGATGGGAATTAAATGAGGAATGATTTAATTATATCCACAATATAATATTTCTTTGGGGAAAAAAGATCCAAAGAAAATATGGCAAAATATCAATGTTAATTAAATTTGAGGGTGGGTGGGTACATGGCGATGAGTTATATTATTTTCTGCTTTTCAGTTTGTTTGAAGTATTTCATAATATTTTAAACTTTGAGAATTGTGAGTTTTGGGAGCCTGGGTGGCTCAGTCAGTTAAGCGTCTGCCTTCGGCTCAGGACATGATCCCAGGGTTCTGGGATGGAGTCCTGCCAGGGTCCTGGGATCGAGTCTCACACTGGACTCCCTGATCAGCAGGGAGCCTGCGTCTCCTTCTCCTTCTGCCCCTTCCCCTGCTTGTGCTTTCTTTCTGTCAAATAAATCAATAAAATCTTAAAAAAAAAAAAAAAGAATTGTGAGTCTTGGGAAGATAGCTGACACAATAACAACAAATTAATCCTAGAGTTTTCCAAATAACGTAGAAGAAAAAAAACCCTAGATTTTAATAATTTATGATTTTATTATTCACTATTTTCTTTAATTTTAACCTATATCCTTATGTATGTTTTATTAGACGATAGATCACTAAATAAATTGTTCTTGTATATATGATGTTTGCATTTCCTGAAGGTAAGATTTAGAAACAAAATCTCCTAAGGTGGCGCATCAGAACAAAGTTTATTTTCTTCTTGACTGAGGATATACAGTGTGACGTAAAGAATACCCAACCGAATTATTAAGCTCACATTCCAGTATTGGTGCTATTTTGGGCAACTCCCTGGATTCCTTGTCTATAATAGCAGAGGATTAAATTAAATGATCTCCCGAGTCCTACCATTTTTAAGCTCCCTACTCTCCTTCAGTTCAACAGAATTTGGGAAAGAAGAGTTGTAATAAACTCATAGATATTTCCAGTTTTCAACTAACAACAAGAGATGGCCTCAACATGGCCAGGCTGTGTGGGGGACTGACAACTTCTTTTTGACATCACTGTCTTTGTACTCTCACTGCTTGTTCTCTCTAACCTGGTTACTTACTTTCAGGTTTAGATGAAGGAAGAATTCAGAAGCAAAAGTGGATAAAAGTAAAAATCAGAGTTAAGTCAGCGGGAGGGAAACATATGTGTGTGTTAAATTTGGTGCCTTAATAGTGCTGGGTGCTCCTTCACATTTGGGGATATAATTTCTTCAAAGAGAATAGAGATGAAAATGGATCAGAATGCCAAGAGATTGGGTTGAGAAATGAAAAGCAATACTACCTGCAATCTTCTTAGCCCAAGTTTTTACCAACTAGCACTGCATACGACCAGTATTTAATCTGTTAGAAAAACAGTTTTAGATAGATCAGAGAAGAGGATGTTGGGAAAATCAAAAGTAGATGACATAAAAGGATTTCTAGGAAAGCACTATGCAATTGGCTTCATAATTACCTTGTTGATAGGTAATAGTAATAATTGACCTGACATTCATAAATTAAAGGAAGTATGAGAAAAATAACCTAGTACTCCATGAATACAGTAGTTCTACTTTGGTTCAGCTCTAATAATACTCTCTTTCATAAAATATACCTCTGCTGAACAAATGCAAAACTTTCCCTCAAATTTCACATAACCAGGCTCAATGCCAAAGCTAGAAAAGGACTGACTGATTAGGGCACTTCTAAATTACACATATTCTTTCAAAATGGCATAATTGATTACAGCTTGCCTTTGGGATTTTTGTGATAGGAGCATTTTCCTACATAACGTAGTTGATTTGATAATATGTTTAATGGGACACATAACAGAAGGAGTGCTTAACTGTGCCATAGTATGATGCTAAACTGTTTAAAATATGATGTCACATGAGAGGGTTATTTTTTTTTATCTGAAATCTCTTCCTCATTTAAGATATATTATGAGAATAACAATAAACTTGATTTTACAGTAGCTTCTCCCTGCTCCCTCCCCACCCCACCCCCGTTTTTTTGCAGTCAGATTCAGTGGTTTATATTATCCACTTAAAATTATTTCTTAGGAAAATGTGGATAGGGAACTTTATTGCTCTTTGCACTCTGCATGTGTGATATGGGCACAAAACCAAGAATCCTGGGAGGCCCAAGCAGCTGGAAAAGGCAGGGTAACATTCCTGCCCTGGAGTGTCCAGAACTAAAACGAAGACAGATTTTTGCACCTAGATGTGGGGTGTTACTAGAATAAATACCTAAAAACATAGAACTGGCTTTAGAATTGGGTAATGGGAAGAAACTGGAAGAATTTTGGGAAAATGATAGAAAACGCCTCAATTTCCTTGAACAAATGCTGCAGAAATATGTTCATGACACTGCCGGTAAAGACTCAGAAGGAAGTGAGGAGCATAGTGGAGAAAATCTGCATCATCTTAGAGAATATGTAAATCATCAAAAACAAATTGTTTATAGAAATATAGAGGTGTTAAATATGCTTCTGGTGAGAGTTTGAGAAGGAAATGAGGAACATGTTATTGAAATTGGAAAAAAGAAGATCCTTGTTATTTAGTGGCAGGAAGCATAGCTGTATTGTGCCCTACAGTCATGTGGAAACAGAACTTATAAGCAACGAACTTGCATATTGAGCTGAGTAGATTTTCAAGTAAAGTGTTGAAGGTGTCTCTTGTTTCTTCTTGCTGCTTATATTAAAAAACACAAAAGGAAAGAGATAAGTTGAGGAAAGAATTGTTTAGCCAAACAGAAAAAGTACTTAAGATTTGGAAAAACATCGGTTTACACCGATTTCAGAAGATGCTAAAACTAGGAGATTCACTGCCAGGAAAGTGTGCTCTAGGAGAGAAAGCCAAGGGTGTGGCTTTTGCCAGCGCCTTGAAAGGATCAAATTTGCAGAGTGTAAAAGCACACAGAGGCCTCTTTAAAGAGATCAGGCATGTGCTCAGCCATCTCAGCAGAAGCCAGAGAAAAATGGTATTATTCAGGCAAGATCTGTGGAGGAGCCCCTTGTCTAATGGAGTGAATCCCTGTGATATACGTGAGAGACCCACAAGGTCCTTGAGGATGTTATATCAGCAGAAACTCTGCCAGCTTAAACTAAACGGGACAGAGACAGGACAAAATGAAGGAAGGTAGTCAAACTACCAAAATTATTAAGGTTAAAAAAAAAAGCTGATAGAATTACTCAATTACAAACATATACTATTCTTCAAGGAAAAGGAAGAATGACTGAAAGGGCAGAACTGTGGGCCCAGATGGAACCAATAGCCACAGAAGATTATTCCCAGGTCTTGAAACCTAATGGAGTTTACTACTAGTGTTTCTAAATTTGCTGGGACCAGTGACTCCTTTTTTTTTTTTTTTTAATCCTTTTGTTTTCTCCCTTTTTAAATAGGAATGTTTACAACTCATATCTCATTTTTGTCACACCACTGGATTTGGGGAACAGATAACCTGTTTTCTAGTTTCACAGGTCCACAGATGGAGAGTAATTTTGCCCCAGAATGAATCATACACAGAGTCTCAATTATACCTGAGTTAGATGATTTAGATGGTAAGATTTGGGTCTTTTCAACTGATGATATTTAGATGAGATTTTAGACTTTGGGTTGATGCTGTGATGGAGTAAGACTTTTGAGAATGTTTGGGTGAGTTGAATATATTTTGCAAGTGGATGGATGTAAACCTTTGGGGGCTAGAGAATAGACTGTGCAAGGCTGAATAACGCTCCCTCCCCCAAAGATGTCCAACCTCTAGAACCTGTGAATATCTGGGGCAATAGGAAACTAATGGAATGTGTTTATTCTTGATCCACAAATTCTTCAACAATAATTAGTTTCACATACTTACAAATATAACACATAGCACACAGCATATTCAGTTAAAAGAGCATTGTAAAACATTTACATACAGTGCATTTATCCTAACAAGTTCTCAGGTAAGCATCAAATGTTTTCCACAGGGAAAAATAAATACAGGATGATTCAGTTGTATCTACAATCAAGAAAGAATCACCAGAATATATATTTTTTTAAAGTTCGCATTAAATTTATGACTCTCTGAGCTCTCATCTAAGGGATTTTTTTATTATGATTATATTTTTCTTAATCTCCTGTAGAAGCAAAACCCTACATCTGATTTTCAGAACAAAATATTTTAACTATTTCAAAATAAGATTCTTAAATATCAAAAACATTATAATTCACTTTAATTGATAGTATAAATATATGCCATATGCCCTGTGGTGATATCAGTATACAGGAGACATAAATGCAGAAAAAAAAAAAAAAAAAAACTTAAATGTTTGGGCCAATCCAGACTTAATAATTACAATTATATGTTGAAGACTACCCCTGTGTCCCAGAAACTGCTGTATGGCATATATAGTACACACACACACACACACACACACACACACACACCTATTGCTAGTTATAATAATGGCCTACAACACAAATATTATTATTATAGCTATTTTATAGGGAATTTTAGTAATCTTATGGCCCTATAGGTGTCTGTGGTAGTTGTTGGCAATGGAACACTACTATTAAAGCTCACAGATTATCTATTATGCCATGCCCTTGAATCTGGAGAGAAAAGGCTTCTGTCATTATCTCAAAGAATTCATGTTTTCCCAATATGGATAAGGAGTGTAATTGGAAAAAAAAAAAAAAAAAAGACCAACCCTCTACCTGTGATTAAAGGCATAATAACTCTATTTGTCCTAATGTTCATTGTTCTTTTTTTTTTTTTAAAGATTTTATTTATTTATTTGAGAGAGAAAATGAGCAGGGGGAGCAGCAGAGGGAGAAGTAGGCACTCCCCACTGAGTGAGAAGCCCACTGCTGGGGCACCATTCCTGGACCCTGAGATCATGACCTGAGCCAAAGTAAGATGCTTAACCAACTGAGCCGCGCAGGCGCCCCTTCATCCTGTTCTAAAACATTATGGGCCAATGGAAGAAAACACTCAACAAAACTCAGTTCTGAACTCTAATTTTATTTTGTCATAATCAAGGAAGTCATAGTTGGGACAATACAGTCTATAAAATTCAAGACTTTCTAGATTTTCTGAATGAAAATCTGATTTTATAATAATTACCCTATTAAATCTCATAAAAATTTTGTGAGACTAATAAGCCAAACACTCTCATTTTAAAGATAAATGGTTTCAAAATTTATGAGAAAGTAATTCTACATTCTTCTTTTACTACATAGCCACACATTCCATTTATAGTTTTCACCAGAAAAGGCCTTAAATTATTTTGCACATTTACAATAGTTTGATTCCCATAGCAGTTGGCCCTTGACCACATAAAGTTGAGGGAAAGTTTTTATTTATTTATTTATTTATTTATTTATTTATTTGTTTGTTTGTTTGTTTGTTTTTAGGGTAGAGGAGTAATGTGTCAAAGATTGTAAATCTCTCCTGTTCTACGTCTGCATTTAATCTCTTAAAACATAATTTTATTTCTACCTATGATATATAGACCAATAATTTTTTTTTCCATGTAAAGCTATTCACCAAGCATTTCACCATTCTAAAAGAGAATGCTAAAAGAGAATCTGAAATGATCAATTCTACCAATTAAACTTCAATAGTAAGATCTCTGGTTTAGAACTGACGTGGCATATTTACAGTTCATGGTTCAGAGACTTAAAGCATAGTCAGTAAATGATTTAGGAATGTAGACATTTTTAAATAGAGGCACTTGACTGCTGGGTACTCTGTACCCGAGTTCTCTATAAAACCACTGTGATGTATAACATAAGAATTTCAACGTTTCCCTTGTCAATTTTCTTCCCAACACAAATGTTTTAGTTCCAATTTGTACATATACATATACTCATATACACACATATCTAGATGTTCTCATAAACCTATGACATACATATACTGTATGTTCTCTTCATGTGTTTGTATTAATAATAGCTTCTAGTAGCTATTGAGCATGAAATAGGTCCCAAACACTGGTCTAAAAGCTCATATTGACTTACACATTTAATCCTTACAACATTAGGTATGTTCTATTAATATCTCAATTTTGTAGACTGGAAAACAAAACAAAATAAAACACACCAAAAAAATTAGACACAGATATAAATTTTCCAAAATGAAGTAAGAAGTAATCAGTGCCACAGGAATTTGAGCCAAAGCAACCCAAAACCAGAAATCATCATTTAATCTTCATGGTAATGATGAAAGTGAAAGCACATACCTCATTTTATAATTAAAGAAACTGAGGCGCATGGAATTTAATTTATGGAGAAACTAATAACTAGGATATAGAGCTGTGAGAATTTCAACCCACATTATCTGATCCTAGAAATTACAGTCTTGTCTATTTCATTACATTGCCTTTTTGTTAGAAATTTGCCTTTCTAGAACCATTGACTACACAACACCATTACATCTATGCATCAAAAAATGTTTCATTCAAGAGGCCATGGAAAGAAATGTGGCTATCAAACACCCTTTGGTCCTTTACCTACCATGGGCAAGTAATGATAAAATGCTAATCTACTAAATGATAGATAAATTCTTAATCTACCAACTTCCTTAGCCAAACCAGTACCCAGTACACAAGATCATGTCTTGTCTGTTGGTTATTTCTAATTCCTTCTCCCTTAACTGTTAGTTCTCGTAAGAAATGAGAGTCAGAATCTACTGTAGATGCTATTAATTAAAGTGCTTAAGTTCTTTGCAATCTAACCCTTCCCTAAGGAATTTCATGGCCTAACTGGGTGTTTCAAACACTAACTTCGGTTATTATGTGCCTTGCTCTTAGAAGCCATTTTGCATATACAAATAAGATGCATTATATGTGCTAACCACTCTTCTAGTCACTGTGCGTGTATCATCACTAATCCTCACCACACAATCCAGCTAAGGATGTACTACTCCCTTTTATATATAAGGGACATTGGAAAGGATAGGTAATTTCTTCAAGATTGACTAGCTAGTAAGTGGCAGATCCAGGATTCAAATTAAGGTCAGTTTGCCTCAAAAGACTATCCTGTGTCCACTTAATCACACAGCTCCACAAAAACAAATACATTCCACTCTGCATATACAGATAAGGCTGAAAATAATGTATACACACCAATCACAGACACGTACATGGTGCGTACCCTTCGGCATGTATCTATTACTTTTCTCGTGCGTCACATGCTTATATATGTTATGTGTAGATAAGGGAATGTATTTAGAAAAACAAAACTCACTACAATGTTAAACAGCTTGAGATTTTTAAAATCCAGATTTAAAATGATGTAATAGGCTATTTTCTTCCACTTTATTTTGTGAATGCCTCCAATTAATGCTAGAAATGTAGTATTTCTCATAAAAACTTAGAAAACTTCCTTTGATCAAAGTTTAATTTAGCAAACCTTTAAATTTTAAACCAGTAGAGTTTTTCAACCTCATAAATGTCTATTTTAGAAATAGAATAAACACCAGTCAGCTGACTTATTTTTAAACCAGCTGTGAAAATTTATTATGAAAATATCATCCCTGTCTCCAGTATAAAAGACTGATTGAAATGTAAATTTCTATAAGATTTTTGATGGCCACAATAAATATAAAATATGGAGGTATTAAGAGCATTATCTACTCTTGTAAACACTTGGAAGACTTTAATTTTAAAAAGGCTTCGGGTCTTTCACAAGGTAACTATAGTAATGCAATAGGAAAAATGGAATATCTGCCATTTTTTTTGTTACATTCTTTCCTGTTTTATACATTTGATTTATGTTTTTACAAGAATTGCTTTATCAATGAATTTCAATACATTGCTTGCAGGCACAAGTTTGAATTCCAATGGGTTTTTTTCAGTCAACTTCATCTTTTAAATGTTTAGAACATAAATTAGGCTAAAATTATTTTCTTGAATTTTACTGTGTGTACACAAGCATGCTGTTTCTTGGTATTCCAGTTATGTCCCTTTGAATTTTTTAGTCCATGTGGTGGTACAAGTGTCCCATATGTTCAAATTAATTGTATTTTTACAAGGAAAAATATGCCAAATCCAGGGATAGAATGACATCTATAAATTTATATATGCAATTGAAAGTATAAATAAATTGGTCAGAGGACTCTACTTTTTTCCAACATTAGTTTGTATCTCAATTTTACAACCTGTTTTTTAGTAGAAGAAGGTCAGGTCAAATTGCAGTCAATTATAAGTAAAGTAAGAAATGCTATGCTAGGTAACCATGGTATAGATTTGCATAGCTGATAACCATAATTAGGGACTTTGCTCTTTGAAAATGTCATAATTATCTTTGAGCCTAAAAATGGCAGAACTGAAATTCTGATACCCAACTCTGGTATCACATTTATGTCAAATTCTGATACTGGATATTAAATTCTAGAGACAATTTTTAACCAAACACAAGCAAACAGACACTTGCTGGCAGTTTCATAGGAAGTTCATGCTCATTCAGTTGCCTTCCATCATACAAAATGAAATAGCATATTCTCTTCCTCCTCCTGGGGTGCCTTCCTTCTATTACAGTGAGTTTTTCTATAACATACGTCATCAAGAACACATGAGACAAATGGGGGGGTACATTCTAAGAATGAATATAATTTAAATAATTCAAAGGAAAGCCAACAGCAATTTATTGATGCTCTGGCATTTCTAAGAATGGAATATTAAATAGATATAAAACTGATTTCTGAAATAAAACCTAGGAAAACCGATGGTTCAAAGAAGATAGAAGTAAGTAATTGCTGAAAGGACTTTATTACTGTTGATTTCATCTGAACAATTGTCTAGCAGGCATTCATTAACCTGGTCCGTTTATACTTCTATGAGAGGCAGCTGAAAAATACCAGGTAGCTAGGAATGACTCCTCTATTTGGGGAAAATGTGTACCTCTATATTGAATTTCAGCATAGGAGCATATGGAACTTGAGATATTTTCTAATTTCCCTCTGGTTTAGTCCTAGAATTCATGGCTCTGTGCCTCAGTGGTTATTGGCTAAACTGTTCCAGTGATCAGATGGAAACAGAATCCCTTTTCTCCTCAAGTTAGAAGAAAAAGAAAATTAACCAACCAATCAGCCAACATGCACACATATCTGTCACAAGGCATTTTGCTGGATACTTTGAGACCTACCACAGAATAAGGCATGACAGTAGTCCTGAGGAAGTCAAAGCATATACAGGAGTCAATTAGTTCCTGCCGTGCAGGATACTGATTCTAAATACACCAGAACACATTTAGATACTCGAATTACTGGATTTCTTAATGGCATGTGAAACTCCTAATTATTCTCTTCATTGGAATGCTTGGGTGTATGCTTTTGGTTGTACCCAATTTTGTTTTTAGGCAACCTGTACAAATTTCTCTATTGTAAATAGAGGCTTCTATTTCCTCCCCAAACTCCATTTTTAGCGCAATGTCTTCTGCACTTCAAAATCTTTTATCCTTTCTGTGCCTGGACCTCTCCCTGGGAGTATCCTATAAACAACCTGAATTCAGCATTTCTAACCTGGAAGTCATGATCTTCTGCATAAGGCTGTTTCCCTGTCCTAGAGTTGGTATCCTTGCAAACATTTTGAACATTAGCCCGTTTTCCCACCCGAAAATACAGTCATTATCTCTGACTCCTCATCCCTTCCTTTAGATATGCTGTCAGCCAGTGTGTTACCTGAATTTTCTACCTCCCCTGTCAGACCCTTCGTTCAAGTCATCTTTCCTCATTTAGATTAATGAAAATGCCATCTCAATTGATTTTTCTACAAAACAACTAAGAGTAATTTTTCTAAAACAGACATTTGATAAACTCACTCTTCCTAAATTCAGTCAATGACTACAAATCTTTCAGGATAAAAGGAGTATCCATATCAATGACTTGTATGGTTCTCTATGATCTGTGCTCTGCTTTATCTCGTCCTTACCTTTCACTATAAAGTTAAAGTGCACTAACCTGTGAATTCGCCATGCTTTTGTCCAACACAGATCCTTTGCATAAACTATTCCCTCTCCTTGTAAGCCCTTGCTCCTATTCTCTCTTCCACTTGACAAATCCCTATTCATCATTCCAGCATATAGTGCTCTATAACGTCTATGGTTTTTGTGAGCATTCCCCTTCCATACCTGCTTCTCAGACTAGAAAAGGCTGGGCCTTGGGGGAAAGCAGAACTCAGATAACTGGAAGGAAAGTGGGGAGGACACTGAATGTGACCTGGCCGAAATAGGCACCATTTGCACCGGGGACTGAGAGTAAGCCTGCCCTAGTGGCCCCCACACCGTGCAGCAAACCTGTCTCAGTGCTTAACATGCTAGGCTCTGTTCTAAGAGCTTCCTGCGTATAAATCATTTACTTATCCCCCAAATCCTGCTTTCATCCACATATTATAGATATGGGAGATTAAACTGCATGACTAGTGATAAATTCAGGATTTGAAATCATTCGTTTGACCTCATGCTTGTTCTGGGTCTACATGATTAGGAAGTTCCTAAAATTACATACTGAAGAATGTGGGCTCATTACCATTGAATTGTTCCTGAAAAACAAAGAAAAATAGCATAATCTTCTCTCTTAGACATCCTTTGGGAACAAGTGGTGCTCTTTAAAAACCACAATGAACATAAAGATACAATTCTCATAAAATTTGAACAGGAAAGGAGGTATTAAATGACAATGGATGTGAAAAGCATCTTGTTACTTCTTTTCTGGGCCTCATATTTCTGCAGATGATTACATCCCATCTCAGCCTTTTATTTTTCTTGTTGAATAATTTTTCATAGACCTTGTTCTGCACACTCATCATCTTTGATAATCCTTTTGATACTTTTTTTTTATTTCTAAGTCTCTTTTCAGCAGATCGAATAGCTAAAATAACATTACTCTAAGTTTTCCTTTCTATAACACTTGAAGAAACAATGTTTGATTATTTAAGGCTAGTATTGGCACATGTGGGAATGATTGTTCATAATGAACTATGGACCTTCATAGCTGGGTTTGCACCATGAACATTGCCTCTTTCTTGTGTGTAGTTTATTTTTTCCTACCCAAGATTATTATGCTATACTATCCCTATTGAGTATAATTCTCTGCAACTATACTATTTACCATGGAACCTAACTTAGGTTAAATTCTGTTCCTGTCATTTGAAAAGCTGCATAATAAATAAAAAGTAATTTGTCATTTTTCTGATGCCTTCTGGGATGTATTTATCGTACTTCTAACAAGACATGAAAGAGACCACTTTTATTCTGTTCTCTTGGAAACTGCCCCGTAGTCTCACATGAAAACACATCCGGTCTGCTTTGAAAGGATTGCTGCACCATCGTCTAGGGATGATGACGATGATGATAGTCAGATGCTGTAATAAATTATTTGTACAAACTTATTTAATCTTCAGAACAAATGTATAAAGTATTATTATCCCGACTTTGAAGTTAAGGAGACTAAATCTTAGATATTGTAACTTGGCATTATCATGCCCTTGGAACTGTGATTTGAATCGAGTCTAACTTCATCCAGATATTGGAATAAATTGCCTTAAATAATGACCATCTCCTCAATTGTCCTCATTACATAAATATATAATCTGTTTAATGACCACCTCCTCAGCTGTACTCATTACATAAACACATATATCTGCATAATAATTGTAATGCTGCTGCAATGTTAAAAAAAAAAATATTGAGGTCCTAAATGTCATATACAAAAAGGCCCAGGACCAAGGTCTGTTGAAAATATTGTAAAAAATATTGATCCAATGCTACAGTGACTGAGTTACTGTCAAATTCTATTGGAAAAGCTAGATGTGGCTTGTATATTCTTTCATTCATTTTGTGCTATAAATACAGTAAGTTCCAATTTATAAACAAAATTTTGTTTATAGATTGAAATAAATATGATGGAGTGGTGAGTTCTTCTTGAACTACATATATTTCCAACTTTTAAAAAAGAAAATTTTCCATATATTTAAACCTTGTTCTTTATAAATCTAGAATTCACAAATGCCCTTTTGAGATATATATCTATATTTTAAATCTGAGAACACAACTCAAGGTCTATTTGCATACATGTTCTAGATCAACTTTATTAACTTCTTTCTCCCCTATTAAAATTAAGACTCAGTATAACCCTGAAAAAAGGCAAATCACTACTAAAAAGGTTTACTGTACTAGTATAATATCACCAAAATAAAGTCAGAATCAAATACAGGGTATTTTGATGTTTAAAATATAACTATGAATGTATAATAATCATACCAAAGAATTACATGAAATCATCAAATAGTCATGATATAAAACATAAAATAAATATTACTTTTAATTATTGGAATTATTATATAAAAACTATTTGGCAACCATAAACAAAATACACCTTGTGTTTTTGCTTTCAACTTAATTTTATATTGTCTTTTAATTAAGATTTTTAACTCCAGATTATTAATTCTGGTTCAGCATTCTAGGCACTCTAAATTATTAATGGATGGGGGTGGGCAACTAGAAACTTCATCAAAAATATATATAGCTGTACACAGTCACACTTCAACCTTTCATTTTACAACTTTGGAAAACAATTAAGATATAATACATCAATCCCTTCACACACACCATTTCTTAGCAGACATATTGGAGGGACCACCAAAATAATTAAGCAGCAGGAGAGATTCAATAATGAGGGAAGATTAAGAAACTAAATATGTATAATTTATCTTAGTCACAACAACTGAGATATGGGTGAGTGTTGTCATATTTGAATGAGATCTTCAAAGACAGAAATTAACGGTTTACACATGGTAGTAAATAGGCAACAGCAATTAAAGGAAACATTCAGACAAAAATCAATAGTAAGTAATTTTATGATAATTTTGTGTATGTGTTGTAGAACTAGACTTAGAAAAAATAAAATTGATTAATATAACATTCTGGCCTGGGTCAAGTTTTCTTGATTTCAAAGGCAGCCATTTTTACAAATAAGCATATAATTTTCTTTCTTTTTTTGCTACTCAGACATGCTTAAACATTACACATCACAGTTTTCCTCTTTTCCTGTTATATTAAAATATTTAGCATGGTATTCTTTCAAGATTAGAAATTTGTAGTTAATAAAAACTTGGCTATTTCTTTTTTTACTTTATTTTAGTAATCCAAAAATAAACACAGTGATCAGCATAAAATGTGTCACCCCTCTCACTTAAGCTTAAAAATGAAGGTGTGAAAAACAATGAAGGTGTGCTAGTTGGACTATTAGCTAATGGTATGTAAGCTAAGGATCATAAAACACAGTAAGTCACTGAATCAGTCCAGCATTTCTTTCTCAGAGGTATGGGGTTGCTGTTAGCTTCAATCTCACTTGCTTTCTTTTAATGTTCTGTAAAGAGGTGGTAAATATGACATTTGTTACTTTCATATTGCATTTGACATGTGTGTAGGGATTATGAATTATTCAAAAAAATACTATGGTGCCTAAAGAAGTATTGGAAAGTAATGATAGAAATTTAAACGTGAAAAGAAACAACGAATTAAAATGCTTCTCATAAAAGATGATAGCAAAACTGGTACTATAATACAGGGCTTATATACCTGGTTACTTCCTAGATCCCTTAGGCCTTATTGGTAATGTTTCTGTATACACAACTCAGGCTGTGTCAGTTTGTTCTCGCTGCTTGAACATCAAATATGTTTGGGAAAAAAGAAAAAAATCAAGAATCAGTAAGACTACAGAACTACAGATTTTCCTCTACAAGAAACAATTGGCACGATTTACATAACACTGGCTACAAATGGCATTCAAAACCAGTAGAAGATTAAAAGGCAAAAACCAAAATGGCCCCGGATGTGGTGAAGAGGTAGAATACTATTATATGGAATGACTTTAATTTATCTCTTAGAAGGACAGGTGCTGCTTCTCTGCAAAAATGCTTAAAGGTCAGCAGCCTCATGAAAACATTCTTACCTTGTGCCTGCATTCTCAAACACATTCAAACTTTTGATAGGGGGTGACAGCAATTTTTATTCACTCAAGGAGTGCCTCATGGGGTCTGGAACCCCCACAGAGCTGGAAAACACATGGCGAGCAAGACAAATGAGAATGTGCACTCACACATCTCCCTGCCTAGTGGGGAGTTCAGACAATTAAACAAGGGAGAACAATAAGGAATGATGAGCATGGCATAGGGTGCTGGAAAACCTATAGCAAGCTAGCCTTGTGAATCCACAGATCGGGTAAGGCCTTCCCGAAAAGAAAAGTTGGTAAAATAGAAACCAAAAGGGCTCACTGGCTCTCCAAGTGAGACCTAGGTGTAAAATCTGTTAGAGTACTACACACATACACACACACACACACACACACACAGACACACACACACGCGCATGCACACACGACAAAGAAAAAAAAAAGAAAAAGAAAAAGAAAGAAAGAAAGATACCAAGAAAGAAACCAAGAAAGAAAAAAGATTAAAAAAAAAAAAAAAAGGTGTGTGAATCTAATTTTGCTTGACAGATTTAACCAGCTAGGTCAATCAGCTGGTACATGGCTTATGAAATACACTTATCTCTGAGCTTTAAGTAATAGCTAGAAGATTTTCATACTCTACAGAACTCTCTTTAATTTCTCTGATTATTTCACTGAGCTGGATCATATTCTTTTTTTTTTTTTTTTTTAAGATTTTATTTATTTATTTGACAGAGAGAGACAGAGCCAATAAGAGAGGGAACACAAGCAGGGGGGTGGGAGAGGAAGAAGCAGGCTCCCAGCAGAGTAGGGAGCCCGATGCGGGGCTCGATCCCTGGATCCTGGGATCACGCCCTGAGCCGAAGGCAGACGGTTAAGGACTGAGCCACCCAGGCGCCCCTGGATCATATTCTAAATAGAAATTATTCAATAGCAAATGCAATATGTTTGTGCCCACACAACAGATCTTTTTCAGGTTAGGAAAATCTGAGAAAGGAAAAAAAAGTTCCTCAAAAAAGCTTAAGGCATTAACTTGGAGAAGTGAATCTCAAAGTTTAGGTTATGAAATTCTCTATGGTTATGAAAATCTCTATAAAAAATGGGATTTCTGCACCTGCACCACTCTTACTGAAATTCTAATTCAGGAGAACCGGGGCTGGGCTCAATCCTTTGCACTTTCCACTAGAACTGAGGGTTATTTTGATGCATCTGCTCCAAATCCACACCTTGAGAAATTAGAGGTTGTGCTACATATAGAGGTAGAAGCTGTTATTGGGGACAGCAGAGATAATTCACTCTCTCCTCCTTTCCTTCATCAAAGTCTTACGCAAGTCACAGGAATTGAGAAGAGGTTTCTCTGTACATACCCTAAACCTTGTTCATGGAAAAGAAGAGAGAAAGAACAGTATTTCCCAGGCTGGGCTGCACATTAGAATCACCTGGGGCGCTATCAAGGCCGACTGCTATTCTGGCTTTATCCTTGGAGACTGACTGGTCTGGGTGGGTCCCTGGCAGTGTTTTAAGTTCACTTGCTGCTTTTAACATGCATGGTGTTGGGGGTGGGGGGCAAAGCATATGCCAAAGGTAAGGGAAACTAGTCAGCATTTGCTACATTACAGTTTCTTTGCCAGAAGCCTTAATTTGTTTAATAGTCACATCATTTATATTATTAATAGTAAGCCTAAAGGTTGATCACTCAAAGGTACAAAGAGAGAGTCAGGATTACAATTCTGAGCTGCTTAATTAAATGCTCATGTTTATTTTTAGCTTGTTTTGTTTCTAACCCCAGATAAATTGTTCTTGATTTTTAAAAAATATATAACCTGTAATCTGCTACAACCCTAGATCACCTTTCTGGTGCTGAGATATGTTTTTGCATGGTGGCATGGCCCTTCAGTCAAAAGTTTTCTGTTTTAGCTATGTTATATAATTTCCTGTTGCATAGTGCTTGGCATGTACTCAATAATGTCAGATTTTTAAATGGCATTTCTAGCAGTGTTTTTTGGCAAGAACATGGATATTTGTTGTATTTTGAACTTTGTTGCATTCTAAAAATGTTACATATAGAAAAATGAAACTGTTGACACTAGAAATGGTAAAACTAAAGCAAAGATGGCATTATTAGGTGGGCTGGATGAAGAATATTCTCAATCTCCAGTGCACATTTCTTTGACATTTGCTAATTTATTGTATGTTAGGGAAGCTGTCAAGAAAAAGAGTAAACCAAAGAATAAACATAATATTGCGCAACTCTACCATTGAAGCTTGTGTCTAAATATGTGGTTTAGTGTGTGAAGAAATAAAGAGAACTTCGAAGTTATTGCTTTCAACACAACTTTCCTGTAATCTCAAGGTAAACTACTCCTGTCCATATAACTTTGGATAAGAATATAGCTTGCAAGGGAAAAGTTAATCAAGAAAAATAGCATAGTTATTAAATTTTTGTTGATATTAAAAAACAACAGTAAGATACCATCACCCTCAACGTTATTGCAACATTCTACTCAAGCCTGTTGCAAAGGCTGGTATTTGTTGCCTGTCTTCACTAGTAGACTGTAAACTCATAAGCAGAGATACCTTGTCTATTTTGTTCAATTCCATATTCCCAGTGTCTAGAGCAGCACTTATCACAGAGCATGTGCTCAGCAAACATTCATCCAATAAATAAAGGAAAACATGGGAGGAAGTGTTATCTTTGATGTTAAGATTTATTTTTCCTGAAATTGCAACCTCAAATGGTCTATGAGAATATACTGAGCTAAAAATTCTTTGAAATTTATTCTAATTTTTATTTTATTCTAGGATATTATGTACATACATACGGTACAATTATACCATAATTCGAGATAGTTTTTTGTTTGCCAAATTTTCCTATGTAAGTCTATGACTAAACTTTTAGACATCTGACTTTCATATACATCTTAAGGTATCTATCTGATAACGAGGAAGGGCAGTCTCTTCTTCCTGGGGTCCTACAACCAGAAAGCTGATAAAACTTTCTCTGGAAATACTAGCAACAGACTTCATAATGGAGGGGAGTAAATAAAATAAATGTGTTATCAGTTGTGTGATACAGAAGACTATTAAGACAGAGATTCCAGAGTTCCAATATGTGCACATGGGTACTCAGAGAACTCTGCAAAGGGTTCAGACGAGAAAATAAAATTAACTGATAGAGAGAGCCTGACAGCTTTTAAGGAGAGCTTACGCTTGATGCCAAAAGAACTAGAATTTTCTCAGGGAGTTATGGGTTCAATTTGAGCTACTGAGTATAAAAGGAAAAAAAAAATCTGATAAGGTACCAGAGAGATGCATTTACAAAGTCTCCTCCCTATCTCCTACTGCTTCAAATCTTCTCCTCCTCCTGACTTTCCTAGTAATGGCATTAGCGACTAAGATTGAAATTTTGAAGTCGTATCATACCCTTCACTCTCCAAGTTTCCTAAAATCTAACTCTTTCATTTCTTCCTTGGTTGATATCTGAGTTTACTGCATGGTTCAAACTCTCAGTAAGTCTGACTTGGACCGCCGCATCCTTGATGGTGGTCCAGCGTCAGGACATCAGCCAGGACTTTAAAGAAGTTAATCTGATCACTTCATGCCTGTATAAACTGCCCATGCTTTCCATTGTCCAGAGGAATAGGTCTAAATTCCTTTGCACCTCTCACTTCATTCTGCCATATCTGGTGTTCTGATCACAGCTGCTCACTAAGGCCTGAACACATCACGTACTTTCCACTTACTATGCCTCTGATTGTATTATATACGCTATGCCCTGGAGTGCTTTACCCTTCTCTGCATGATGGATTCCATTACAAGAGAAAATCCACATGTCACCCTTCTGGAAAGCCCTCTTGGATTCACAATACAAATGATTCACTCCATTCTTATGCCCCTTCACTCAGAGAGTCTGGGTTCACATCTTGACTCCATCACTTGTAACCTAGACATCCTTATGAAAGTATCTAAATTCTTGGTTTCTCCCAGAACCTGCCTCATAGAATTGTGAGGATTGTAGGCATTAATTCAAGGAAAGTACTTACAGCAGGGCCTGGAAGGTAGGTATTTAATAAATGATATGAATATTTTAAAAAGTAATCTACAGTCTCTTTCATATTATATTGCCCTGTAATTTTCAACCTGTAAGATAGTCTTTCCACGCTAGACCATAACATTGGAAAAGGCAATGTTTTCTTAATTAGATTTCTAGTACCCAAAAGAGTATCTAATATCATTCAATTTTCAACATTTATTGAATGCCTACCATTTATATAATTTGGTCCCTTACCTGGATTTATAAAAAGATAAATTGTCCCAATCATCAAGTAGCTTATAATGTATTTTGGGAAGTAAACCATACACAGAAAATTAGGAATTAGGCTGATTTCAAGACCCAACGCTGAGGGATGCCTGGGTGGCTCAGTCAGTTAAGCATCTGCCTTTGGCTTGGGTCATTATCTCAGGGTCCTGAGATCAAACCCCACATTAGGCTCCCTGGGCATCCTGGGCAACAGGGAGCCTGCTTCTCCCTCTCCTTCCCGCTCATGCTGCCTTGCTATCTCTGTTGCTGTCTCTGTCTCTCTCAAATAAACAAATAAAACCTTAAGAAAAGACCCAATGCTGAATGAGTTCTATGACCAAAGACAATGTGAAATGTAAAAAGTCAAGGCAGGCATAAATCCTTGAGGATAGAAGGAATTAGGGAATATTCTTGAAGAGAAAAACTTGGAAGGGGTGTTAAAATGATGGTATATATTAACGAAGGCATCAGGTGAGCAACACTGGGTAGAATGGCATGGAGATAGGCATGATCAGGGTAAGATCAATGTGGCTTATCACGGTTCCTATAGGAGAACAGTAAAAATCAGGGGTTGCAAACCACAATACTTATAGGCAGGTGAAGTGAGTGAAGTGGGCCGAGTATAAGGCAGTAAAAATATGAGGTTATGACAAACTAGAAGGTCTACACCCCTGTGTAAAGGAGAGAGCAAACTTCCAGCTATAATTGTTGTTGCATTGAAATGGGTAACGATGTTGCTAGAATTCGTGTTTTTTTTTTAATGAGATCTCTTCTAATTTTTAAGTAGTAGTAACTATTTTCAACGTTTAAAAAAACACTCTGTAGATCAAACAAATGGTGCTTTCCAAAGACTGATGGCTTTAGCTGCTAATTGGTAACCTCTGGAAAAGCCTGAAGTTGCCATATGCAGGTCTAACTGCTAGGTGAGATATTTATAACTCATATATTAGTATGGAGCCATTGAAGGTTTTTTGAGAAGTTTTATATGTTCAGAAATATTTTAAGCAGATTGTTCCAGGAAATTGTAAGATGGATTATTGAAAAAAAAAAAAAGTCAAGCAAAATGTTCGGTTTAGAAATTAATGTTCAAAAATACAGTTTAAAGTATTACCGGCAAAACTACAGTGTTAGTTGTGGAACTATAAAGACAGTGATCTAAGGTTCAAAGCAAATCACTTGAGCACCTCTCTAATTTTAGCTGATTCAAATTAGGAGAACTTGGGCAGACAAAAAACTAATTGCTCCCATTTCTCTTATTTCTCCTTTAATCAAGAGATTTACATAAGTGAGCTCATTAAAAGAAAGCCCTATCTCACCAAATGAACCTTGCCATTTTGTGTAATAATTATAGCACAAAAGGAAAGGTTAATCTGATTATACATAATAGGATAAACAGAACATTTTCAACATCTGTGCTAAGTAGTCCTGAATGTTTCTTATATGTACTCAAATAGGTACAATTACTTATGATTTTCAGTAAAAGTTGTCTTTGCACTCAGGCTTTTGAAAATTAGAAGAGTATAAATAAGCAACTATCATTTCCAACCTAAGGACAAACTATCATATTATAGCATGTACAAGGTGTTATAAGGAACCTCTTGGCTAAAGATTTTGCATGCTGTTAGAAGACATCCACAGAAAAGACAAATCTGTGCTTACTGTTTGGTGATCAAGTGTAATTACCTGGCTTTCCCTCTCCAGGGTGTTAAATTAAAAAGCAATGGTAAATCTATGGCTCATGTTAGTCTGTTTTTATGTATTAATAACACAATGATTATGGGTAATTCTCTTTCTTATGAAATTAAGACTTTCACAGAAACATCATTCGACTCTGTGATGATTTGCATTACTCCCAATACAGGCAGAACACCATTAGGGATGTGTGCCAAGGCACTTTGGTTTGCTGGCTCGTTCTCTGAGTTTTAGAAGGGTATTATTTTTAATTTTGAAGTCCTTTCTATCAACTCCCACACACTAATCCCTGTCTTGGGTCCCTGAAATGAATTCTGCTGCCAGAAAAATCAACTAAGATCATTTCATCCTTAATCACATACTCTCGTTTGGCACTTCCCACAACGGTGTTGCTGAGGATGCACCTGTAACAAACTAGGGTGTGGGGAAAGGGGTTACATTGGCCTAACACCTTGCTCATTTGCAAATGAGCTGGTCATGCGGGTTTTGGGGAGTAACTCAATTTCCTCAAAGAATTCTTTCTGAACTATCCTGATATAGTCTGATGTAAGAAAATTTCTCATTACAAAGGATATTTGAAGTTGCCACACCTATTCTACCACTTAACATTTCCTCCACCATATTTTGCCTATTACTTCCAGTTCTCCAGTGATTCCGATGAGAGATTTTACACATAGCTTCCTGGCAGAAATTCAGGCTCAATGAAAAAGAGGCCAAGTTAAGTAGTCCATTTAGAGGAGAGAAAATGAAAAATGGCGAACTCAAAGAATTAATATAATGTACTCGGTGAATAACTTATTTGCATTAATGCTTAGATCAGGAGTATTTTTGAAAGTACATGTAGTGTCATGATGTGTTGGGATTTTATTCCATTGTGTTTCTGTTCTGTTACATTTACTAACTTTTCTCTTATTCAAAATGGTATCAGTTAAAACGTTTTATTAACCAGAACTTCTAAACTTATCATGTAACAGTGGCTTACAAAAATCAACTTGAAACACAATACAATGTTTTGAAGTGCCTTCTGAATTATCAAAGAAGTATGTATACTTTTATTATCTAATTCATTTTATTCAGCGTAACACATAAAACCCTCCAGGTACTTGAATTTGAAATTTAAGCTTTAAACTTTTCTTAAGGTCCTTAGAGAACCATATAAGTTCAATTGCTTCTTGCTCCCCACTGCTACCCAGTTGCAGCCCACCTCCTCATCCCCTAGGCATCACGTAACATGCATAATGCATATTGAGCTTGCATTTTATCTCACTGTAAAAAAAAAAAAAAAAAAAAAAAAAAAGCTTAGTAGTCATCCCAGACTCAATGCCTGGAAGTATCTAATTGATCTTTTCTTCCCGACATCATTATTGTCTTGGCAGTAGCCTCTTCTCACCACATACCTTTCTCTTTAAGGATCCACCCATATCCTACCATGCCATTAACCACCATCTCGTATAATGGACTAGATCTCTATATGATCTCTGCTTATATGAGCTCCAAATTCATATTTTCAGTTGCCTATTAGACATGATCATTTAATACCCAACTGATGAGTCACACTCAAAGGACATAAAATTGAGCCCCTTATACCCTCTCATTTGAAAGCTGTATCTTCTAGAGTACTGGTTATATAGAAGGGTAATACATTGCTTAACATGTTCTTTTGGTAGTTTACCATGTGCAAGTACTAATCGATACTGCTTATATATACTATGTCATTTAATTCCTGTATCAACTTATGAGAAAATGCATTCATAGCTTCATTTTACAGGGATAACTGAGACATAGTTGTTAAATAACATTTTGAAAGCCATATTTTTGGCAGATGGTTGTGCCAGTATTTAAAGCAGGTAGTTTGACTTTGGAAGTGCTGTGTTGAAACACTTTCACTGCCTCTCCATAATCAGGAAAACCTGAGCTTAACCCCTAATTTTTGCTGTTTATTATGGATAATTAGATTTCCTCACAGGGTTGATGTGAGGAAAGCCTTTTATACAGGGTGATTATCCCTTCCCATTCTACCTGACACTTTCCCAGTTTTAGCACTAAATGTCCCATGTCTCAAGAACCTCCTGAGTTCTGGACAGATCTGGAAGTTGGGACACTCTGCCTTTATGGGTGGTACTTAATGGATTGTTTTTCCTACTCAAATTCATTTTACTGACACATTGTGGTAACAGTACTTTTGTCAAGTTCTTCCACCAATTTCCTTTATTCCCACAGCTACTCCTCCAGGAAGAATAACTTTATAATTGCCATTTAGTGCTTACGGTGTGCCAAGCACTATTCATTAGCTCAAATGTTATCTTTATGTCACAGATGAGATACAAAACTTTGAAGAACTGAAGCATCTCTCCCAAGGCTACACATCTTATAAGTGGTGAAGCAGGAATTGAAATGGAGGTCTGTTTGACTCCAAACAGATTCCCTGCTTTTAAGCTTCCTCCATATTTACCACGGTTCTGTTGAGCTAATCATGACATGTCTGTTCTTAAAATATTTACTGGCTGCCTAAGCAATATGACTGGCACTCAAGGCATATTACACTCTTTCCCAAACTATATTGTCAGCTTCATTTTCTTTCTTTAATTTAGCAGTAATGGGCAACATGGGTGGATCTAGAGGGTATTATGCCAGGTGAAATAAGTCAGAGGAAGACAAATACCATATGATTTCCTTCATATATGGAATCTGAAAAACAAAGGAACAAACAAAAAACAGAAACAGACTCATAATTATAGAGAACTGATGGTTGCTAGAGTAAAGAGGGGTGGGGGATGGGTGAAATTCAAGAGGATTAAGAGGTACAAAATTCCAGTTGTAAAATTAATAAGACACAGAGATGGAAAGTATAGCATAGAGAATATAGCCAATAATACAGTAATAATGTTGTATGGTGACAGGTGGTAAATACACTTATGATGGTGGGCATTGAGTACAGAATTGTCAAATCACTATGTTGTACACTATATCAACTATGCTTCAATAAAAATTTTAAAAAATTAAATAGCACATAACAAAGTGTATATCAGGAAATATTCATATTGAAATTTAAGCGTGCTTGAATGAATAAAGTCCAAAATCTTTAGAATAACTCTCATGACCTTTCATGCTATCACACTTAATTACAATACAATCTTTTCATGTGTATACTGCCTTTCATTCTCAATGGAATACTTATTTTACCCCAACACTGAGGAATAAATTAGGACAATTTCAAGTCTTAGTGATTTTGCCCATGCTATACTTTTTAAGTGAATTTTCTTCTCCACCATTTTAAAATGCTCACATCCTTCAAGAAGGCAGATGACACAATGTCTCATTCATCTTTTTGTGTTCAGGGCCTAGTACCACACAAGGTGTGTAGCAAACTTCAGAAAATACTTCTTGAGTCCAACTAAATGAATTGTCTATAAACAATGACAACACTAGCCTAAATACCACAACTCAATTCCTAGAGTGGTGAGTTTTCCATTAGGCCAACTTGCTTCCAAATCCTCTGGCAGACTGGAAAAAAAAATCAATTCCATTCCTTGTGCCTCAATTTCTTAAACTGAAAACCATCCTAGCTGATCCCTGGAGTTGTTACAGAAGAAAAGCATTTAAATTCAATTATGATTTTTCAACTCTTGATATTGCTTCCTAATATCCTGTTAGGCTAAGAAAAGTATGTATTATGCAAAATTCTCATAACCTTAAAAAATTAAGGGACCTATTTTTAATCGCCTCTAAATCAATTATATCAATTATACTAATATTTAATTCCAATCACTGCTTAAATGCTTATAATATTGGACTCTATTCCACTCTATCGATAATTTTTAATTTCTATGTTAGGCAATAAATATCCTTTATTACCAGACTTTTAAGTAGCTAAGTAATATACTGTATAGATTTAAATTCAATTTCCTCTTCTTTTCCTGTCCCATCATCAACAGATTGCCAAAATATAAGCAACAAAAGAAATATAGGGACCAAAAAAATACGGATAAGTCATAAATTATAGGTCTCCGAATATATACCAGCATTAGGAAAATCAGTGCAATTTAAATACATTTGCATTAATGAAGATAGATATACACACTTCTGGGATGGTGGCAGTTTTGCTTATTGCTCTCTATGTCGTATATATCATCACTAGACTTCATCCAAGCTAAATGTTACAGTGATAGTGAGAAAGGCAAAGGCTGAGACTTACCAAGGATCACTCCTTTCTACTTCTCTTTCTGAACATTCAGTGACTAGGCACAAGAGGCCTTACCATTCATTCTCAAAATCCCCAATTGAGCCATCATAATCCATTCCTAGGAAGGATCTGATACCAATGGCCCATACTCTATTGTGATTTATATTACAGTATTATCATTCCTGGGAATGTTTGATCCTTGAGACCCACCTCCAATATTAGAAATGCCCTGCTTAAGGGATTTGGAAGAGCAAAGTTGTGCCAAGTTTCTGGAAGCACTTCTGCATTTACCGTATGCACAGAGCCATGCATGGGAAGTCAGTTGTGTCAGCACTGCTGTTGAAAATATAAGTTATTTTTGTTTGTTTGTTTTATGTCCTTTAGTGAAAAAATATTTATTCAGTGTCTGCTATGTGTCAGGCACTTCGTTGTATCCCATGGATATAAAAGTGGACCAAGTTGCAGTCTAGCTGTGGTGACAAACATGGAAACATCTGATCATTATGCAATGAAATGAATGTTATGATAAAGGTAATTGTAAAATGCCCTAGAAGTATAAGAGGGAGCCTGGCTGATTCACTCAACAGGTATTTACTAAAATCCAACAAAGTGATACATATTGTTGTAGGTGCCAAATTTTACACTAACATATTTTTAAATTAAAAAATGAAAATCTTCCAATATTTGTGAGAGGTTTTTTTTTTCTCATTTATAGAAATCTTTGCATTACTTCAACCACTGGTTTTGAAATATTGAGGAAAAGTATGATCTAACCGTTATGTTAGTTTGAGCAACTTTCAGCCTCAATAAAATGGGAAGGTAAAGGACAAAAAAAGGGGAGAATCATTTTTTGACCTGTTTTTGCAGATATTTCTCAGAATAAAAAGCCATTTCCACTCAATAAAATGTTTATCTAAAATATAAAATACATCAGTTCCCAGCTTCTCTAATGCCTGTTTTATTGGTGATATTACAGGAGCAACACCACAATACAGATTTCACCAGGATGCCAGAAAGACCCCCTTTTCACTGGCTACTCTTCACAGGCATCAAATAAGAAGCAGGAGGAGTTGTGTTCTGCCTACAGGCATAGCAGGCCCTGAGAGCGGGAGTTGTTGAACTCACCCATGGCTCATCTAAGAGCTATAGACACATTTTTAAAAACTATTTTAAAATAATAAAATAACTGTTACAATTTTTGGACTACGTTTCTTCTTCTTCTTCTTCTTCTTCTTCTTCTTCTTCTTCTTCTTCTTCCTCCTCTTTTTAGATTTTATTTATTTTAGAGAGCATGAGCAGGGGGAGGGTGAGAGGGAGAGGGAGAAGCAGACTCACACCCCACTGAGCATGGAGCCTGCTGCTGGGCTTGATCTCAGGACCCTGAGATCATGACCTGAGCCAAAGTCAGACGCTTAATGGACTGAGGCACCCAGGTCCCCTGGACTACTTTTCTGAAAAATCAACAGTCCTCCCAATGATATTTTAAGTTTTCTACACTGCTTCTTCTGATATCTTTTCATCATGGTTTTAATGACCACCTTGTTATGCACTGAATTGTGTCCCCCTAAAATTTGTATGTTGAAATCCTAACTAACTCTCAATACCTCAGAATATGACTGCAATTGGAGATGGGAGCTTTAAAGAAGTGATTATATTGAAATGAGGTCTTCAGAGTGGGCCCTAATCCAATTTGATTGGTGTCCTTGCAAGAAGAGGACATTTGGACCACAGACATGAGGGCCGCATATACACATGCAGAAGACCATGTGAGAACACAGTGAGGAATGGCTGTTGGTAAGTCAGCCTGAAGAAACCAAACCCGCTGATGCCTTGACCTTGGACTTCCACACTCCAGAACTCAGAGAAAATAAGCTTCTGTTGTTTAAGCCATTCAGTCTGTGGTATTTGTTAGGGCAGCATTAGCAAGCTAATACACCATCCTATCAACTCATAACCTTCAAGAACTGTTCAAAAAAGTAACTCCCTTTGGGGATGCCTGGGTGGCTCGGTCAGTTAAGCATCTGACTCTTGGTTTCAGCTCAGGTCATGATCTCAGGGTCCTGAGATCGAGCCCTGCATTGGGTTCCACACTTGTCCCTCTCCCTCTGCTCCTTCTCCACCCCTTCACTCTCTCTCTCTCTCTCAAGAAAATGAATAAATAAAATCTTAAAAAAATAGTGACTGCTTTTGGAGTATGTTTTTTGGGAAAGATTGTTCTCACCCCAACCACAGTTCTGATTACAAGTTGGCAGGTATACATTTTGTAGAGATAACTGAGAAAGCACTAATAACTTCTTAAAGTATCTATTAGACACCAAGACTAGAGTTCCTTTTCGGTTTCAGGCTTTGCTAGTTGTTGACAGGTCCTAGGGTGGTAAAAGTATTAAAAATTATTAGTAAGCTATGAGCGAGTATATCAGAGTATCTTTTTTGAGAGTGGATTGATGGAATGAAACCTGAAGGAAAGAAGTGGAAAGCCATGTTGCCATCATGGTATGTGGTGGGTTGGGGTAAGAGGCCTAAAGGGATAAGAGAATGAGGCAGCTAATGGCTAGAAGGCAAATTTCAGCAACTTGACAGTTTTCAGTAAGACCAGCATTGCTTTAGTATCAATAACATTTCTAAAATTCAAATTGAATATTATTCTTCTTTTAACTACTATCATGATCCTCTCTAACCTATTGGATATTTTTCTATTCTTTACTCCTCTAAAAATAAGTCAGTTCCCCCCCCCCCTAAATTTCCCTTCTACTTGGTCTGTTAAATATAATCAGGTAGATGGATGATGATCATTGCAAAAATTCTAGAAGGGACAATTCTGTCAAAAAACTCTAAACATCTTTCTCTCTCTTAAAAAAATACCTTCAATGATTAAAAAGCAAAGAGCAGCTACCCCGTGATAATCACAATAGAGAATTCCAGTGAGCTTCTAAATATGGAAATGTGAAATATTTCAGGACCAGTTTTTTCCACTCAATTGCATCATCTGTTGTTTTAGCTCTAAGGGTTAAAATAATTGAGCTCTGACACAGCCAGAGCAAGGCTCATGAACATTGCAAAAAGATCTATATCACAGAGTAAATACTCATGCTTTCTAAAATAAAGCTTAATAGGGAATTATTTAAAGTCATAAGTTTAGATATAAAAGAAAAAATAAAACATGGTAAAAGAAGCAAAAAACCTTTTAGCTCAAGCTGAGAACCACAAATACAGATTATAGAGGATACAGAATTAATCTAAAAATCACCTTTGAATATGGCTACAAACAGAACAATTGGAAATTCATTAATTTGAGAGCTTTGCAAAGGTAAGCTGACCTGATCTAATGATCATTTGCATCTATATCAATAAACTAGCAGCAAATTTAGGAAAAATATTCTATTATATTGATTTTTTGTTATTAAATTTTCTGTCATATTAAGTTCCAGGAATAACCTGTAAATATATATTTTATGTCATATTTATATCTACCTGATCTACTTGACTGTCTTTGCCAGGATGACCTAGGAATTATTCTTAAACTTCCACCTCTGCTCTTTAGGACAATTATCCTGTCTGTCAATTATCCAAATTTTACCATCTCTTATATACTCTTGTGATTTGATCTGGACATTAACACCGATAACAAGCTATAGTGAAATACTCTGGCACCCCAACTTCCTTGGCACCACCCGTGTATGGTGTGACAACCCAGCCATAGCTGATTTGGCAAGGAGTATACATCTGATCCTAGCTAACCAACTGCACTCTTTCCATGGAACACTGAAATTAAGTAGCTCGACTAAACCAATGATGAATTCGGCTAGCTGGATTAGTTTGGTTATCAAATGTGCAGAAGCAGAGAAAACCAACATGCAGCGTAAGATGGATGAAGCAGAATTGCAGAGAAAAGCATAGAGGAGAGAACAGGTAGAGAGAAAGAGACAGCAAGAATGACAATAAGACAGCAAGACCTGGACGAACATAGCTGTCCCTACTCTTGTCCCTGGATTTGATAGATCTCTGTACTTCGAGTTCCTTACAATACCTCAGAAGCTTTAAATAAAATTCTCCTTAACATAGATGTCAAACTTAGATAAGAATATAAAATCCACAAAAGTTCTTAGTGATATTCCCAGGCTCCTTTCTCTTGGGCACTAAAGCCCTACTCATGGTTTTCTGATTCTCCCGGAGATCTTCTCATCCAGGTACCAAGGGACATATTATTCAGTTCAACTTTCCTCCATTTAAAACCATGCTCCACCCATTATCACATATAGTTTAATGTGACTTTAAGCCAACTTCACCTGTCTCAAGAGCATTTACATTTTTTAAAATTAATTAATTTATTTGAGAGAAAGCACAAGCAAGTGGGGGACGGGTAAAGGGGAAGAGAGCATCTCAAGCAGACTCCCCACTAAGTGGGAAGGCCGACTTGGGGCTTGATCCCCCGATCCTGAGATCATGACCTGAGTGGAAATTATGAGTTGGACACTTAACCGACTGGGCCACCCAGACACCCCAAGAACATTTACATTTTAAATGTAGCTAACACACACGTACACTCACATACTTTTGGAACTGTGGGGAAAAAATGAACTCTAATTAGCTCCTCTGAATTCATAGAATATATAAGATTGCTTACCACACCCACACAAAAAGTTAGGACTGCCAAATTCACTTAAAAACCAAATGCATATGGATGGTGTTTATTTTTAATTTATTATAATTAATGTGAAAAGTAACATTCTCTGGGAATGCTAATTTTCAATAGGATGCCAACTGGAACTCAGAAAATTTGTAAACAGAAAATTTTAGATTACTGGGAATCATACAGGTAGTTACCACCCTCAATAACACCATTTTCATTTAATGAAATGTTATTTTAAAATGCCAACAACCAAGTTATTATTTGAATAATGTATGATTGCACCAAATATAAATCATAGAGCACAAAAAAAATGGGCTGTTATCCTGAGTAAGCTACCAGTGGCCTCCCTTTACATATCACTACTCTGACTTATAAGTGGGAATAATGGGACCTACTTCATTATGATATAATTACGATTAAATGAGGTAATCTATGTAAATCACAAATCAGTTGCTTGCCCATAATAAGTGGTGTTAACTACTGTTATTAGTACATGTCCTCAAGGTATTGTGGCATACACATAGACAGGTATCATCTCAATTCCATTTGGACATAAAAGCAAAACTTAACTATTAACACTCCCTTAAAATGTTTTACTCTTATTTTTTTTTAAAGTCTTTCTAAGCATCAAAGACACAGAAATGATGAGTTCTAAAAAGAGGTCTAAAGACCAGTTTGCAAAATAGCCAAGTCATTCTTAAGTTTGTGTATATTTTAAAATACAGTTTTAATTCAATGGTAAAGTTATTAATGAAATAAACATACATTTTATGCAAGTGAACACGTCTTTAAATACTTCTCCAAAGTGCATTTGAGGAAATGGTAGGGCTAATGTTCAGGCAATGAGTAGAATATAGCATAATAAATGCTGTATCGGTTAAACAGCAATGTTAATGCCACCAGGTTCAAATTCAATAAAACTCAGCTCTAATGTAGAAAGCCTTTTGTGAGCAGTTATTAGTTAAAATGAATTCTTTTATGACCTTAGTAAATTGCCAAATTTATGGAATAAAGCCACCCAAATAACATTTAATTTTAAACTGAATAGAATGAGATGTCACAATATAAAAATAGAATAAAAAGGAATATATTTCAAATAAATGTATTTCTATTCTTATAAGTCATTGGGTGAAAATATTTTTAGTGACAGATTTATAAATGATAAATATCTTTTTATTTGTCTTATTCTATGTTTGTAGATTGATCAAGTTATCAATCAGCCATACGCCATGTATTTTTCCATCTTGGCAACATAAGCTATAGAAATTTGGTGTCCAGATATGATTCGGTCATGATGACCTACCTGATTTGCTGTCTTTAACCGTGAGCAGTAAGATCTGTCAGTGGAGGGCTATAACTAACCCACAGCCATGGTCATTCCCGTAAGCTTACTCCAGTTTCTTTTCCTCCTTTGGTCTATAGTTGCCACTGCAAACTTATGGAATCAGCAGTGATTTGAATAAAGTCAGGAGAAAGAGATAAAATTTAGACTAAAAATAGCTCAACACTCAGCGTGAGTAACTACACTAGGCATAGGAACTTTATTTTTTTGCATCTAAGTTTCACTCATTATATTTGGAACCACTAAATGGAATAACATGAGAAATTATTCTTAATAGGCATCTGTTGGATGAGATGATGGCTAGATTAATGAATGTTATTGCTAATGACCACTACCACTCAAAACATGATGTACTCTCTTAATAAGTGGTGCTGTTTCCTTTGCTTCCATGGCAATCATTTTAAAATTAATCTAGAAGCAGCTTATCTCCTTAGGCAGTTTAATTCTGTTGTAAGTATTTACTTAGGTTTTAAAAGTTCACCTTAAAAAGCAAAATGGCTTTTTATTTGCCAATTCTTCTTCTTTTTTGATCTGAATCTACCTATTTATTATTTAAACTTTTCTTTCTAAAAGAAATTTCCATGTTTTAGCTTCAGGCTTCAGATGACTTTCTGCAGGCAGGGACTTAGAAACCACCCATGAGCTGACAGGAAGCTGCACTTTGAGTAGGGATCAGAGTTGGAGCAACTGAGACGTACCTTCAGATAGCCAAACTAGGAGGTCAAACTGTCCAGAATATTAGCAGATGGTGAAATGCAGGTTTGCTTTCCTCAATCAAAATAAGACTAGAAGTATGGAGAACAGTGTGATGAAATATAGAGAAAATTGATCAAAAAAAGAAAAAAAACAATACAAAAACACTTGATTTAGAGAGGCAGCTAGACATCTCAACACACTTGAATAATTCCCAGGATAGCTAAAACATTTTGATTACGCATTTTTGTTTTATACCTTTTTTTAAAGGTGTGTCTTCACCAAAGCTTCAGTGCCATAGAGAATATTGGACTAGCATGACCCAAGTTTGTTCCTGGAATCACACTCTTTGTAATAGTCCACCAAAGTGGACAAGTAGATTATCTCAGAAATATTCATGTTTGCCTCACAATGAACAAAGTTAGCAATTTCCGTCCTTTCTTCACTACCTCAAACAGTACTGCAACAGAGAACTAGTTGTTGCTTTAAAGACAGCCGTTGCTAAAAGAGATTATGAACAATGTGGAAAGTTTACTTTGTAGATTGGTCTACAGAGCTAGCCAGGTGCTATTTGTTTGATAGTCAAAGTCAAGGAACCTGAATTCAGCTAGAACTCTGGAGCTCACTTCCGGTGATGGGGATCTGGGTTAGAAATACACACAAACCCTCAACCAGTGCTGGTAAAGCACACATCTCTGGGGTAGAACACAGAATAAGGAAAGAAGGTCAGAAGGTTCTCCATAACCTTGCAAAAGCCAACACTTTTCTTTTTAATGCTTCTAAGATCCCTCTCTCACCAGAGTACGGTGATTCTGCATTCAGCACAGAGCTATAAAGGGGATTAGAAGCACTCCTTAAAATGTTCAACAGCCTCAGCAGCAAAATTGTAGTGCTTAAGTCCTATAATTTGGAGAACAGGTATTTTTATGCCGTAGCAAGCTTTATATTTTATTTCACTTTTGAGGGTCACAGATGCTAGTGTTTTAATAAAAATTTCTTTTGCAAAAGTGACAATATATATGTTTCCCTCACCCTCCCCAGGGAAATGACTCTTGTTTTAGTGCTAGAATTCCAGTATGAATATGCTTGGTGAGAAATACATCATTTAAAGTAATAAAGGAGAGTTTCAGGAAGGATCAAGAAGAAAATAAACTATATCAGCCACAAAGTTTTAAGTTGCAATTTAGGTGATCAGCTAACAGAAACTTGCTTGAAAGGAAGGCTACTGCTCTGCATATGTTTTTGTCATTTGCAAAAGCTAAAAAATCTGCTAAAGCCAAGTGGTTTTGGCGGCCTGCAATCTTTCTATAGCATGCTGTGCTCAGTTATGTTCAGTGACTAAAAGCAATAATGTTTTCATTCTAGACTAATATGTCTAGCTCTGCAATTGATTGTAAGCCACTTTATGAGACAGTCTGAAATCCTTCCTGTGTCTACTAGTCTTGATGAGCTCCTTAGCAAAATAAATTAGCAATCTTGAAGCTTTTTCCCCCTACTTTCCTACTGCCAAGACTTTCTAAATAAACCCTCTGTATTTTCTCCCCCAGCGTGAATCACAGGTGGGGTTGCAATTCAGAGTTGCTGGTGTTTAATTTGGGTTTAGGTGTTTAGGTGCTCATGCAGTTCTCAGCAATATCTTCTCATTTGTACTTGCTTGACCTGATTTGATTCCATTTTTATTTTCTTAAAGCTCAAAGGTAGGATATAAATGTCAATAAAAATTAATCTCTGACCAGTACTAACCTCAAAGGACCTTTTTTGTCTTAATAGTCCAGAAAGCAATTTTCTCTCAACTAATTTGTAACTATTTATTAACTACATATTAATATTATTCTGGACTAAGATAATCTTTTTTTTTTTTTAATTTGAGTTGCTGAAAAGTCAAATATTATGGGATGGGTAATAGTGAACCTGAATGATTGTTGTTACTGTAATATACAGCAGTTTATAGTGGAAAATATATATTTTCCTTCAGAGCATTTCAGGCTGATCAGTGGTGCTGAACTGACTGATCTGGTGGCAGAACTCCTGGGTTACTCAAATACCAGGAGCCACACTTAGTGGCGGCATCAGCTCATGCCACTTCGGCTTGCCAGTATAACTCAGTGTATCTTAAATGGAAACAGCAGTTAAAGCTGATTCAATCTGAGGCTACTCTTCTGAGACTGTCGATAAAGGAGTCCACAGATGCTAAATGTCACCTTGGCTTAGGACTGAGGACAGCTGCTCTCTCTAAAGGAGATGCTGATCCACACATTTGCCCCAGGTCATGGGACAGATATACTAAATTCAATTCACTTTTAGCATATTTGTACACCATTAATTATAAGCAAAAGAATATAGTCTATTGCTAATACTGAAAATGATGATAATCAACTTAAAATTTCAAATTACGTAAAGGCCTTAAAGGAAGGGTACAATCATGGCTAATGTTGAAACAAAGCTATAATTGATGTGGCTCCTTCTATGACAGGACAATTTTTTGCTTCTTTGGAAAACCATCCAAGGGTACCTGAGGGTAAAGAAGATAGGGAAAAAAAAAAAAAAAAAAAAGAAAGAAGGTAGAGAAGTATACGCTGATACTGTTACCCCTGCCAGGGCTACACATAGAAAATGAACACTGTTATCAAGGTTAAAGTATCAAAACAGTCTGAGAAATTATCAGAGCTTGGAAATCTAACAAGCCCAGCTCTGCATTTTGGGGACGGGGGCGTTGGTAGTCAGAGGACCAAGTGACACTGCACATCACTGGAGCTTTTCACAGGAAAGGAGAAATCAGGCACCACCGGCCACGAACCTACAAACTGCCACGGCCCAGTTCTCCTTTTCCTCCTTAGACCTCAGGCTGAGGAGCATTTTTTTTTTTTTTTTCTTTTCATGCCCTGCCTGGCTGTTGTTTCTCCTTGCTTGACTGCCTTTGGTGATAGCTTACTTAACCCATGTGTCTCAGATAGAGGATTATCCAATGTGCTGAGCTTAGTGCATGGTGCTAAGTATCCATTCAATGGAAAAATAAAGTCTTCTGGGCCTGAGTCTGATTCTGTGTAGGGATGATCCTGCAAACCCGTAGCACTCCCCACATTTGTGATGATTTTATGTATGCCCTGAGGTACCCAACGGCATTTATTAAAAAGTTTTTTCAACGTCATGGTGAGGGCTAAAACTTAGGATCAAAAGCACAGACTTGTGGATAAAGAAATGTCCAAAATACCACAACCGTGTTGTATCTGTTGTAGTAATGGTGTGAAGGGTCAGAAATAAGAGAAAGAACACCTCTTTAGATAGTCAAAGCATTAGTCTGGGTAGAAGTTACCTTCCACCAGAGCAGAGGAATAGGAGAGTGAACCGTGATAAGAAATGATCAAATGTTTCACACTGTGTCAATGACTTCCAGAAAAAAGAAAGTCAACCATCTGTGTACCTTCTTCAGAAGGAAGTTGGGGAGGGGCACAGTAAAAAGATAACAAAAAACCCCAATAGGTTAATCTTGTCAATGACTAAAGACTAACTATTTTTAGAATTTTCACTATAATGGAAATAAATACTGGATGTATTGCCTGGGGGGGGGGGTAAAGAAATTAAAACAAGTTTAATGGAAGTTCAAAAATAAGTTTACTTAAAAAAATAAACTTTCTCTCCTTTTTCCAAGATTTTCTTTAGTTTTCAAGAGTCAATGTCAGTCAGAAAGGGGACTTGCAAAATATTACCTCAGACAGACATTATTATTACCTCTAACATTAAATCTAGTGATACAAGGGTATTCAGACATAATTTGAGAAGTGGAGTAGTTTCAAAGTATGTTTAAGAGTGACAGTATATTAACCTCAACCTAATCTCACATTTCTCTTTTGCTCTGTTTCTTGGCACTCTTTCGTTTTAATTTTGTTTTTTTTGCAAATTCATCTCATCTTACCACTGATTCTTTGTGTCAAGAGAACGAATTGGAAAGTAATAAGAAATTAGGTGAATCAGTAACATGTGACATGGTTCCAACTCAGCAACTAACTCGTCATAAGGTCTTAGACCAGTCACTTCGCTTCTGTGGATTTTGCTCATTCATAAAAGGCTAAATAAGGACCATGACAATATTTTCAAGCATTTAGCAACATATGTCTAGTGGTATAAGAGACTCAGTGATTTTGGAAGGGAGAAAAAAGAACTAAACCAAAAATAAATTAGTAAATAAAAGACAAATTCTTTAATACCTCACATAAAATTTACATTTACTTCCACACTATATTGGTATATAAGAATAAAATGTTTCACACAGGCCTCTATAAAAAAACAAACAAAACCCTGCAATCTTTTTTCTCTTTCCTTTTCTTTCTTTCTTTCTTTCTTTCTTTCTTTCTTTCTTTCTTTCTTTCTTTCTTTCTTTCTTTCTTTCTTTCTTTCTTCAATGCTGAACAGATAATTTTAGAAAATTGTGCTGAATGAAAGAGAGCAATTACCAAAGATCAGGGGCAATGTTAAGAGAAATTCTCTATTCTTCTTTGTATTATACTTTCTTTTTTAGAACCTTGGTTTACATACATGCATGGATATAAGGGGTAGCAGTACATTTTTTAAAACTTCTTTGTAAGCTATGTCACTGAGGAGAGATGACTTGAATAGAGGGGGAAAATGTATGGTAGAACATTTTTAGCAATGATAAACATTTTGGCAATTTTAAGTTGTTTCTTACTGAATAGTAAGACTGCTTGTCATAGAGTAGACACAAAGTATCTCTAATCTGTCATCTTACACCTTTTACTGCTCCTTTTATTAAGTATTCCATCTAAAGACTCTTTTTTTTTCAGTATGGAAAGATGGCTAATTTACATTCTTCCTTGTTTCCACATCATTACTAATCCTAATCACACGTAAATGGCTAGTGTGCTATAATTTAGAATATCCGTGACCTCACCACCTAGCTCTCAAGCTTCATTTCCAATGCTGTCCATCATTGTCACAATTTTGGCTTCAAGATGTTGATTTATTTGTGGTTGGCTTGAAAAACTATTTACCAAATGAGCCAGTTTTTATCATGAACTATAAATTTGTTGATTCAGGGCTGTAAATACTTACATTCTTCCCTTCTCCCATATGCAAAGTAATAAATCAACGGTGAGTTGGAAGACAGTTTTCAGTACATTTCTCTTGCTTGGTAATTCATATCTGTGAACTTACAGTTTAATTATCACATTAAGATCATTGAAAGATAATCAAGTGGATGGTCTTTTGACACATTCTCTCCAGTGAGGCTACATGGGTCGTTCAGGCATTCAGGGTGTAAACTGGCTACCAGTCCCAGAATTTTCCTTCTAATAGTACTGTACCTATCTATACACGAGCTTACACTGTTTTTAGTTAACATCGTGCTTACAAACAATCAAACCTACTTGAATATTTTATCAGACTCATAAGTTATCTTGATAATAAAGACAAATTTGTTAAACCATTAACTTCTACCCTATCATCGCTCTAAGATAAAGGATGAATTAATCTATGAGGCACATTAATATGCATTATTTGTGTTGTTTGAAAGAACTTTTTTTATGCTTAGTTGCTTCTTTTGTTTCATTCCAAACCTATTCAATCATATATGTGGCATCGGCCTGTACCCAACATTTATGTATTATACTTCACAACCAAAGAGGATGATGAAACTGATTATAGATGAATCTTCAAGGTATGTTTCTTGCTAATGTTTTCTTTATCATTTTTTTATTTATCAAAAATAATTTCTTCTTGTCCTTTTAATCCAAAACTTGCATAACTTTTAAAACATGACAAAATAATGTATAATGTAATTTTTGCTCTTATATTTTATTCTTAAGTTTTCAAGTACTCCTATCTTTAGATAAACTGTTGTTGTTACTTAATATTAATTTACTAATAATGACTGAGTTAGTGCTCTTGAGTTCCTGATGGTCAGGCAGACTATTAAAGCCCCCAGAACAAGACCAAAATCAGACAGAGTCCTTTGAAATATTAGATTTTCTGCACTTCAATATGTTGCCTATTTTCATTGATTTCTAGCTAATCTATAAAAATTATTGTTTTTAATTTGGATCAACATATACCATTTAATATAAAAATATATTTTCCATTTTAAATTTAAAAATTTAGAAATAATTCTTTAAAATACAGATCTTTTTTCCCATCAAAGTCAGAGAATTTCATTCTTCAGGAAAAGTAAGCAAAACTATCTATGTATTCAACATAAATTACCTGGCAAAACTAGGATGAAAAAACTGAACTGATTTGAGATTACTAAGTTTTCTTGATGTAAACAAATTGTGAAAGATTGCCAATAGAGTGCAAAATACCTTATTCCCCCAAAATGTGTATGGCTGTCTGCTGAGTCAACCACATCTTCCATCCAGACCACCAACAAAGCAACCAAACCCGACTTTGCATTGCTCTGTTCCAGCAGACCCAGTCACAGGCCCTAATGAACCAGAGCCTTGAAAAATCCGCTCCTGTGGTTTTACCTGCATAAAAAAAAAAATGTCTCCCTCTAAACTTTAAGTAAAACTCAAAAAAGTTTTTGGAGAATATCCAGATGTCTCCTGTAGTTTCCTACAAACTGCAGGAAGATCTACTTCCCTTGAAGAAGTGAGGAATGGCACTCAGTCCCTTCATGAACTAAAGCCCCACAATTGGACATCTTTGGTGCCTGCCTATTTAAATCATATTGTTACAAGTGATTTATACTTAGCTGATCATGTATGTGTTTATTTTATTAGTGACCTTTACTACTTTCTCTTTAGAGCAATGCATGTTCATTGTAATTAGTAAAACAATGTAAAAAAAAAAGTAACACATGTTGCCCATATGCAAATCTGATAATTCTTTGGGTTCAATCGGATATAACTGTATAGTTAAGTAATATTCTCCAGGATCTCTTATAAATAAGTACCCCAACTCAAATGAAGTACTTATTCATAAACAGAAACTAAAGAGAAAAGATAGACCAAACAGAGTTTGGGATGGCTTTGTTTCTTTTATGTGAAGGGTAGCCTTGACCTTTTTATATTATTTGTTTTATTTATTTTACTTTATTTTTAAAGCTGTTTCTTAGGAGTATTATTATTTAAATGGCCTACCAAAAGATATATTGATAATACAATGATAGGACTCTTTAATTCTTCTATAGAGAAGGCTGTTTTTTTCCCCTATACTTGTAGTCCATGACCTAGTGTCTCCCTTCAAATCATCACCTCCAGGCCATTCTAGAAAATGTCCTAATGTTCTAAAATATGAATGAGCACTAGAAGCAAAATGAAACACAACAACAAACAAAAAACATTCTCACACCATCCACTTAAAATTCACCAAAAATGTCGAAGGTAATCAGTCCAAGTGTTAAGTTTATAAGTAAGTTTATCTTTCTAATGCTTTCAGTTATGGCCAGTCCTCATGTTTTCCAGAAAAGCAAAAATAAAGAAAAAGTCAAATGGTTACTGGAAAGATTCAATATTAATAGGACCTTTACCAGATAAGAAAAAATAAATCTGTATCTTTATGAATTGATCATATTTTGGGAAACTGACCTAAATATGTTTCATGAGATGATAATGTTTTATGAAATTTAACAGCATGTATCTTAAATTTTTCCTCCCTTAAATAATCAACCCACAGACACATACTAACAGAAAACAAACTACATATGAATATTCATCTGCCTTAAAATTTTGATAAAATCGCCTTTTACCTTTATTTGGAAAGGCAATGTTTTCTATGTAAATAACTTTTTAGAAACTTCGATTTGTTATAATTTCTAGCACCATATAGTTCAGGGTAAAAGTAGGCAAACAAAGATTCATTGAATCTTTAAGTATGAAAGGGATGTGAAACTTAGAAGACCAAAAACCAGAATACTGGAAAGAATTTTTTCATGTCACAACATTCCTTCACCATTTATCTAGTGCTTGCTCTGTGCCAGCCAACACGTAAAACCAATTATTATAATACAGAATGTCTAAAACTTATGGAGGAATACTCTATGCCCAGTAAATTTGAATCAAATTCACACCCTAACCTCTAAGACTGAAAAATCCAAGGCTGAGACTTTTTTGCTCTAGTGGCTGTGGAAAGATTGAATGTATAGTATTAAAAAAAAAAATCTTCATCAAATATATTTATCTGGAAGAAATGAAGACACTGGGAAATATTTAATCCTTAAACATAGACAACAGATCATAAGAAATCTAAAGAAAGAAAGAAACCAAAATAAGATAGGATAGCAAGGACGAGGAGCAGTGAGGTGGAAAGAAAATTTCTGGTTGGGAAATAGTCATAGCACTCAGGCTATTATATGTCTCCAGTGTGGTTGATCTTTCCTTCTAACCATTTTTTAGTTAGGAGAGACTGTTTTCCCTAAGTACCCAGAAAGTCAGGGGCAAGAAAAGAATCAGAGGAAATATGGAGATGTTAATGACTGCCATGGGTTAAATGAAAATGAATATTAAAATAAGACTCTCCTTTCTTAAGCAGTTAAAAGCCAAAGTAGAGAGAAACAGAGAAGGTGAGGAGTTTTTGACACCTGACATGACACCGAAGTTACAGTGTTGGGGATAAGGATAGAGCAAATGTCTCTTAACCCAGGTTAAGAGATTGGTGTGAGCTCCTTAAAATTGGTGGTAAATGAACATTTAGATAAGAAATAATGGATAAAGCCTAAGAACTAATGAGAGATTTATGGTAGATGTCTATTTTCAGTAAGGTCTTACTTAATATTGAGCTATAAATATGGTTCTGTTAATGACATTTGGTAATACCAAGAATTAATATAGAAGTTGCTTTAATAAAAAAAGATGTATTTTAATAATATATACAGTTGAGCAAGAAATTATGCTAAAGTATCACTAATGGGATCCTTAACGGGAATACCAGTCTTAGTTGAGAAGTATTCAAATATCAGGCAAAGGACCAAAAAACTTGAAGTGATTCAAGGAACTGTAACATTGAAAACTCAAAATTTATATGCATAATGCATACATGTATAAAATTATAAATTCTTTCCTGGAATTTGCTTTGTTTTCATTTATCTTATTAAATGGCAAGCAGGATGGGAGAAGGAGAGTAAAAATGATAGAAAGGATTTCAGTTTAATTTAGACTATTTTGTCTTCTGTTTATCAAAATAATATCTGGAATTTGTTTTAAAAAATTTGTTTTTGAAAATCATGCATTTGTACCTCTCCTATTCAGAAGAGCCCTCTTTAAAATTTAAAAAAAAGTTAAATTAAGATATAACAACTACTAATTTCAAACCAATTATATTTCTGGACAAGATAGGAGGATGATCCCCAGCTATAGAAGCTGTTCCCCATACCCTCCCCACAACGTTTTATGTCTCCTAGTAATCAGTTACAGAAATTTAAATGTAGTTGAGGAACAATTATGAAGGAAACTTGACACACATTCATCCCTAAGTTGAATTTAAGTAATTGGAAATTCTTGAACTTTCTGAGTTACCCTTTTAGTTACATTAGTACACATCAATCAGAGTTGGCACTGCTGGTTCAAAAACAAACAAAAACAAACCAAAAAACCTGTAAATTAGTGAAAATCCATCTTACAGCATTTCTTCCAAGGGGTTGAATTTAAGGTTTTCAAGAATTTAAGCATTTCCAGAATAAATTTAGGTTCTTCAAATTTTAGGAGAAATCTTGTGAATTGCCATGTCATTGCATCAATGATTCTTCAAGTAGTAATCTATTCAGTATGAAATGCTGACTGATTAAAAAGTTATCAGAGATCAGAATGGTAAACATTTCAGAAGTATCATTAATCAAGGGAAAATGTTCATTTAAGTTATTAAAGTATAGTGATTAATTAAGCTTGCAACAAGTAACAATAAAGAAGAATTTCGAATTTCATTAGCAATAATGGGGATTTTGCAACTTGGTAAATAAGATTAAAAAATAAGTCTCAAATACAGACAAGAATAAAATAGTCTTTTTGGTTGGGATGATACAGCAAATGATTTAGAATGGGTTTTCACTTTGAAATAGTTACTTTACCTCTAGAGATTTGGTCTGAGGGCAAATTTGATAAAACAAAGAATTTAGGTTTTGGCATCTACTACCTGATTTTGAATTCTAAATACCTTTTAAGTATTTATCATTGATTAATTTGTAAAGCACAATGTAGTTATTTTTAATCTGTAATGTTTCCTCATCTATAGTAAGAAGGTAGTAATCCTTTCTTTGCAAATTGAAGAATGTGTATAAATTAAGGACATGTATGTAAAATTCCTAGCATATAGTAGGTGCACAATAAAAGTTATTATTACCCTTCTGTACATGGGTTATGATTTATCACTTACTATACAAAGTATAATTTATAAAAAGAAAAATTAGAAAATACAAATTCTGTACAATAAAACATTAAAGAGTCATTAAAAATCATGTCACAGAAAAATATTTAAATGGCATAGAAATATATTCATGATGTATTGTTTGGTGGAAAATGGTGCAAAATATATGTATTGTATGATCCTATTATTACTTAAAAATGTGAATATATACATACATATACATAAAATTGAAAAGATATGAACTAAAAGTATTAATTGTGATTATCTCTGGGTAAGAGGTGATTTATTTTAAAATTTTTCCCTATCTTGATTTTCTAAAATATACTTTAAACATGTTATCTTTTTAAGAATAATATATGATAAGTGTTTTCTTAAAATTAGGGTTCTGAAATATTAAGTTTCCTATAATATTCATTTGGGGAACATGTTACTTGGTTAATTTGGAAATACCATTCATTATTTGTGAAGTTATAGTGAATTGTGGTAATACGTGAGGTCAAATATTGTAATCTATTTCAAACATCATTAGAAGAACAAGCCTGGAAATCACTCCTCAGTAACATCAACCTTTAGTATATTAATGAATACATGTTATAAAAGAAAATGTGTAAGTACACAGAGAATATTGGAATCAAAAGAAATAAAATAATATGGCTTATGAAAAAATAAATCCAACCAGTCAAATTCAATAGACTTTTCCCCAAAAGTAGTAAGAGAATTAGTGGATTATAAGAACACAGTTAAAGCATGTGATGGGATAACTTATGAGGTCTGTTCATAGAATTGATTCAAAGCTGAAGTGGAAGCAATTTTCTACCTGATAAATTGAAGATGGAAAATAAGAATACATGAAAATATTTTGAAGAATGGGGAGTTACTTGGCAGAACCAGCATGATTTGCACATTGTCTGATTTCATATCTGTACTTGTGAACTAAAATTGGGTAATAAGTAGTATATTTATAAAAAACAGTTTACACTAATTTGAAAAGCCTTACAACTGACACAGAGGGAAAAAGTTACCTCTGCAAAGCCAGTAATACACAGAGAGAATTAAATGACCTAAAATGTGTTGTTTTGAAAAGGAAGCAGAGAAAAGCAATCATGAGAAAAAATAGCTTAGCTTATTTTAAGACAGGTAACAGCTGGTAAAAGGTGATTATTGTATGAACCGTACCTGCACAGACCCATCAATTCTTAGACTGGTCCTATGAGGCAGGCTTTATTCTCTCCATTCTACAGATGAGGACCCGGAGGAACAGAGAGGTTATATCATTGGCCCGAGGTCACACAGTTAGAGGCAGAGTTTAAATCGGGTCTACCTGGAATACTTCCTTATATCAAATTTCTAGAGTTCCTTGCACTGTGCAGCAGTAATTGGATACAGGTATATGGTATGACTCACTAGCTAACCTGTCCAACACCTTTCTACTTTCTAGTACAACTGAGGAGCTATATTGACTGAGACAACATGATTTAAAGAGATTGACATAGAACTGGGATTTTGGTCCTGGTAATTCCACCTACAAGATGTGTGATCTTGGTCAAAACACTTAATTAAAATCTGTCCTTTTCTACGTCCTCAAATTAAAAGGAATAAGATAATTTCTACTCTTTTTTCCAGGTCTAATGTGTGAGTCTCATCTCAAAGCTATTACTTCGTGTATCTTTAAGCAACTTTTAAAATGTGGTCTAAGTCCTAGAGAAGGGTTATAAAAGAAAAAAGAAAAACAGTTCTGATTGGAATTTGATAAGACGCTCTGATGTGGGCTGTCCACAGAGACTCCCCACCTTGTGCAAAAACTACCAAGTTGTCATAGTCAGAGAGGCTCGGAGGGGAGGAGCATTGAACTTTTTCTTTTTCTTGTCTTTTTCTATTTTGAAACTTCTGGTCTGTGATTTTCTCCTGGAAAACAGTACTTTTAGCACCATAATAGGGGGAAAGAAAAGCCCATATTCTAGAGAATAGCAGTATTTTCCAAGAGATGTAACACGGCTTCTGAAGGTGGCATAGCTGGGGGAAAATCTTAGGAAGATGAACTTGCAAAGGAGAGTGTAGAGAGAAAGGAGGTAAGAGCTTGTAAAATAAAGGTCACCCCCGCTGCCCTGCACCTGTCTACCTAGTATTCTGTTCAAGTTGAAGATTCTCACTCACTCTTCAAAAGGGCTAGAACATGAGGCAGTAGCTGGGACAACTGCCTCCACCTCCTGCTTTGTTCTGAGGCATGCCAGTTCCCTGGGTATGACTGTACCCTCCAAATGTAAGCCTGCCTGGAATTGGGAGACTCCACAAGTCGTAATAAAGGAGAAGAATGCCCAGGGAATGATTCTGGGGTTTTGTTTGTTTGTTTGTTTTATTTTTTTTTCCTTTTTTACCTTTTTTTTTTCCTTGCAAGTAGAAATTCAAGGCTCTGAGGAAGAAAGATAAAACTCAAGTTAAGCTAATTGTTTCTATTGCCCTAAAGTTAAGAAAAACTGTAGACTGAATCACCATGGGAGTAAATCAGAGACATTTACAAACTTATTCCAGAAATTGACTTTTGTATCCACTTGCTACTTGACAGTAGCAGTGCAAAGTCAGTGGGAAGCAAATTCAACACTTTTGGTGTCTTACTAGCATCACTATTAAAAGGCCATTTGTGGTCATGATTTTAAATGCACGTTCGAAATATTGCAGACACACTGGTTTTACTTCACTTTAGTCTAGAAAGACTCCTGTTCCCATAGGCTGTTACAAAGCAACTTCCTTGATTGACTTTATCTGCTCTCACACGCAATACTTGGCTTAACGAATGTTTTCCTTATTTCTAGTCCTTTAAAGAATCACTTCTCTTCCTGTCTCCTTTCTGTCTGAATTTTCTTGGGGGGGTGTGGTGCCAGGACTGCTGTGTCTCCCAACAGGTGGCCAGATGCTAGATCAGTCTCTCTCAATAAGCAAGTCCCCATCTGCTAGCTGGTGTCTCCATGTGTTCATTCTGTTTATTATAGCAGCTGAGCCTCAGACTGGTTTCTTTGTGGGCTTTAGGCAGATGCTTAACAAGGTGAGCCAAAGGGAGTCTGGCCATTAGAAGATGTGTTAAGATGGCCTCAGCTGGAATCACTTTTTCCTATGTTTTTCAAGTGCTTGCCTACAGCTTCCCCTGATAGATTACCACAGGACTTCACTGGGGCATCAACCAGACATGCAGGTGATATTTGATACTTCCAACAAAAATGCTTACACCACACTACTTTTTTTAAGGCTTTGTATCTTGAGCTTAAAAAATTTTGGCTAATGTCAACACCCTGGCTTTAGCATAATTGGTTTTGAAGGAGAGTCTTAATACAGAGACTTTGAAAATAATCACATCTTACGAAGGAAAGCCAATTTAAGTTCATTGAACTACTGTAGAAGGAGATCTGGAATCAGAAATCATACATCACAGGGTTAGATGGTACATTAGTGCTTATGCGGCCTCAGAACGCATTTGCATTGGTTAGCAATAACAATTCAAAGGAAGTCTGATGGGCAGGGGATGATCAAGGAGTGGAATTCACATTTTGTAAAGGGCCTGGTGCAGACCAGCCTCTGCCAACCCTAAAATAAGGACCTAAAGTGCTTGTATATTTTATCTTAGATTCAGACATTTTCTTAAAATGAACTTACACTTCAAAATGTTCTTCGAGCACATTTTATTTTCTTCATTTTCTATTCCTATTCTGTTCATGTTTGGTGGAGTAAGATGAAGAGGAAAAACAAAACACACCTTCTATAGAAAATAATCATTAGAAATTGTTCATATGGGAGAGGATCCAGTAAGAGTCTGACAGCTAGCGAAGAGCTGAGTAGGTCCAAGCCATACTCTTTCATAGAATAAGCAGAAAGTTCTGGATGAGAGTGTGTTAAATAAAAGCATTTTTATTTAATTGAGGTTTGAAGTCTAGGGGGCCCCTCCCGGCAGACACAAAAGCAAACCGGTCTCAGGGAACCGTGGGCGGGCACTGGAAAAACATGTGAAGAGCAATTTCCAGCTGAGCCAATTTTTGTCTAACATCGTGTGGCTTGGCCAGTTTTGGCTTTTCTAGTAGAATCTGAAGCCCAAGGAACACAGCCTCAGTCTCAGGCTCCATGCTGAGAGAAGATGTGGAACAGGGAGTCCGCTGTCCAGATGGGAGAGTCTTCTAATTGTCTGAGTGGGAACCAGGGTCTGGGCACAGAATGTCAGACACATCCTCGCTGGCATTATCGTTGCTGATTCATTCTGCACGAGGAGTACTGAGGAGCTGCCAAGGGAAGAAGCTAAGCCGTCTGCAGATTTGAATCATATCGGAACACCGGGGAGGAAAAGAAAAAAAAAAGTGCTTTCCTTGCTAAAGTACTTGAAAATGCTGCTTTAACTCACTTAATGTCATAATATGTACTTCCTTGTCCATGTTTTAAGGCTACTCCTTTTTTGCTTCTCTTTTCCAAATTGGATATTTCTAGCATTCTTCTGTGCCTCCATTCCCAACTGGCTATTACGCTAGTTAAAAATCAGTTTTTGTAGGTGCAATGTGTGCCAGAAAATGTAAAGCCAGCCTCAAACAATACCACTAAATATAGTATTTGAGTCAAAAGAAACTTCCGTTTCATTATTATGGGTGATATAAAAAGCTTATCTACTTATACATGGGTTATGTAGTTTTTAGATGTAGAAACCATCGTATGCATAGCTGGCTGCCTACACTTGCTGACATGCGCTGGAGTGGATACTCCGTTCCTGAACATAGAGCTTGATACCCTCCACTCTGAAGAAATGGTTTTATTTGGGGAAACTTTCAGATTTTCCTAGGGGTAAGGACTTCTTTTGTAATGTAGATTCTTCTGGAGGGGGGCAAGCATTTAACTATGGGCTAAGAGCTTGTCAGGAGTTAGGAAATAATTACTTCGACACAAGAACCAGATAAAGTGTAGGCAGTCCCAAGGAGAACACAGGGAAGAAAATGAGGAAGGAACAGGGAACTATGACACTAACGGAAGAAACAGCCCGTTTGCCAAAAGGTCCTCCTTTATTGTAATACTGAACAATTAATACTGAACTATTGATATGTGAATGTAAGGTTTTTAAACAATATTTCAAAATCACCTAGAGAACTTCACCCAAATTCAAATTCCCCAGGCCCTAGCTCATTTTGACTCAGAATTTCCAGGGATGGTATTCAGACCTGCTTGAATATTTTGAAAAAGCTTCTAGGAGGCTCAGAAGCACATCCCTATTGAGGAAAAAAAAATACTGGTACAGCTGCTCACTTTTCTTAGGCCTTACCAGAGGCCTCCTATATCCTCTGCAACTCTCCTCCATGATTCCTGTTCAAAGTATCTCCTACTTAAACATGAACATTTAAGACGTCCGGTGAAAACGACATCATCCACTCTGTTCCTCCATACTTTTCCATATCAGGATATAAAGTCACCTATTATTTTTTTTCCAAAAGCCCTGAGGAAAGGTGTATGAAAGTTTTCACTTGTGCTTTCTTAGTAGCCAAGCCTATTATCCCTCTGAACTGAGACACAGCCTAACATCCTGGTTTCCAGCCTCTCAAGCCGGACTATATAGTTCAAAGCCAGGCTCTACCACTTACCAACTGCATAATCTAAAACAAGATTACTTAACTGTTCTGTATCTCAGCTCCCTCATCTATGAAATGGGGACACAAACCTCATTAGGCTGTTGTAGGAAATAATTACTACGTGTAAAGCATTTCAATTGGTTTCTGAACATTTTTCTCACATCACACTTTGTCTGGATTTTGATTTTTCTGTGGCATTTGGCAATGTTATCTACCCCCCCTTTTGAGTCTCTCTACTCCTCCAGTTTCCATGACAACACTCTATCCTGGCTCACCTCCAATATGTCTCACTATTTATGCACCATGTTTTCAGGGAGAAGGGTTTCCTGCCTCCGCTCACCCATCCAATGTGGTATATTCCTCAAGGTAATCTCATCAACTACTTAATGTTAATAACTTTCTCATAGGATGGAGTTGCAGACTCAACTATTCTTCTTACTGTAGAATATCTAAAACCATTATCTTGTCTCCTAACTCTGTTCCTATTTTATAATGTATCAGTAAAAGTCGTCAGCTACAATGTTGGGGAATTACCACCAAAGTATGATTTTTTAAAATCTGCAACTCTTTGAAAATGTAGACATCACCCAGAATCCTAAAATCAAATATAACTGCATTTATGAAAATGATGTTTTCTTTTTTCACATGGGAGAGACATGGCCTTTAGTTCATCTAAAGTGGTGATAAATCCATTACATGATGCTAAAATTAAGGCGGGCAAATTTTCATTTGATGCATCAAAAGCCTGGTTTTACCACCCCTTTCTATTTCTGTAGGCTGTAGTATTTTGGGGCAAATGCTGTTTAAGCATCATCAACTGAGGTTTTATATTTAGTTCAAGTAGCTTACCCCTATAACTAATTTCTGCTTACAGAGTCAATCCACAGAAATATCAGTGAGAAGCACAGACAAAAAGATTTCACCAGAAAATGATAATGAGTAGGTTGGCAGAATTTGAAGGTGGGAAGGAGAAAAATAACCACAATAGTTTTCCTTACAAATTTTAAAGTAGAGCAGCCATTATTATGGGGCAGACCATATTACAGCTCTTGTAGTAGAGAGATATAAAGTCACTTTAACATGTCATTTAGATTACAGGTTTTGAAGACGTGATTATATAACCTGATTGATTAAAGTAACTAAAGAAAAAACAAAAACAGAAACTGTCAATCATTAGGTGGATAGAGGAGCAGTGGAAGCAGAGGAAAAAATATTCAAAGTGGCCAATCCTGGGCCAATCTATATAAAGTGTCTCAGATGTTGGTCTTAGAATACTTTATAAACCAGTTCCAGTGGCAAGACCACACCTAATGTGAAGATGGATGGTGGGAGCCATAGCCAAGGACTTTAAGTGTTCTGATACCTTTGGCGAGATGCTTGTTATCAGGCTGTGCTTGCCTGAAGCTATTAAATGTTCTATTATTTTAGCTCCACTTATTCTGATTTCAGAGCAACAGTCTGATTAGGATTTGAATTTTCTTCTATGGCAAGAAAATAGTTTGGTCATGAGAACGCAATGTTCCAGTTCCCTGAACTACATTTATTATTATGGGTTAATGTTTGATTTACGATGGTCTTCCTGTAAAGGTCTGTTCACAGAAGAGAATGTACTGGTCCCAAAGACTCTCTTTACATAACACAAAATTAACATTCTGATGCACTGCAGAACCTTAGCTCTTAGTTCAGAGCCTTACTATCTCTCACATGGGCTACAGTAATAGCCTTCTAGCTTCTTGTCTATAGTCTTACACCTTCTAATCCATCATTCACAATGTTTTCAGAATGACCTTCTTCAAATGTAAATCTTGTCATTTTATCCACTTGCTGAAATTCCTTTAATGTCTCCCCACTGCCTAAGGAATAAAGTTTAAATTGCTTAACTGGGCTCAAGGCTCTTCCTGATCCATCTATCGCTTACTTTTCATTTACATCTCCTGAAATAACTCCCACACCATCATTATCTTGCTTGGAGGTTCTCAAAGGCTTTGTGCTTTTTCACAACTCCTTGCATTTGAGCATGCAATTCCACTTACCTCAAAACAAGTCAGCATTCTGGTCTTAGAATAATAGTCCAGAACACTACGAATACTCTACTACCAGATCCTTCTTTGTGTCTTCGTTGTATGTGCTTAAATGTACTTATTATTCATATATTTGTATTTTATGTAATTGTACTTATTACTTTACCTATCTGCCTGTATCTATTTTATTATGATCTCACTGTGTTTAGTGACCACACCTTATTCATCCGTATGGTCCCAGTACTTATCATATTTTGCCTACAGTAGGCACTCAGTAATTGTTGACTTAAATAATCAGGGAGGTTGTCAATTGGATCTTGAAATAAACAAAACAAAACAAAACAACAACACAAACCTTTATTAAGTGCTTACTATAAGCCAAAGGCATTACTGAATTCATTTTAATTAACTGATGAATTAATCTCTAGATTGCCTGGGAGGAGAATAGACAGGAAGAAATAAATACAGTGAATAAAAATTCTAACAATATAATCAACTTTGGAAATCTGGTAAAGTGAAATAAACAACGACAAGAAGAGCAATAAATTTAACTAAATGAGAATGCTTAAGCTGTATAAATTGTAGATTCATGATTCTATATCTGGCCGTTATATTTATCTTCACACCAGAATCTCTTTTTCCATACAAAACATATTTAAAACATTCTATTAAAAACAAAGCAAGAGAAAAGGAAAAAAAAAGATATTTAAGGAAAACAGTTAAAAGGTAACTTTTATTGTCAATATACTTTATCCTGGCAATTATTTTTAATGAGATCATGATTTTATTTTATTTTTAAAATGGCAGTTACTTTTCTTTTGGTTTCTGGGCATTTGTGTTTGTGGTATGTTTCAGTTCTTTTGTTTGTTTTTTTTTTCTTTTTAAATATTTCTAAGGGCCCCTCTGCCTATCTCCCTGGCATTATGAAATGCTCCTGAGAGCTGTTTGGATGATAACAAGTGCAGCAAACTGCAGGTGAATGGGCCTTAGAATTGCACAAACAGCAAAGGAAAGCATTTTAGAATAACAAAGATAGAGACTGGGGAGTCCTTATGAATATGTTATTAAGCACCTGCAGCCCAGTTCCTAAACCGGAGCTGTTTTGAAAAGGAGGGATGCTAACTTTTGGCCAGAATTGATGTCTGTAGAGAAACTGCGTGTTTGCTTTTTACAACTAAACTTAAATTACTGCAAATGAAATATGCCACTTTCCCCCAATACCCATTTGAATGTTGAAATCTCATCATATAACTGATCCTATTCCAGCCATACACCTTTATAGGCAAGAAAGGGTTTGACCTTGGAGAAGCATTAACGATCACTTTTCATGTTGAGAGTTACTTGTTTGTTTAAGAAATGAAAATGACCCACCTGAAAGACAAAGCCTAGCACAGAGAGAGATGTGCTGCTATGTACTATTCAGAGATATGGATGTAGCAATGAAATACAGGTAGGATAAGAGAGGAATGGGTAAAATATTCAGATGTCAGAATGGAGATACCATTAAGGGGAGACAATACACGGGAACGTGCCCAATTTTTTTAAGCCTATAAAAGGAAGTCTGAGAAAGACATTAGGAGAAAATTTGTGAGTAGGATCCATATAATCTTTTCCAGTTGAAAGATGATGTTCTAAGCAAATCAAGCAAGGATTCAAGTAGGATCAGAACCAAAAGAGTTGTTTTTGAATAGATGGTTTCAAAATTTGTTGGAATTCAGTTCAGAGAAAGGATTTAGCGACAGCTCTCCATTATGTCTCAGTGGGAGATAAAAGTAAAATGTGACAATTGTTACTATGTTATTAATCCTACAAAATTTCATTGAAGTAGAATTTTCCTTTTTCTTCGGCAGAGTTTGACCTCTTGGGGGTTGAGCAAATAGGGATAAGATGTTTAGAAACCCCAATCTCCCATTCCAAAGTTATGGAAACCTAGCTGAAGCAGCATGTTAGCTGGATCCAGACTCAGTTGCTGTGAAGGCCAAAATGGCACTAAAAACAAGAGCTGTTTGAAAAGAAACAATGCTAACTTGCAGCCAGAATTGAGGTCTGTAGAGAAATTGGTTTTGTTTTGTTTAATCAAATTACATGACAGTTGGAAGATATGGAAGCTATGTATGGGCTCCTATCCCAAGCAGAGATTCAGGGGGAACAGGGCATCTGGGTTTATGGCGCTGGAGACATGGGGAGTGCTCCTCACTCAGCCTCTCTAGGGGCAGGCTGTTCCTGGAATAGAGGCTAAGTGAGCTGATTTAAAGAGCAGAAAACATTGGAAACCCAGACTTAATTGGTGTGCACTGCCCAGGCTGAGTATAAAACTGGCTCTCTCCCTCCATAATGACTCTAAATGGGGATGTAATATGCACTAGTGACAACAGCAGTGAATGGAGCTCGTGGATGATCTTATGGGTTGAATTTTGTCTCACAAGAAGATATGTTGAAGTCTTAACCCCCTGGTACCTGTGACTGTGATCCTTACAGATGTAATCAAATTAAGATGAGGTAATTAGGGTGAGCCCTAATCCAATATACTGGTGTCCTTATAAGGGGGAAATTTGGGACACAGAGACACACAGAGATGAGGTACCATGAAGACACAGACACAAAGGGAAGGTGGCCATCTGAACATGGAGGCTGAGACTGAAGTTATGCTTTCATAAACCAAGGAACATCTGGGGCTACCAGAACATGGAAGAGGCAAGGAGGATCCTTTCTTAGGAGCTTTGGAGGAATGTGGCCCTGCCGAAACCTTGATTTCAGACTGTAGCCTCCAGAAGTTTGTGAGAGTATAAATTTCTGTTGTTTTAAGCACCCAGTTTGTAGTATTTTGTAATGGCAGCCCCAGGAAACTAACACAGATGCCAACATCATCACAGTACCAACAGCAACTCACTACAGAGGCAACAGTAGAGATTAGCAAAGAAGGCTCTTTGAACTTTGAACTTCCCAGGAATCATTTTTATCAGCTCTCCTCAAAGGATTAGATAGCAATTAAGGCATCTGCCTTCTTCAAAGGGGACTCATATTGATTCCAGTGACACCAGGCGAGGCCTGGTAATTATCACAGGAGGGATGACCCCAAGGAAGCAAGGCAACATTCCTTCTAATAAAGAAATGAAATACAGAATGGAAGCAGCTTGAACAGGAAATTTAGATTTCCTCTGGGCATTCAGATTTGTGAAGTCTTCAACCAAATCTTACAAAAGGGCCAGGATTCTCTTGGATAGGGAGGTAACCATGTTCTCCAAGGCGATAGACTCTTCTAGATGCAGAAGTTGTCTTCAGCCCAGCTGTGGCTTACTAAGAACTTGATGCTTCTTAGGATAGAGCTTCTTAAACAAGAGCTGCAGAGAAACCCTCATCAGGGGCTGTGGGAGTTGGTCTTAAAATAGAAAATATAGTTCTCAACTTCAGGAAGCACAGTAAATTATTGGCTTGGGGGGGATGCATATAAAATAGGGCTGGTAGACCCTCAGGTTGATCTAGTTTACTCTGCCATGTTATAAGAACACCAAGGGTTGTGGGATTACAAAATTTTTAGGCAACTTGAGTTTGTCTCCTGCTTTCTCACATTCATAGTACAATGTATCATTTGTAAATCATGTCAGAGCTCTTCTGGCTCCCTTTATTCACATTGGCTCGTATTAAGTCATTCTGAGAAGTGAAGTTTCTTCTAGTGCTTCACTAATGCTTCTTGGTAGGAGACACCTATTTTAAAATCTCATTTCAGTTTATTTTCCATAGGGAACTCACTGCTTTATACCATCATGATACAGGATTTGCTGTCCTCTTAATAGATCTGAGCTAGTTTTCACATTACTAGTCAGTTCTTCAGGCTGGTTTTAAAATTGGATTGGAAGAACTACTGTAATATTTTTCTTAACCAGTTGATCCTTTCTTTAAAAAACACATACAATCTCCAGGAAGGAAAAATTATGCTGTATATAATATTATCCCAAAATCAATATTACTTATCATGTTTCAGGAAATAACAAAATTACACTATATAAATATGGGAACCTTACAGATTTCTATATTAGTCCTAGGACTGAGTATCTAAGAAATGTAAAAGTAAGAGAAAAAAATGTTATATTATGCTAAATTAAACCCAATTTTCTCACAACTGGCAAGTTTTTATTTCTGGCTCCCCTACTCTCCCAAGAAGAGGCTTACTTTTAACTTATACAAAAATCTCGGTGCTTTAATCATCAGGTGAAATCAGAGAACTGATTTCATTCGTGTATCATACATACTCACACACCCCAATGCAGACCTCTGTGCACAGCTGAACAGACTTTACACTGCACAACTCCTGTCACACTATTCTCATCACAGTCAATGAAGACGGTGTCACTTCCAGTTGGAGAGCACAAAACCAACAAGGAGGACACAGTGACCCTCTGAAATACATAACTGCACAACAAAGAAAATAAAACTCAGATGAATCTTACCTTTTTTCAGAATTGATAATTTTATGACACACTTTTTTTAAGTTAAGAAGCTCTATCATATTCGAAGGTTAGAATTTAGTTTTATAGAAAAGGCCATTACTAACCAGGACAAGTAGACTTGACAGTTCAACTTCTAATTTTTTATTCCTCAGTAAGCAGTCTCTTTCATATAAAACTGTTAAATGACTACAGTGGGAAAATTATACAGAAAAATATTGAAATTCTCCCCACCACCCCACTCAATCCTTTCCAAATGGTATGATTAGGAAATGCTTACATTTGTGAAAAAGGAAAATAAATCATGCAAAGAGAGGGTCTGCTTTTACTTCTTTTTTCCAATTTGAAACAAACGACTACAACGTCGAGTTGTTATTATACATACATCCACACGCACACACGTGCACACTCACACAGAAGGTAGGAATCCGTCCTCTGAGGGGTAATAACAAAACAAAAAGCAAAAATATAATTTGTGACCTTGGCTGAAAATGGAAAAACAACAATTTCAGGATAAGATTAAAATAATCCCTAAATTTTAGATGGTATCCGAAGATAAAATTAAAGTGATTTAAACTTTGTCTTTTTGTTCTGTTATCCTTTCTTTCTCTACGCGCTAACCAGCCTGATAATCTCCGAGGAGGTTGGCAGTGCAGTGCTTATCCTACTTTGCTAACATTTCATTAAATAAAACCTCCAGTACAGAAAAACCAAACAATACCTAAATCCAAAATAAATGGATAAATAAAAACACACAGACACCTGCCTACAAGAAGATGTTTTCTCATCGTCTTGTTTCAGGAGGCAAATGCCTGGATAAGGTTTTGTAGCCACAAGTGCGGCACCGTGAAAAGAACGTGGACTCTGGAGAGAGCCAGGAGCCGGTTTCCATTCTGGCTCTCGTCTCTACCACCCACGAGACCCCCCAGCAAATAACTTAGTCTATCTAGACATCTGTTTCATTCTCTGACAAATGAGATACAACACTTCCTTCACTTCTGAGGCTTAAAGAACATAACATGAAGAAGTTTTCCGGCATTTTGACAACTATTAATATAAAAGTTTTGACCAATGATAAAGAATAAAGGATAGGCAGCAGTGACTGAGAATATGTGCTATAATAAGGGAAAGGCTTATCCCTAGGGAATAACTGATTCACTCACATCCCTGGACTCTCTTGAACCCATGCTGTTCACCTTCCCCAAAACATTTTTCTGACTGAGCTTAATGAATTATATGTCTTTTCCTCCTTGAAGCATATACCTCGGGATTCATTTTCTTTATGAAATCTGTCCAGATTACACACTGTATGAATCAAATTATTATGGCAGGACTCCTAGAACGTATGTGAACAAATACCTTTCAAAATTCACTGCAAATCTATTTTGGGAAGAGGGAAGGTGGAATAAAAAACAAAAGTAAAATAAAATAAATAAATAAATCAGTTTGTGAGTACTTGGAAGAAGGTAATTTAGCTTCTGAAAAGCATCATTGTTTCATTAATTCATAACAGGTCAGTATAACGCCCTCTCCTTTTTGGTTGTATAACTGCATTGGTGGATCATGGGAATAACATATTGTTATATTTTTACTTCAGTGAGATATTTGGTAAAGCTTCCTACGAAAGCATTATGACGAAGTTGAAAAAGGTTGACTAGCGGCAAACCGTGTGGAATATTGACAACGGAGGGCTCCCTAAGAGGCTCATTTCATAAGGTTTAAATTTCAATGTAAGTAATCAGTTATCAATATACTTAATGATGTTGCTGGGAATAGAGAAAATATGCTGATCAAAATTGCAAATAATATAACACTAGGGCAATAGCTAGTACTGAATAAAAGAACTATGATTTTGATGAGCACTGGGTAGTGTATGGAAGTACTGAATGACTATACTGTACACCTGCAACTAACATAACACTGTATGTTAACCAGATGTAAACTAAAAACTTAAAAAAGAGAGAATTATGATTTTTTAATCCTCCAAAACTAGAAAAACCAAAAATAAGACTAAACATAGAGAAATAAATGTAAACTTCTACACTTAAGAAGTGTAACAAATGTGAGATTAATACCCTGGAGGTACAGCTGCAAAACTACATAGAGATACAAATGGTCCCCCTCCCCCTCAAATAACAATGACCCTAACTCTATCATAGTTTACTTAAAAGTACTGAAAATAATTTTGCCGAGCATCTTTCATGTTGGAAAAACCCAGAAGCCAGAAGTTTGCAGCAGTGAAGGTAAAAGTCTATCCCAAGAAGGAAAACCTCCCTTTATTTGTCCTTGCCACAGCTGAGTCAGGCTAGAATATTGCAAAAGATTAAACACTAAGTGGAACCAAAGAACTGGAGTGAATATAAAGAATACATAAACAGGAACTTTAGAATCAATTCCCACAAGTTGATACGGGGTCAAAGAAAAACTCCATCCTCAATACAGAGAGCCACTTGCTACACAAAGCTCTTTAGCCACACTACATATTAAAATGAAGTGTTAAAACCAGTCTAAAAGCCCAACTCCACAAATTGAGCAAAAACTGTTTTATCCTATCTAATATTTTGTAGGTAATAAAAAGAATGTATTTGAAGACTATGTAAGAACATTAAAAATGCTCAGGTAGCATTATCAATGTAAAATTGGCTACAAACTCTATTTGACTATGATTACAATTCTGCCAGAATATGCTCTTTTAGAAGAAACTTTCTAAAAGTATTTTGAAAGGAAGTATTCTCTAACCTTCAAAAGATTGTGTTCGGGTGGTTGGCAAGGAGTGATTTTTTGTTTGTTTGTTTTGTTTTGCTTTTACGTATTTTCTAAATTCCCCTTTTATCATGAGTTAATAACAATGCTAATAACTTGTATTGATTACTATTGTTATGTACTGTATTTGTTGTTCTACTTGCATTATCTCATTTAATTCATGCAAAGAGATCATGAAATAGTTGCTCCTATTATCTGTTTTTACAAATGAGAAAACCGAGATGCATGAAACCATCTAGATTAATGATTGTGCACATTTATTTTATTAGTACTACCTAGTAGCGACTCTTTGATTTAAAATCTGTCAGTGTACCTCTAAAGTACAAATTCTTCATCACCTTCTAATCTAAAAGAGCACACAGCATAGTTCAGTTTACAAGTCAAAAATGTCTTATGATTCCATAGCTAGCTTATAACCAATAGCTTAAAGTAGCTCTGTCCTAAATTTCCTATGCTGAGATAGCTAGACAACATCTATTCCCAAAGTACTAACACAATTTTAGCAGTGTGACCTTGGGGAAAATTATATAACATCGTTGAACCTTAAGTCCTTATCTGAGGGGCGCCTGGCTGGCTCAGTCGTTAAGCTTCTGCCTTCAGCTCAGGGCGTGATCCCAGCATTCTGGGATTGAGCCCCACATCAGGCTCCTCCGCTGGGAGACTGCTTTTTCCTCTCCCACTCCCCCTGCTTGTGTTCCCTCTCTCACTGGCTGTGTCTCTCTCTGTCAAATAAATAAATAAAATCTTAAAAAAAAATCCCTTATCTGAAAATAAACGTGCCATGTACACTGTTTATGATCATTAGAAATAATATACATAAAGAGCCTAGATCAATGACTATATGGTGTTATTGTTTGGGAGAAATAAATTGCTTTTCCCCATAATTCTCTAAATAATATTTTCTAACAAAAATTTCCAAATTTACTTTGTCCTCTGTTATAGGACACAGAGATATTTCAATAAGAAATAGCTTTTTCTCTGGACAAGCACTACTTATCAATCCTAATGTGGCATCAGATCTGAACATAGTCCAGTCGCCTATATACTATTTGTGAGAGAAGGAACTCTAGTCCCACCTACCTCACCCAGGTGTTGTCCTTTGGATATCACTCATTCTGTTATTCTTGAGTTTAGCTTTTATAACTTGGCTATGTGACACCACTGGGACAAGTTCACAGGGCTGGTGACAGTTCAATTCTTTATCATGAACAGGGAGAATATGCTAGGTTTCCAGGTAGAAGCACTCTGGCCGTTTCTAAAGGTGGGGGCCTTAGGCTGTAGACCTCCAAATAGAAGAAAACAACCGGCTTTTGAAGGCCCTGACTTCTGGGAAAGGAATAAATTGCTGAAATCACTTCTGCCTTGATCCAATAATTCATTATCTCCTAGAAATAGTGGCTTTTAGAGCTGCTAAGGGCTGCTGTATTCTTGTAGGAAGAAGGAATAGTTCCACCTCAGACATGAATGCTCAGACCCTTCTACTAAAATCTTTATGCTTCATTTTATTGTCTAAATCATCAATCAATCTGATGGTGGGTTAGGAATACTTTTATAGAACAAGTTTAGAATGCTAATCTTAGTTTATTTGGAAAACAACAACAACAACAAACTTGGCCCTTTTTAATAAGTTTTCCAAATGTTCCCCAAAATGAATTTCCCCCCATCTCATTATACAGTTGGGAAGTTACTGAAATGAATATGAAAACCTTAAACTCATGCTTGATATGAGAAACTAGGCCTGATAACTTTAACCAGATTTTCTAATGTGTAAGTGTGTACCAATTTATAAAGGGAATCCTATTGTCCTAGATTTATTTTAATTCACTTCATTGACATGAAGAGATTAAGAAATTAACTCCAGAGATGAAAACAACACAAATCCAGTGTTATCAGATTTGCCTGAGGCCCATATTGGCACAAAGAAATGATTCTATCCATGAGCACACAGTGTGTAAATAGACTCAAGATTGGTAACTATAAAAAAATATAGCTAAGTATAAGAGCACTTCTAGCAAACCTAAACTTGAATGACAGCATTCAACAAAATGAGTGGGTGCAAACCAGTCAAGATATTGATTTTTGTGGCATGTATATGTATTCCATTGGTATTTAAACAGGATAATGTTACTTAAACCAGTCAGAAGAGTAAGGAGAAGAAGATACTGCGGAGAATGGAACCAAGTCAGCTCCACAGATGATGGAATGTATAAAAGGAAACTTTGGTTAATATATTAAAAAGGGAAAAGGTTGACTTTGAGGTTCTAATTATAAACCTTGTATGAGGCATGCTATTACATGTGGTAAATTATTTTGAGAATTGGAGAGGACATTAATGATAATACCTAGACACCTGAGAAATCTGTCACTATCTGAATCAGAAAGTCAGTGGGTGATACTTTTCATTACTATAAAATAGTATGTAATGAAACTGCTATGTAAAACTCATGATCTTTAACTAGTAACTCAAAGGAAGCTAAATGTTGGTAAACTAAAAGACCCGTATGGGGGTACCTGAGTGGCTGGTCGGATTTTGGCTCAGATCTGGATCTCAGGGTCATGAGATCTAGCCCCCACAGGGCTCTGTGCTCAATGCAGAGACTGCTTGTCCCTCCCTTTCTGTTCCTTCCCCTGCTTAGTTCTCTTTCTCTCTCACTTTATTATAAACAAACAAACAAACAAATACTAAAAAACAAAAAACAGAAAGACCAGTATAGCAAGTCAACAGCTAGTGAGGACTTGGGATTAAAACGTCATGATGTGTTTTTGCTTTGTTTTGTTTTGTTTTTTAAACTGATTCTGAGAGATGCTAATACGTGTCTGATATACTTCTCAGTAGGGATATACACTGTGGTTTACCTGTTTCTAGAGTGAGGCAACAATTCTTTGTGGAACTTCCATATTTATAACTTGAGGATATCTTCACTGAGTTATTCTTTTCTATAACTCCAGGGTTCATGCTCATATCACTGGAAGATACCCCTGCTCCATGTGTGATAACGATTAGCTTTCTGGTGTTAGGAAGATGCTTTTGATTAAAAGTAAGTTTCCTGGTCATATCAGACATCCTTGTATTTTCAAGTGATTTCCTATTCTCAAAAACTGAAGCCAGATATTAATTCCCAATCCAGTCCTTGTGTATTTTCTTCCCACTGAAATTAAAAGGGCTAAAGAAAGCTGCTCATCTCTCCTTGCCCCTGGAGTCCACCACTAGGTCTTTCTTCAAAGCCTTCAAGCCCAAGTATTTTATTATTGCATTCACACTTCTAAAGAAAAAAAAAGAAAAAGAAAACCTGCCATGCTCTGTCAAAGCACCATAAATGTTCTATTTTACTATTTGATTACTACTGTTTGGCTAAAGCGTAATCACACTTATTTTTAAATATTGAGTTTTAAATTATCTTGTATGATGGTACCCAAAAGGAGAATAATTTTATGAATTCTAGGTTTCTTTTTTTTTATCTACTTTCTTTACATAAAATGTAGGAAAACCAGTGTTATGAAAGATTATTATATTCCATTAATTACATTTTTCTAAAGATATTTATAGAGCTACAAAATAGTGATTAAGTAATTAGGCAGCATTTTCAAAAATTTTAGATCAAGTCCATGATAAAAATTTTATAGTATATATTTGTCTCAGTAACTATACTTTTAGTATAGTAACTAATATTAAGATAATTCACAAGTTATTAAATATTTAAACTTTTAAGTGGATTTATTGCAATGGATGATTTTTTTCTGTACTCTTCCTTTCTACCTGGGAGAAATACTTTATTTTTGGCATCTTTTTTTAATGGACTAGAGGGTATATTGGAGGAAAGAGTTAACAAATAAAGCATACTGGAAAATAAACTCGATATACTTGTCTGAGTTACTTTACCTAGAAATTATATCAACAGAGGGAATTGGTGAAGACATCCTATAGTTATTGAATTTGTAGCATTTTTAAAATGTCAGATTTTAAAAAAGTTAACTGTAGAAAATACAACTGAACAACTATGCGTAAAATATTAAAAATAACATTAAATGAATGCTTACAGAATCATTTTATTCCAAGATTACATCTTAAGATCTTTTTGAATCAATGGAGTCTTAGAATACATTGAATACCAAGATAAATGTGTAATGAATAAAAAGGTTAATTTACCCACTGCAGAAAGTGGTATCGAATATTTCCAAGAACTGGAGGTTATGAGTGATGTGCTAATTGGAAGGCTTCTTCATAAACTAACAGAGCAAACTAAATATGGCAGAACTGAAATCTATCAAATGAAAATTTCCCTGTCATTGTCCCTACCCCACTTCAAAGTATTTTCATTGTCAATTACTCTTGAGCGCAGTATCCAGAAGAGGGAAATACATTACTAATCTATTTATTCAAAGTTCGTCTCAAAAACAAACAATTTAAGAGGAGGAAAAGGATCTGAATATTTGCTAGCAAGCATCTAAGGACAGTACTTACACAGCCTTGAAAATTAGGAATGCAATAGTTTCATATTTAGTATCGAGCATTACTCACTTTTTTACTTAAAGAGCAGTTTCTTGGGTGTGATTTAAATTATTTCAAATTAACTTTTATATTTAGGACACTGTCATCTTTCTTTTAACATTTTCAAATTCTACAATAAACAGCCATCTTTGTAACTGATTAAAACAGACTTCATAATTTTAGAAAAAAATAAATTACAGATAATTTTTCCCCAATATACATTAAGCTCACTAAAAATCAAATGGGCTGGTATTTTATATATAATAGAAGAGTATAATTTGTTTTTATATTAGTACTAGTCTTGACGTAAGTATTTACAAATCAATACTAATTTTATATTTAATGGCATCCATAAATGTCTTTATGTAGGAAGTTTAATTTTTGTGCTGTAGTTACAAATGCATTTTTAAGTACATAGGGAATTTTAAAAGGGCAGACGAGAATTTAAAGGTGTTATTTACTAAGTGTAAAAGCCCTTAAAGTGGAGAAATCTTTTTGTAAGAAACCTCATTCATTTGCTTGACTCTGGAGGCCTGGTAGACTAAGGAAGCAGCTTTCTCACTGAGAATGAGACGTCTGAAGGCTGTCCTGAGAGTCTAAGCACTTGATGATGCACTACTCAGATCCCCATTCAGCTTCATTCCTTCTTCCCTCTCCTGTAGCCCCACTGCCTATTCTGGGTTCTGCACAGACCAAGGCTTCTCAGAGGGAGTCATGGATTAGAACCATCTGGGTAGCTTTTTGAAACACACTGCTCAGAGCACACTCCAAACCAAATATATCAGAATGTTGGGCTATGTGTGCAGTGGTGGCAGTGATGCTAGCAGGGCCAAGAAGGTCAGGCATAAGTATTTTTTAAAAAATATTCCAGATGATCCCACCATACAGCCCAGGTTCAGACTCACTCCCCTTGACAAACCAGTTTTCTTTGTTCGGTTTTCTTTTCTTCTCTTTCTTTTTTTAAATTTTTTTAAATTTCTGCTGTTCAGGTTGCACTCTCCTCAGACCCCATCACCGGTTTCATTTTCTCACCTGCCACCATATATGCCTATCAGTTTTCATCTGAACGCTCATCTTGTCCATATCCTGAGGGCACGTGTGGATCAAGCCTGGTTTATTAAGTCCATAACAACCACTAATTCCTTCTCACTTTTAGCAGACTTCTTTGGGCTACCACCAGAGCCTGGTAACTAGCCTCTCTTTTTGCACTCTGGCCCTACCCCACCGTTCCTCCACAGCAGTCAGGGTAAGGTGTAATATGAAAATAGCAGCAAGTCACTTATTGGAAAATCTCCAAGTAACTTCTCATTAAGACTTTAATTCCACAGACTCCCAGAAATGATATTTTCCCTGCCCCACTGACTAAATTAAGTTGTCCCTCAGCTGCTATCACTCCTTATCAAAGCAGTATTTTATTTTCTTCATAGCACTTCCCTCTAAACAAATATTTCTTACCCATTTGCTTCCCCCACCCCTGTCTCAACATAGAATTTCAGCACCATGAAATGAGGTAACTTGTCCATCTCCTTTACCTTGTAATCCTGACACTCAGGACTGTGCATGCAGTGCTTTGATAATTTCCAAAAGGAAGAATAAATCACTTGGAATTCCGACGTTTCCATGTGAGGCCACAGCCATCTAGTTGCAGCCTGCTCTGAACTATTGCAGAGTTACCTGTTGGTCACCACAGGAAATCTATACAGAATTTTTTCATTTTTCATTCTCATCCATGAGTGCAAAAGAAGAAACTGAACTCGTAAGCCATGTCCCCAGAGTCTTCCTGAGAATTTCATTTCCTGGAGTCTGTCACCAGGCTCTTTCATGTTTGACCTCTAAGATTTCTATGACAATGAATAAAATCCCCAGACAGATTATTTTCCATTAGTGTGGATAATTTAGAGTTAACAAGGCACTATTATTATCTTTTCAGGTGATCAAGTTACTTTCTTTAAGCCATTTAAAAAATGTTACAGATTTGGAAATGCACGGATTCTTTTTATCAGGGTAGAATTCAAGAAATATTTCAAGGAATGCATTAATATCCAGAGAATTAGGAGACATTTATTTATCTCTCAAAATATCTACTTACCAACAACTAATAATACCATATTTAGAAGATTGTTTAGAACTCCTTCCATACCATCAGTGGCAACCAATATATGGATTAAGGATTAAGGCTATAACCCCCTCCATAACTATCCCTGTTGACATAGTTTACCAGAATTCCTCCAACAGTATGGAGCTAAACCAGCAGTTCCTCTCTTTATTGGCACTAAATAGGATCTCTTTTAACCCAATGGCTGCAACCAAATTAGACAAAAATGTCAGTAACTCTACTGTGCAATAACTTGTTTGTATGAAACATATTGAGATATCCATCTTCCTTTAATTGCATCCCTTGAAGAAGTAATAGGAAATAACCAGATTTATCCAGCCTCACATAAAAGAACTTGAACTAGATCTAGCATTAAGCTATTCATATTCTGAGCTTTCGTTCACCTCCTCCTAGCTTTTTAAGAGTGGAACTTAAGCTAATACAATATAAATATATTTTGAGAGATGGTATGCTATATATTTAGGAACTTAGGAATTCAGAAGCTAGGAATTTGACTGTATTTTTTAAGGCTAATAAGATTTCCCAAAAATATCTAATTTCCAGGATGAAATGTAAAATTCCTAAAGCAATTTTTTTGGGGGGGTTAACCATACCAAACTCTGCTGTGCTCTTATAATAGAAAAAATACATGAAGAAAGTGGGCTAACTATACCGTACTTCAAAGTAGTACAATAGCTGTACTTGGATCATTCTTCATATTGGGTATTTTTTCATTTATGAAAGAGGACTTTCAGACGAAAGTCACTCCAGTGGAGAAGACTCATGAAATTTACTTCATACAGCTTTAAAATATTAAATGACAAAACACCATAAATTGCTTTAAACAGCTAATGATACCCAAGGAATAAAGCCTTTATAAAAGATATGGCGGTTAGTCTCCTTAATGTATAACAGGTTCTCACAAACCAATGATAAAATAAGTGTTCCGATTTAAATACCCCAACCGAGAGTGATAAAAATCTTAAAAAATCAGGGAATACAAAGGAACTGCAAACCTTTGAGGAAAATATTTAAACTAATAATCAAAAATATAAATTGATTCAACTATACCTTATTTCAAATATTACATTGGCAAAAATGTGGAAAACAAACATACTTCAATACTACTACTCAGCCTTGGCAAGAATATAGAGAAAAAGTTGTTCGTTGCTATTGAGGAGGTCACTAGATAAAAACTTTCTGGAGGGCAATTCACCAATATGTATTAAGAGTCTTAAAAATGTTATATTCTACATCATATTTTCTTCTCAGGATTTTATTCTAAGTAATATACTGGTATTTGCAAAATGATGTTGAATAAAAATGTTCACTGTAGCATTATTCATAGTTACAAATTTGACCAAATATAAATATCCAGAAATAAGTAATTGATTAATTCTATTCTACCCATAGAGTCCACAGAGTGGAATCCAAAGTGTGGATTCCAAATTTACATATATATTGCCTCTTTAATAATTTAATAATGTGGGGAATCACATAAGCCTAAATTTTTTAAAAAGCAATGTAAATATAGCATATACTGTATGATTAATTTTAAAACAAAATTGATAGTTATATACATGTAAATATGCATAGAGAAAAGACAAACATACAAAGTAGAATTGTATGATGCTGAAAATTTATCATGATTCTTTCCCCACATTACTGATAACAGAAAAAGACAGCTGCTGGTCAACAAAATACATTATCTTCAAAAATCCCTGTTAATTAATGACTGTCTCCCTTTTACCTTCTTGTGCATCCCTCTTACTGGAATCTTAAGGATTGTTAATGTCTCCATAAATGTCAAGTGTCTGAATCAGGATGAATATTTGAAAACAAGTTTAGCTGAATTATCAAACTGTGGCTATTTAAATATATTCCCTTTTCCTAACAACCCAACCACTCAGCTCTACCCAATACAAGGGTCCTTGATTTTAATGAGTTTAGATTAAATGATTTGACCAGAACCATGCAATTGAAAAATATGTTGAATTCAACAGGAATTAAGTCCAATTTCCCAAAGGCATTCATCCAAGACTTAAATTTCAATTTATTTAAATTAAGCATGTTGGAATGAGATAAGCAAGGTTATAGGATTAAAACTATTTTAGTTCTTAGATGAATTAGGGTTAAATCTCTCTCAATTTACACATACTCACATACATCTATTTCCCTCTTCATACTACACACACACAAATACATATGCGCACACACATTCATTACTTTGTGTGGACAGGAAAAGAAAGTTATTATTTTTGGTTTTTAAGTCACTGGCCATTTGATATAACATTTTACGTGACCTAAAACTCACTATTCTGAGTATGGTTCCTTCATCAGCAATATCAGCATCACCCAGGCACTTGTGAGAGCAGTACAATCTCAGGTCTCACCACCCACCTCCTGAATCAGAATCTGCATTTTACAAGATCCCCAGGGGAATCACATGCACATTAAAGTTTGAGAAATACTAAACAAGAGGAAGTAATAACAGTGAAATAAAATTTAAGATTAATAAATTCATGATCAGCTTTGGTACATTTATTGTTCAAAGAGTACTCTTTCTTTTACTAATTCTTTAGTTTTTTCCCCCCTCAACAGTTCCTCACAACTTACTATGTTGGGTTTTTTTTTGTTGTTGTTGTTGTTTGTTTGTTTGTTTGTTTGTACTCTGGTATTATCCAAGTCTTCGAAATATACACCAGAAAAATCATACGTGAATGCAAAAAGCTTGAGGAAAAAATTCAAAAGCAACAAAAATTTGACATGGTTTTAACCTTCTTTAAAGTCAGAAAATGGACAAAACAGGTTATAGCTGTATTTACAAATTATGCAAATTAAACAGCTGCAGTTTATGCAAATCATATATAAGCCCCTTAAGTGTGTCATTAACCTACATATGTCCCTTGGGAATATTCATACATAAATAAGAGCACAATTTCTCTTTTTCTCTTTTTTTTCTAACTAGGATTGTAGGAATATTAAATTTGAAACAATTCAACATGTTTTGTATTCCTTTTAAACAACAACAAAATGAAATTCTGCTTTGTAAAATCCATCTTATTAATTCATGCTATTTTAATTTCAAAAGTTCTTATAATTTCAGAACCACATATAAAAATCTAGAAGTCAAGAGAACGTTTGAAGTTGAATTCAAAATACGTTGCTTATGTATCTACATCTTAAGTTCATCACAAGTCCATTCTAAACCTCAGTTTATGTACCCATATACACATATCTGTAAGTGTACAGATATATACACATACACTGAATAGAAATACCCAAATATGAATCATTATAAAAGGATGTGGTAAAAAATGGGATATCAACTTATAATCATTAAAAGAAATCTTGAATTCAAGAATTCTATAACAGTTGAACAAAGTACATATTTGTTAATCCCTTCATTTCTTGACTGCTTCTTATAAACCAGATACTCTACTGAACACAGGATACACAGAAATGGGAAAAAGAAAGGCCCTATCTTTGAGAAATAGTCTAGTGGGGAGATAAATGTGTGTTTCATTTGATGTTTAACATTTGTTTTTATTTCTTTTCTCTTTTATTTGTGTGATGATAGAGTGTCTCTTCTGAAGCATTTATAGTAAAGCAGATAAATACCCACTAGACAATGGATTTTAAATAAGAGCTGAGAAAATCATTCTGCCCTTCAACTTTTGATCTACAAAATAAAAGGGGATTTCATGAATCAAATGTTCAAAGAGCAGGATTTAAATCAAACCTGTCTGTTGTGGTAAGCCAAATCATGATAGTTAAATATGTTGACAAAAATCCAAGGAGAGGGCTTTGAATAAGAAATGCAAACATCAGACAAGGAAAAATGGCCTCACTCTGAGGAATAAAAAAAAAAAAAAATCCTCTGAAAAGCATTTGCAAACTTTAATAGAATAAAAAGAACCCAGAGACTCTTGGAACATGGTAACCCATGATGAAAGAGTTTGGGATAAAAGACAAGATGAAAGGATAGAAAGCAATCAATGAAATTAGGAAAAGTACAAGTAAGTTCTAAACTCAAAGAAATAAAATCTTGATGGAAGGGCAAAACTCCTATTACAAAATAACAAAATAAGGATAAAAAAGATAACCTTGAGATGCTCTATTAGAATGCAGAAAGAAAAGGGAAAAAATAAAAAATAAATTAAATTAAGGGAATAGATGATAGTTATGAGTGATAAGGATAGGAAATGCAACTTATGGATTATTAGCATTACTGATAAAATGATTGGACACATTGGACAATGGAAATTTTCAAAGATATAACAGAAGAAACTTACCCAAGGTTAACAACAACAATCTGCAATTGAAAGAGCCAAATAAGCAAAATCATTGAGCAGATAACCATCTTAGACACAGCATGGTAAGCATTAAAAGAGAAAAATAAAACAAAACAAAACAAAACCCATAAGTATCTAGGTGGGAAAAACAAGGAAATCATCAGGTAGTGGAAAAAAATAAATGAATGGTTTTCTGAAACATTATTTAGATTATAAGTAAAATCTTTAGATTTCTGAGGGGGGAGACATTATGTGATCAAAGGACTTTAGAGGAAGACATTTCAATCAAAAATCAATGGAATATTATACTTTGACATTAAAGAGAGACGAAATAAACTATACGTGTACTTAAAAATCAAGAAAATAAAGGAAAAACCTATAAAATTAAAGAGTTTAAGTAGGGATAATACTACTGGATAATAGTATGCCCTGTAAGCACTTAAGCACAATTCTAAATCATATTATAAACACAGCTACGAACAAATGCCAATGTTAAAAGCATTTTTGAAACTATAAAGTAAAAATCTTATTTCACATACTCATTTTATTCCCCAATCCTAATTATGTTACTAAACACCAGAAGTAGAATATGTCAGGGGAATAGAATAGTCTAAATTCTTGTTTCAAACAGAAGACTCTAAAATTACAACATATTTGATTCCAAGAATTAGAGAAAAATACAGAAGTTTGAAAAAAATTAAGTGTAAATACTAGTTGAGTTTTAATCAACAGCAGACAGATTGTTCAAAAAATATATTCTTCTCCATACTGAACTGACAATATAAATGAAAGAGGAAACTTTGTTGAAGGGTCATGATACCACTCACATTGCTAGAGATCACTTTGGTAACATCTATCACTATTTATAAAAATTTGCTCCTGTTTGATGTGGTGATCTACTTCTCAAGATTGTTGCAAAAAATTTCACAAATACAAAATACATATCTTATAGTGTTCATTATTGAATTGATAATTATTAGACAGAAATGCCTGTCCATCTATAAAATGGGTGAAGTAAGTGACATGTGAGGGAATACTAAGGAGACACCAAAAAAGGTATGAAAAAATGTTTAAGACAAGTAAATGTTCATGAGTCACTGTTAAGTAAAAATGTAAGTCTTCATTAGAAGTCATCTCATTTTGTGAAAAAGACGTCAAAATAGATGTACTCCTATGCTACTGATGTTAATATGTCAATGGGAGATTGGGGGTGATCTTTATTTTCTAGGTATTTTTTTAAAGATTTATTTATTTATGAAAGAAAGCATAAGCAAGTGGGGATGGAGTGTGGGGGAAGGGGCAGAGGGAGAGGGAGAGAGAATCTTAAGCAAACTCCACACTCAGTGAACACCCTAATGCAGGGCTTGGTCTCACAACCCTGAGATCATGACCTGAGCCAAGATTTAGAGTCAGATGCTTAATTGACTGAGCCACCCAGGCACCCCCATTTTCTAGGTATTTTCAAAATATTTCACAAAAGTTACCTGTATTATTACTTTATGGTCAGCAAAAACACTGCTCAACAAAATGTAATTTTGGGTGCCTGGGTGGCTCAGTTTGTTAAGTGACTGCCTTCAGCTCAGGTCATGATCCTGGAGTCCGGGGATCAATTCCTGTATCGGGCTCCCTGCTCGCCGGGGGGTCTGTTTCTCCCTCTGACCCTTCCCCCCTCAAGTTCTCTCTCTCTCTCTCAATTAAATAAATAAAATCTTTTAAAAAATGAAATTTTAAAGAGCAGAGAGACTTTATATTTTTTAGGTAGAGCTATTATAGTCCACTTGCCAAATATGTCATTGTGATAAAAGGTTTGGAAGGTAAATATAGAATGATAAAGATGTATATTTTACTAGAGTATACATTTAACAAAAGAAGGCAAAACCACTGCAAAATTAGCTTTTGAACCTGTTATTCAGTATTCAGTTTTCAATTTCTGAAATACTTTGTACTGCTTCACTCCGGAACCCTATACTGACTGATTCTCTTTGGAAGAAAAGCTCTATATATTGTGTGTGTATACACACACACACACACACACACACACACACACACACACACAGTCTTAAGGACAATCAACACAGTGCACAGAATAAAGTTTAAAGGCTGTTTTTGAAAGACAATGTTTAACGTATTAGTAGTAAGTGTAACTTGTCACATGGAGCTTTCCTGGCCTTTACATACCATTTACCACAGAAGAAAAGAGTAATTATTCAACTTCCAGAAAATGATTAATATCTCAAATTAATATCTCAAATTGAAAGTATCTTTCAATTACCAAAAAAATTTCAAGTTCATTGTACTTGTAGGCAAATTATCTTTTTGTTTTTATTAAGTGCCCCATTCTTTTACTATTTAAGAAGTACAGGTTTGACTGACAAAGTGATCCCTAACTAGGTCACATAAGTGCATACATCTCACAGTGCCAAATATTGCTTAGGAACACAAAGTAGGTTGATCTCATTGTCAGAAGTCACACTTCATTAAGTGCAGTGATATCTGTATTTCAGTAAAAAGAGAATGCTTATTTATCATCAGTTGATTCTATTTTTTTTTGCAGTAGAGCAAAAGGATACATTTTTAATTTTTTAAAAGATTTTATTTATTTAGGGGCACCTGGGTGGCTCAGTCATTAAGTGTGTGCCTTAGGCTCAGGGCGTGATCCCAGAGTACTGGGATCGAGCCTGCTTCTCCCTCTCCCACTCCCCCTGCTTGTGTTCCCTCTCTCGCTGGCTGTTTCTCTCTCTCTCAAATAAATAAATAAAATATTTTTTAAAAAATAAATAAAGATTTTATTTATTTATTTGAGGAGAAAGAGACAGTGAGAGAAGGAACACAAACAGGGGGAGAGGCAGAGGGAGAGGGAGAAGCAGACTCCCCTCTGAGCAGGGAGTCCTGACCTGGGGCTCTATCCCAGGACCCTGGGATCATGACCTGAGCTGAAGGCAGACACTTAATGACTGAGCCACCCAGCTGTCCCCCAAAAATATTTTTTTTCACTGAATCTAAACTGTGTTTAGAAAGAAACTGAGCACATTGCCCAATCTTTCTCTGTTTGTGTGTCCTGTAATGCCTCCATTATTTTTCCACAGCACTCCCAGGTCAAAAATAATACACTGCTACTTGTTTATTAAATAGAGGATCAAACAACCTAAATATTTATATCTAACTTAGAAGCCGTTGGAAATATAAATAAATTGAAAGGATACTTTGATGTATTCTTGTATAACCACCATTATTATTTAATAGGATGTGTGTATCTGTTGATTACCACATATTTTCTAAAATTTTGAAATCAGACACAATCACCCGTATTCCTGATCCATATTGGTTTTCATGAAGACTGTGTTTTCATCACTGAAAATGTCAAAAAGCCAGCTTCACAAAATGAGAGCCCATCAAAAGAAATGCAGTCTGATTAATACTGAAATCATGAGCTACTCAACCTAGTAGTTTACACTGTGTCTGACAGTTGTCTACTATCACTGTTTTCCTTGAGATACATTCATGTATCTCAGAGTATCTCCATGAGTTCACTTGGTGCTCCAGGAATCCTTGGCACACAGACTGGGAATTGTGGCCATACTGTATTCTAAGGTTACAAAAATCAAATTCTCTGAGAAGTGTTACTTTCACCACACTCTCTTTTTCCTCATGTTCAAAGCATTTTTCTCAAGGTGTTTTCATTATAACTGTTGTCCTGTATCTCTTTTTCTTTTATGTTTAATTAAAGATAATTTTGTTCACTGATTGGATGAAGCTGACACTAATTATGGGAGAAAACAGTAGGGAAAATAGCTTTTCTCAGTGAGCTGTATTTTTACAAGCCTTTCACATCTTATAAATTGGCTGCCATTGAGATCTGAGTATTTCATTAACTAAAGCCCATGTCAGGACAGGAAAAGAAGATAATGGATGATGCCAGGGGAGTAGGTAACAGAAAGGGAAGAATTCCCAACCTGTTCTAAAAGTGGGATGGGGGAAAATGTGCAAGAGATTACCTTCTTTTTCTAGAAGTTTACATATGATACCCATAGTAATGGCTATCAATTTTGTGAATATTTTATTATATCTGGTTAACCTGATATTAAAATAGATAAAATGATATATCTATCTGCTAAAGTAGATAAAATAATTTATCTATAGCCTATATATATATGCCATCTATATCCATATCTATATCTATATGTATCTATGTATCTATCTATCCATTTATCCATCTAGCTATAGCCTATGGATAGATACAGATAGATACATATATATATATATACAGATAGATACATATACCTTAGAGAGGTAAGACAACATATGTGCAGGGGGAGAGAATACAGAATGATAGTGGTTGTAAATACTTCTTGATGAGAAGTCTCTCAGGTGTATCTGTTGGTCTCAGGTTTACCACTTTGTGTGTCTGCATGCATATGCTGGGGGCTGAAAATATGATTTTTTTCCATTATGTACTCTTCTCCAGAGTTAATGGGACATTTATAGGACAAAATACTTTAGAATTAGCAAATACAGATTATATTAAAAAGAAGCATTCAGGTTAAATGCCCTAGAGAGGATACAAATTTTGGAAGAAAATTAGAATGAAGAAAATAAATAAAACCAAAACTGATCCTAGAAAACAAAGATCTCTACATCAGTTAAATAAATATAACCATAATGGTTTGTTTCCTTGTTTGTTTTATGAAACAGGTTGAAATGTGGCATATAACTTTAAATACTGTCCGTGTAAGAAATTGCGTTCTGCTCAAAATCTCCCTAAAGAATTAGAGATGTAAAAGAAGTTTATGACAGAATGATGCATAATAGTGAAAATAATTTTTAAAAATCTGAATGTTTAATATTAAAAATTATATATCATGGCAAAAACACAAGATGGACTATCTACATTTAGGGAATATTTCAATTACAAATTTCAATCATAAAAATTTCAATTATAAAAAAGTGAATGTACATGAAAATCTTGAAGGAATATAGAATAATACCAACAATGATTATTTCTGGGTGATAGTACTAAAATTATTTGAATTTGCTTCTGCATACTTTTTTCAGAAATTTTAACATTTTCTATCACGTTGCTTTTAAAATAAGAAAGAAGTCCTTCAGTTAGTTTTATGGACTAACTTATGCCCTCACTCCTCAAATTCACATGTCAAAACCCTAACTCCCAATGTGACTGCATTTGGAGATACAGCCTTTAAGAACTCAATGGGCCTGGGCTCTTTATAAAAAGAGGAAGAGGAATCCTCCTGTCCACAGAGAAAAGGCTGTGTGAGGGCACAGCAAGAATGTGGCTGTTCGCAAGCCAGGAAAAGAGGTCTTAGCAGAAACACCAACTCTGCTGATACCTTGGTCACGAACTTTTAGCCTTCAAAAACTGAGAAAATAATTTTTTTAAGCTACCTAGTCTGTGTATTTTGTTATTGCAGCTGGAGGAAACGAAAACAGTTTAAACAAACTGGTCGTAACTATAAACATGAAAATATTATAATCAATTTTAGAGGGAAAAATTAGTACACATAATGGTGTGCATATTTATCACTACAATTTACAGTCTGAGAACATAACTAGATCACAGAAAAGTGTTACTATATCAGATCCATTTTTTTTTCTGTTTTTATATACTATTTATGTTTTATCAGTAATGTCATTTAAGAAATTGGTGCTCAGGGAATAATACTATTGTAGTTAGCTGCAAGCTATCCTAATCCTGTTAGATTATAAAATGAGTTCCTTGGGAAGGCTCTTTAGTAACTAGAGGCATGAGTCCTGCCTAAGAGAATGAGGTCGAGGTTATCATTTTACACAAGAAACTGGGACTTCATATGCCAAGTGAAATAAGTCAGACAGAGAAAGGTAAATACTATATATTCTCAATTATAGGTGGAATCTAAAAAACAACAACAACAAAACAGAAAAACAAAATAAAAAACAAACAAAAAACCAAACAAACCCAAACTCATCGAAAAAGAAATCAAATTATCAGATTTGTGCTTACCAAAGGGTAGGGGGTAGCATTGGAGGAAGGTGGTTGAAAGGTACAAACTCCCAGTTACAGGAGAAATAAGTACTAGAGATCGAATGCACGGCATGATGATGACAGCCAGCACCGTTGTATAATATCGCGAAACGTGTTAAGAGTAAACCCTAAGAGTTGTACCCACAAAGGATATTTCTTTTTCCTTTTCATTTTACCGTATCTATATGAGATGATAGTTGTCAACTAACCTTTCCTTGGTCATCATTTCACAATGTATGTAAATCACACCATCATGCTGTACATCTTAAACTCATACAGTGACGTATGCCAATTACTTCTCAATAAGACTGGAAAAAAAATATTAAAAGCAAATAGAAACCAGGTAAAATTCTAAGTGATATCTGGGGGAAAAATGCTAAAAATCTCACAAAACATATCCTTGGAACTAATTAGAAGTGAGATAATGAGTAAATTTAGGCTTTTGGTAGAGATGCTGTTTTGCCCAGAAAGAAACTTTTATTCAAGTTTTTCCAGCATCATCCAAGGTGTTCAATTCTAAACAGAGGAAAAGCCCTTTGAGGTAGAGCATCTTCTTTGAGAGGAATTCGTAACTGGTGAGTCTTTGTCCCCTTATTTCAGTGACTTCCAAAGTGTGGTTTACAGGCCACCACCGGCAGCATCTCCTAGGAACTCGTAACAAATGCAACTTCTTGGACTCTACCCCTGCCTGACCTAAAGAGTCAGAAACTCCAGTGTGGGGCCTACCGTTCTGTGTTTTAACAAGCCCTCTAGGTGACCCTAACACACACTCAAGTATGAGAGGCACTGCCTTACTTGAATTTTCATGGGGCCAAACCTGTTGTTAAAGGAGCACGTGAAAAAAACAAAAACAAAACAAGAACTCTTTTTTTTTTTTAATTCTATATGTTCCTACAGCACTCTCCTACTTACTTATGGATTTCTTCCATGTGCTTATAAATACAAAATTAAAGTATAGATAATTAGCTAGAACTATTTTTTTCACCAAAGATAGTCAAATAAAGACAGAATATCAAGAAATAAAACAATAGAGAAGTATAGTTTTGAAGGCAACTTACATTTGGTCAAATTTTCTTGGGACAAGGTAAACAATAAACAAAACAAAACTAAACTAAAACTAAAAACAAAAAAAACAGAAAGTAAAGTCCAGGATAATCACCAAACTTTGGTGCGATTGATTATATATACACGTACCAACAGAATATAAAAGACTGTCTTCCCTGTATCCTGGGATGTGCGAAATCTCCAGTGATTGTCTGATCACAGAAGCTACTCTGTAACAGGCACTACCTTTAAAAGGGTGCAGGTGCATTTTCAAGGCTAGTATTATATTTCAGTTAATGTTCTCAGCACTGAAAATCACCTCAAGTGGTTACCTCTGAAGAATCTGAGCAGAAAGCAGGAACTAGTTTTCTAGAGGACTTCATTTAAAAATCATCTTCCAAGCAAGAATGATGGCAGTCTTTCAGTTTCTCTTCAAGAGTCCTCAAGAACAGAGATGCTTCCCTCCATTTTCTCATGGAGAGAAGCAAATCAAAACTAATGCACAATAGGACAGAGAAAACTGCCTTTACAAAGATCTGCTTCGATGCTTACAAGGGGTTTCAATCATGGCACAGAAAATCCTTTTGGCTTTGTGTGAATGTCTTTACCATCTTTCTCTCTCTCTCTCTCTCTCTCTCTCTCTCTTTCCCCTCCAATTGTAGGAAAGTCATTATCCCTCTCTCTGACTACTTTTTAAACCACATAGCAACTACCATGACAACAGGAAGTCTTTGCCTTGTACATATGCTATGTTTGATCCTTCTTTCCAACCTCTCCTGATTGTTTGAACTACAGAAAGTGTACAGGGAAGAAAACAAACCCCTTGAATACAGTTTGATTAATTATTTACCTCTTTACATGAGTCTTACACAAAATAAGAAAACAGAACAACTGTTATTATTCTGAGCTGAACATTACCTAAGGGAAAATGATGGACAAAAATTCCACTAGAGTTAATCTATAGAAATAATAAAGCTTTCAGGCGAAAAGCCTAGATAGAAAAAAAAAAAAAATAATGTGCGTGCGTGCGCGTGCGCGCGCGCACACACACACACACACACACACACACACACAACTAGCAAACAGGAACCCACCAACACTGGGCTCAGGGAAGAGAACTGACCACAAAGATCTGAAGGACTCATACCTTCATCCTCTAAAATCTGACTAGACTTTGAAAGAAAGCTAGACAAGCCAAGTTTAATGAGTTATAGTATTAAACAAAGTTGCATGAGTCACCATTTTTTATTTTAAGGCAGAGCTTACATAAGCACTTTCATTCAAAAACCTGTGGATTTTGTCTGCAGCCACTTCTGAAACAAGCAGGAGAAAGCAATTGCATTTAATTGCTGAAGTTATTGGGAAGATTCAGGTAAAATGGTCCATGTTCCTTAAATCTCCTCAAGTGATTTCACATTTTTATCTTAAGATGTATACATATTGTCAGATTTGATGAATAGACTGTTCATTTTCTTTCCCTCAGGGGTTACTGTACTTTCTATCCTGCCCTTAATTTTATTGCTTTATTCTATCACTCATTCTTTCCCCCAGGTTACTGAATATAAAATAAACGGTTGAATTACAAGATTCTGAGAGTGCTCTGTTTGGATGAGTGTGAGTTCAGTGTGAATGGACAGGAAAGTTTGACATTAAACCTGTGGTCTTATGGGAACCAGAGAACTGAGAAAACATAGTTCCTCATATTTCCCCTATTTCAAGTTCAATCCACAGGGGCAAGAAGATTAAACGGGAATTCCACTCTTTGGGTGAAAATATGCCCCATTTTTGTCTTCCATGGCAATTTCTATTGAAACAAAAGAAGCTAATCTGTTAAACTTCTGTGAAGCCCAAATTGGCACATTTTCAAAAATCATTTGCATGGCTGGTTATTCTACTCACAAATTCAAAAGAAAACAATAAGCTACCAGCCAGAAAACAGTGGGAGAGAAGGATCTGGGGACAATATAACTTTTTGATCTCCTTGGGACACTTACCCTAGTGTATTAATGAAGCTGGTTGTAAATAATCCAATAAATGTCAAAGTAAATATTTTTAGGGTATAAGGAGCCTGGAAAAAAGAGTGTGTATATTCTGTCAGTGACATGTTTCAAAAATTTCTGCATGTTGAAAAGTCATTAAATAATATTTACATGCATTTTAGCTTTCAATAGCTTGTCATGTAGATGTTTTGTCATTTTGTTTTAAAAATTATGTCTTAGCATTTATGCTTGGATCTAAATGGTAGAGATTTTCTAAACAGATCTTTTTATGCTTAAGCTTTTTTTTTCTTCTTATTTTCTAATACTGTATCTCTTTATCTCTCATCCAACTGATGTAGGCAACTTAGAATTTTATTTTGTTTTCCATTTAAAAAGTGGTGTTTTCAGTATAACCTTTAAAGGAAATTTATCTTCCTTATTTCATTAATTAGGATTAGGGCATATTTTAATTAGGTGATTTCCCAGTTCCGAAATGGGAAGTTAAATTTTATTACTCCTTATTTAAAGAATGGCCACCATTTTCCTTCCACAGGAAACTATTCATGGTTAATCATGACCATTCTCCATCAGTTTGCTTTGTCCACCGAGAGGAACAATCAAATGGAAGAATACTTCAGGAGAATTCTTCCTCCATAATATTTGATTTCAACTGAAACTTTACCAAGATTTCTATTATATTTGACTGAACTAATTATACTAACAATTACCAGGCTTATAGCAATTACTACCACTGTCCTAAGCATAATATATATAAATATATATAGTATAAATATAAACATAAATATATAATATATATTATATAATTAATTCTTCTCCCAAATTCGAAGAGCTCGAAATTATCATTATCCTTATGTAACAGATGAGGGAAAACTGAGAAATTGTGTAGATGAGAGATTACAACCATCTGTAATCTAAGATCGCACAGCCATTCATAGGTGAAGATGAGATTCAAAACCTAGAGCAGTATTCCAGATCCCATATTTTAACCACTCTGTTTTTGTTAGGTGACTCAAATCTCTTGTGATAGGAATTAGGTCTGGCATGGAATCCCAGGTGATTTAAACTTTAGGAGCCAATGGATAGCACGGGGTTATCTGCCTGCTCCCCTGTGCAAACCATTTCTTCACTACTCTAATGCTAACTGAAATTCCCACCATTACCACCACTGTTAGTTCTTGAAGTTCTTTCAAGTTCTTGTTAGTTCTTTCAAAGCTCTCTGTAAAAATTAGCATATATTTTCTCCAAGAGGTAACACAGGAATAAAGTCAACAGAGATTTACTTCTGAGATTCTGTAGTTCTTACAAAGTAAAGAGAGAAGTATATTAAAGAAATGGTTACACACAAGGCACTGGTTTGGATCAGAGGAGAGATTTAGGGCTGATGTGGAAAGTGACACATTAATACTGGAGGTCAGGACCCAGATGGGATACAACAGTAGGTGTTTTTTTTATGGTTAGGACAATGAGACTCTAGACTGAAGTTAGAAATAGTGCTGTCACCATTTCACAATCAATTCTGATACAACGGTAAGGCCAACCAACCAAGGGAGTTAAAGTGGGCATTTTTTTCATGGCTCTGCAATTTGTACTTTTTACCAATGACATTTCACTTGGAGTTACACTTTGCACTTACTCTCAATTCTCACTATATATCTTAAAGCTGGCATGTTATAAAGGAGTTATCAAGGCAGAGATAATTAGAGCAAGATCAAACCTTGAAAATGATCTAATTCTATTCCTCTAATGAACAGACAGAGAAGCTGATGTATAGAAGTTTAAGTGATGAGCTCCAAGTCACCCAATGTCTTACTGGCAAAATGCTGGACACAAGTCCAATTCCTTTCCATTCATTGAAGACTACGTGCAGGCAAAGAGCACAATTTATTCAAGTATGGAGTGAGAGTCATGGGGGAAAAAGGCAGTTCAGTCCTTAAATATTAAACTGAGTCATTTGATGATTTCTGAATGGTTTCAACTCTCCCCACCCTCAATTTCAGAGTTTCGTTTTATTTCCTAGAAAGTCTAGTTACTTTTCATTCCCCCCCCACAATAGCAGTGTGTATGTCAGTATGTGCTCCTTTTGTGTTTTGCTTCTACATGCTAAAGTAGGTAAAATGACCTATCATTTTATGCATTTTGTCATGTACCTCTTACTCAATTTAACCAAAACAATAGATCCTCTGATGCTGATTTCAAATCCACACTTTGCAAAATCATCAAATACCTATGCATAAGCATCACTATTCTCACTTCTTCGGTGGTCAAATCAGAGAGAGTTGGACAATGCATTACTTCAAAGCTGAGATTTGAGACCTTCTTACATCTGACAAATGTCATGCTCCCCATGAGTATTTGATAATTGCGAGCTAATTTTGATCTACCCAAGGTCATAGCATTTCACTAATATCTAGTCTCCTGGCTATAAGCTCAGCCTCATAACTAACTGTCACAGCTATAAATATAAAGAAATATTCTTTTTTATTGCCAGAATGCATTTTGTCTTTCTATGAACATGTTTTCTTTCAAAATAGGTTTGAAAGTTTTTAGTCATATGCCATTATTTCAAGAACCACCCCTCTCCCCCAGCCTCTTGAAAAGAGTCCAAAGCCAAGCAGAAAGTGCAGTGAAGGGCCACCTCACTAGTGTCTGTCCTTAAAGAGTTGGAAGAGGTCAGTGAGGGAGATTAAACCTGGGACCCCTATTGATATGTATTCAAGTGTGGAAATGAGCTGCCTGTTAATAAGGTAGACGCTTTATCTTAATGTTTTTTAGTCTTCACAGATTATAATTGCAAAAAATAGCCCTTAGCTTCTCCAGCTGGTTGTTAATAGCTAAAAGAAGACTAACCTATAGGTCACTCTTGCTTAATTATAAACAGAATGGAATACTAAACAATGGATTGAGCCACTGGACTGACTTCTAGTCTTATATTATCATCCTAAAATGCTTTCTTAAAAATAACAAAACAGTATCCCCTCAAAAACCCATATAAACCCTATCCCTTCTGATTATTTTCATTTACTAGCTATAACTAGGTTTTCTAAGAGTTACTTACTGACTGGGAGGGTTAATGGCTTTTGGGGCAAATAAGTAACTCTACCCAGCTGGTCATTAATCCCTAAAAAACTTATGTGTTTTTATTATTGCTACTTAATTAGCCAACACACTAGTTGGACAGAGTACAAGACAAGTGCCTAACTTCTCCAAAGTGCCAGGGCCTGATTGGAAAACAATGATGTTCTTACATTTTTACATCATCTTAATTGATATTTTACACATGTTAAATTCACCCAAGTCAGTTGTTTCAGTAATCTATTAACAATTGCTCTAGTAGGGAGTCTAACCGTGAATGAAACGCTTATTCCTAAGTAAAAGAGAAGTTTAACCAAGTTAGAAAATGAACTTAAAAAAACTGTGTTGATAAATACATTAGAAACAATCTGGAAATATAAACATTGTTTGGAAGAATTGTTGCATATCATTAGGCCATATCTTCTTGAGACATTGATGTTGTTCTCTGTGGGTACAGACTGAATGTTTGTGTCTCCCCCAAATTCATATTTTGAGGCCTTAATCCTTAATGTGGATTAAGGACATGGGGCTTTTAGGAGTAAGTAGGTCATGGGTGTGGAGCCCTAATGAATGGAATTAGTGCACTTTTAAGAAGAGATAATAGGGAGATGATCTTTCTGCTCCCCATGTGAGAATACAATGAGGAGATGGCTTTCTACAAAACAGAAAAGAGAACCTCACCAGACATTGAATCTGCCAGTGCCTTGATCTTGGACTTCTCCGTTCTAGAACTGTGAGAAATAAATTTCTGTGGTTTAAGCCACCCAAACTGTGGTAACTTGCTAAAGCAGCCTGAAGTAAGATACCTGTTTATCTTAATTTTTTCTTATCTCTCTACTAAAAGTAATATACTTTCAGAAATTAGTGTCTAAGGAAATATACCGTTTTGTGTTTGCACAGTGTTCTCAACGTGCGATTCCCAGATCTATAACATCAGCTTCACCTGGAATTTGTTGAAAAGGCAACTGGCTCTACTCTAGACCCAGTGAATTAGTAACTCTGAGGTGGGGTGTAGCACTGGTGTTTAGCAATACCCCTAGTTGATTATGATGCATGCTCAAGTTTGAGAACCATTGTTTAGAGGGTTTACCGTCTTTTGTGTTTGTGTAAAACACAGGCTACTCCTCATAAATATAATGTTAGAATAATCTCCTGTGTTTCTCAACATAGTGTGTTCATAGCCCCTGGGTACACAGAAGAAGGGTAAGGTACCTAGCTAAAATTGTTGGAATCTTCTGCCTCATTTTGGGCTCCTAGATCTCGCTAGGCATATTCATCCACTCTTTTTTGCCACTACATGTTCAAAAAGGTCTCTCAGTTATTTCTAGCTATCAGGGTTTGCCTTACTAACTTGACTTAAGGGTGTCCACTGTTCCCTTGTTTTCACATAGCACCCGCAGTCTTCCTTTGCCAAAGACATTTTTGGTATAAAGGCTATGAAGAACAACCACTGAAATACAAATAACTAGGTGGTGGTAATATCTTAAACCAGAGGAAATTAGGAAATAACTAAGATTTAAAAAAAATTGTTTAATGTAAAATATTAAATACCTCAGTTGTGATGTTAGATGATTTCTTCTTCCATGTGTTTAATTGTCCCTCATGCTATGGCACTATGGAGATAGCATGATTTAGGAATGATTTTATTTTTTTATATTATGGTTTGATACAATTTAAAGTAGACACTCCCATAGCTACACCACAGTTTTGTTTTGTTTTAATTTAATTTGTCCGTGAAATCCAACATTCTGGGAAATACACCATTAAACACATATTGCCCTAGATTTACTAGGGTCATCAGCAGGTAGCCAATCACAGAACCAGATGCTGCAGGAAAAAAAAGCAATGTTGAGTGTGTTTTGCTGGAAGGAAAGTCAAGGAAATTTTATAGCTTCAAGATACCCCAGACGAGGAAGACTATTCATCATCACAAAGTAGGAAAGGATCAGACAACAAGGACATTTTTGAATGAAAGAGCATGGCTCCAAGCTGGTGGAAACTCAAGATCAGGCATCCCTTTTAGGTTTCCTGGCATTGAACTTAGGCTTTGTCTCTGCTGACTCCCCAAAACCTGGTCTGCTCAGATTATCAGCCAGAGAATATTTAATTACACGATTTTAAAGCTCTGTTTTGGACTGAAGTCTTGAAAACAAAACAGAACGAAACAAAAGGAAAAAACCTACATCTTTAGAGGAACAAGAATTTTGCAGGGTACATGAAATACAAAGGCAGGATGATGGGTTATGAGTGTGCACTCAAGTAGAAAGAGAGAATATTGAAAAACAAAACAAAGCAAGTGGAAGTAGCTTAAGCTTTGCTGCTTTAAATCAAAAGAGAAAAACAAAAATTCAGGTATCAGTGTTTATGTCCAGAACTCTAAGCCTTGTGTTATTCTCAGAAATGTATTGAAAGACACAGTAGTCAAAGACTACAAAAAACCAAAATTATGCTGGTGACATTATTTCAATTTTAGCAGAAGTCTTGTTCCAAGAATTTATAGCACTCTCTCCATACTTTGGCTGACAATGTAATTAAAATCGTATTTTTAAAGTCTAAATAAGAATCTTTGCTCATGAGGATGAAAGAACTACTCAAAAAGATACTAGGAGTGTAAAGCATGGACTTTTCTTCAGTATAACTGAAAAGTACCCATCCTTTTTACAGTGTGAAACCCTGAGAAAGTACTATCCCTTCAAATGCCACCTTACTTAAAACACATTGACATTAATTCACCCAAACTCTGCCACCAGGTAGTAGCCCCTCCTAGATCTTATATAGAAAATGTCCTTGACACTACCAGAAGAATCTTTCCAGGAGATCCAGGAAGATCTGACCCTCACTGTGACCTCGACTTGCCTTTTGCTGCAGCCAGGAAGGGTCAGGTCTATTCATCAAATTTCTCAATGGAGGGGAATCTAACCCACCTATCCACACTACATCCTTAGGCCACATTCTTGTTTCCAATTCTCCTACTCTTTTAAAATAAACCTGATTCAAAAACAAAAAACAAAAAACAAAAAAAACCAAACGATCAGGAGGAAATTGCAGTTTGGTTTGCACTAGTTTTATAACACCTTAAGGATATTCTTCACACCTATGCTCTGTTGAAAACCACAGGACATGCAGGAAGAGTCTTTTTCCATCACTCCAGTAGGAGGGGGGAAATGTAAAATACGTTGCAATGAACCACAAAAACATGACCACATATTCGGCCTAGTACATACTTGTGGGTTATCTCAGCCTTTTATTGCTTTACTTCACAGCTTTGCAAATTTTAGAAAATTAATAATTAATGCAAATGGTTCTTATCCCTACACATTCAAATTAGTCATGTGGAATGCAATTGATTTTTGCCCTGTAGATAGACCTATTTTGCATATATTTGTAATTTCAATTCGGCATTCCTTATTTGCCCATATCTGTGTGGTTCTTTAAGTGTTCCTTGAACCAGTTGTAACACCTTGCTGATTCTTTCATTAACTAATGAGTTAAATAAAATATTTGTCATGTCTTTATTGTTTACAAGTGGGAGAGTATGATTATACCTTTAAAAAAAAATCTTCAATACTCCTTTTTTATTAAATGTCAGCTAACACAGAAATCCTAGTTTCAGGGATTGAAAACATGTTTGCACTTGAACAAACAATACCAACTTTAACTGTAGATAGGATGTTAGTAAGATAAGGAATGTAAAAAGGGTTAGTGCTCTCCTCCCTAATTAAAGAATTGTCCTTTTGAATATCCTAAAAACTCTTCTCAAAAGCGATGCAAACATTTTAAGTAATAAGGAATCTAGATATATATTTATTAATGTATTCATAAAGTTGTCCTAGCTTTTGTTTCATTTGCAATCTAACGCTTGATATTTTAATTCCAAAAATCTTAGTTAATGTATAATAAGGGTTAATGTTATGTATCGGTATTCTTTATTTACAAATAATTGTTGACTAAAAGAACACCAAAAAGGAAAAAATCGAAGGTTTATTTTCTTCTCCAAATGCTATAAAAGTGAATCTGACATTATTTAAAGCATTTCAGCAAGCGCCATCTCACATACCCTTGCTAATTGCATCAGACCTTTGGAATTCGTACCATGTAATACTTCTTGTTATGCAGAATCTTTATTATTATGCTATTGTTTTATATATGTTTATCTCATGCCCCTAAACAGGTTCTATACTCCCTAACAGCAAAGGAGATACCATCATTTTGTAAGCTGTAAAACACCAAGCATAGTAAATGATCAATAATACCTGATTGTTGTTGATTAGAAGATCAGTGTTGGTATAGTAATGATGTCTTCAACAACAACAACAACAAAAAATGCATGTTTGCCCTTTGGGAATCAGGAAGAGCAGGTTTTGAACCCTTTCTGGCATTTACTAGCTGTGTGACTCAAACAAGTCACTTAATTGCTTTAAGCAGTACCTAATTTTAAGAGTGCTAGGAAGACTAAAAGAGATGGTGTACATGAAGTCCCTGATTACATGAGATATTATATATGCAGTTCCTGGAGAGGAATAGGACCTAATAAATTATAACTAATAACAGATTGTAACATCTTCCATTTACTGGCTGTTTACTATGTGTTGGATACCATCCATGCTATAATTATTATGTATGTATTTTTATTATCATCATTATCATTATCTAAGGGATTAGGAAGAATCTAACTGTGCTGTCTCTGCCCTGGGTTACTGTACACAGTTCTTGTTACCTCTGAAACCAACAGTGGAATTCAAAATGTTCAGAAAAGTTTAACTTGAGTGATAAGTGAAGGGGAGGAGGGTTAGGACTACTATATGACAGCACACTAGAAGGACTAACCCTGACAAAAAGACTTTGGAGTAGCAGAGGCTAAAAAAAGACATGATTGACATCTATTTAATCACAAATGGTGCAGATATGGTGAACATGGATTTGTTCATTAAATCCTGAACTACGAGGATGAGGGGCACCTTTTGACATGTGGGCAAGGTAATTTTAAAAAATGAATAAAGAAAATCCAACTTCAAATAGTAGATAGAGAAGCTATTAAATATGGTATGCCAAGACATGCGGAGGCAGGAAATAAGAGTAGAGCAAAAAGAGTGGTAAATTTATAAAAGCTGAGGAAAGAAATTACTTTTAAAAAGAGGGAAGGGTAGGTTCAAGAAGAGAACTAGAGCCTTCCATAATCTCATTGGGCTATTATTGCAACAAAATATTTGACTACTAAGGACAAAAATTTGATATCCAAAATATGCAAGTTACTCACTTTTATGACTTGTTTTCTTAAAATAAATACTCAAAATTTCCATTGAGCAAAATTTCAATCTATTAATAGAGCATTCATACAAAATTAAATATATGCAAATGTATGTACTGCATTTGTATAGATATAGCATAACACACTCAACTAGGTAGTTAGAAGAAATGATAAGTAAGCTGAACACGGATCAGTTGTGGTAGAGTTAGAGTGGGATCATTTGGGGAACTGGACAGCATTGGGGGAATCGGAGCCATTTTGTTTTCATTCTGCATTTACGTTTGCTGTTATATTTTTTCTTGCTTTTACTTTTATATCATTCATCGTCTTTTAAAATAGCTCCAGTTTTAGTAATTTTGTTGTTGTTAATATTGTAGTATGAGTAAGAATAAGTTATTAGACTGTTTGGTTTAATTCATTTCCATCCATTTTCCATACATGAGGTTAAAGATAGACTTTAAATTGTTAGTCTTTGCGAAAGGAGTTTGAGATCTAAGCATATTTCACCCTGTCAGAGATGCTGAGGACCCTAAGAGGTCCTGAAGGATCAGGCACACACCCGATATGCTTCTGAAATCTTTGCTGTCAGTATAGTCCTATCTATGGAGACTCTCCACCTTGTAGACATTGTGTCTGCCCTTCTTACTCCACCACCTGCATCTCAGACATAAGCACAGAGCACTTTGATAGCAACAGACCATCTTGGGCAAAGTGGAAACTGGCTGTCTATATCCAGGACTTTGTGGTTAGTCACAGTCATTTCCTATCTCAGAACACCAAGGAGTTGACTGCATTTTCCACCATGGTGTGTCATATATCTCAAAACAAATTTATGGCATGACCATGAACTACAAAATGTAATGGGGCAGAAAATGCAGACACACATCATTTTGACTCCTACACATTTGGAATTTCTCTTGTCCTTGCTCTAGCAGCCTTTGAGTCTAGGGATGACAAACATTTCTTTTTTCTTCTTCTTTATTTTTCTGTAGCATAGAAAAATAATACATAGATAGAAACTATATTTAGATCAACAGCCACATCATCATTTATAGGAAAGAAGGTTTCTACAGTTTAATGTTTTAGAAGTAAATTATTAAGCACAAGGCCCCACAGTGCATAGAATCACTGTTTAGCTACAAGCAGGTGAATAAGTATCAAATGACTTCATGGACTTTATCTCTTATTGTCCCTCAGTATTCCAATATCTCAGGGTTCTGATCGTACTTGACCACTTGGATTATCTCATTTAATCTGAGAAATAAACTGTGTTGTCCCACTTTACTAAACAGGAAATTGAAGTTCAGAGAAATTATATAACCTGCTCATGGCCAAATTACTTAACTTACATTTGTATTTTCACGACTTGATTCCTTAACTGCCTGGTTCATCATCTATCAAATGAGCTGATTAGATTAGTTCATTCCTATGAATCTCTCTGATTCTAAACTTTCATGATTCCATGAAATGCTCTTCTAGTGTGTGTCAATCTCTGAGCCAGAGCTAGTTTTCTTGTATTATTGCTTCAGATTAGCTATATTCAAATTATTTCCCTCCAAAAAGACTTTTAAATAAGATATACAGGTCCCTAGCATGAAATATCCAAATGTGCTATTACTACATATCTGTGTGTATGTATGTGTGTGCATACATATGTTTATATATATGTTTACATACATACCTATAGAAACCTTTTAAAATATAAAATACTTATTATCGTATTGCATGACATTACTAGACACTTTTCATATATCATCCTATTTAACCCTAGAAACAGCCTAACGTGGTAGATATTGTTTCAATTTTACAGATGAGAAAGTTGAACCTCAAGGGAGTTAAATAACTTTATTAAAATCACACAGCTAGTACATAAAAACATTCGTGTTTAAATCCAGATGTTTCTGATTCCAAAGGTCCTTGCTATTTTCACTATGCCATACTGCCACTGCTTGTTACAGTCTTTTATTTACTTGAATTGATCATTTTATATTGAGTTCTTATTATGTTCCTCATGGTATTTCCTTTCCCAACTCACTGTCTTCGGTGATGCTTCACAGCAGCCCCAGAAAATAAAGATTACAGATCTAGAATTCTACTCTCCTTTCCCAATAGCAGGTAGTTTGCATATAAATGAAAGAACAAGTGGATGTTATAAATGCAATGTGCTTAAAGCATGTTTATAAGTTGTATAAATACTAACAAACATCTAGAAATAATGTAAAAAAATATAAGAAGGAACTTTCTAAGTCACTTATCCAAAAGATGTTGGTTATGGGAAACGTCAAACAACAGGTCTTGGGGACTTACTTTTCAGAGATGTAAAAACTGGTAGCTTTCAACCTTTTTCTTAGCTATCAGTATAGTCTTTTTTAATGAAATTTCATGTGTAAATCACATATATTTGCTTTTGATGAATGGGTGTGGATGCTGTTCCTCCTGGGATTCTATAATGCTCTGATTCTTTGCTAACACAATTATTTCTCAGCAATGTGAACATTTATCATATCACCTAACTCATTCAGTAAGGGGTTAATAAATGTTTATCAATCAACTCTCTGGGGAAAAAAAATCTCTGATTTGTAACATTTGCTGATTTTCTGGAGTAAATACAGCCACCGTGTTTAAGCTGTAGTACATCACCAGACTGTATTGGGACAGAGGTGCACGTAGTCCACTCTCCCATGTCATTATAAGCTAGCTCTAGCATCCTCCTGAATTCACCCTGGTGAAGGAAGAGTCCCTCAGATGCAACTTATGTCTTAATTTCTTCTCAATCTCTTAATTGCATTAGAATTTTTTTTGAATTAGCAAGCAACAGTAACAATACTACAAGTGAAATATTAAATGATAAACATTAAATAAACATTAAGATATTTTATTTCCATTTCATCTTATCATAGATTGTATTTTGAGTTGGGGGAAATGGGGTGGGGAGTAGTTAAAATCTGTCATTTTGAACTGTATGCCACTGTGGGAGGGGAGTAAGGATGAGGAGATTAGATGTAGGGATGAGGGTGGGGTTCAGAGAACATAAGAAAACAAAATCCCAGAGAAGAAAATGTAGCACTGATGGTGGAAAGGGAAAGGTGGTTTAAAAAAAAAAAAAAAAACTTCTACCTACTTGTCATTTTTTCCTAGACCTCAAGTTTCAATCTTCCTTAGAAAACCAGCATGGGTTTCCTAGGGTCTTTGTCCACATCCCATTGGTTGCTAAGCCCCGCACTTAATTAACACTGTATGTTTAAATGCTCTTTATTTTGAGATAAGGTAAGGTAACTAGATGGAAAGGAATTAAAACAAGCCTTTAAACCAGGCCAATTAGTTATTATGCTATGGATATAATGATGTCAACACCATTAAACCCTATTTTTGTTCAGAAGAAGCTTGAAGAAACAGTATTCAATGTTTCCCTGCTATTTACTTAACTACTATTGTTCTTTGTTCAACTAACTGAACTTTCTATGTCAGTCTCTGTATATAACGCGTGGTATCTTCTGTAGACAAAATTGAAATCGGTATAAAAATGAAGGAGGGATGTGGGTGGGGGATGGGCTAGATGGGTCATGGGTACTTAAGAGGCCACTTGTGATGAGCCCTGGGTGTTGTATGTAAGTGACGAATCACTGAATTCTACTCCAGAAACCAATATTGTATTGTATGTTAACTAACTAAAATTTTAATTAAACAAAAAAGAAAGAAAGAAAAAGAAAGAAAGAAAGAAAGAAAGAAAGAAAGAAAGAAAGAAAGAAAGAAAGAAAGAGAAATTAGTACTCTAGATGTTCCTGAAAGTCAAGCCATTCCTTCCTTTCTTCACAGGTTTGGTCAACAAAGCAGCATTAAAAACTAGAAAACAAAATAGAAAGCCACACTTGTTTGAGGAAGTTTGGAAGAAGAATATACCATAAAGAAATTTTACCAAATTCTTTATTCTAAGCTTCCCTAGCAGTAGTTGGCTTTATTCAGAATTCAGAAAGTCTCTTAGTCGTCACACAGACACAGGTTAAAGAGACCTATGTACATTTTTCAAAATTCTCCAAGGTATCTAGAAAAACTATTCTTGCTAGATAAATAATCAAGTTATTTAAAGTGAGAAGCTGAGATGATGATGATGATGATGACGGTTCTTTTCCTTCAGTTGATTTCTTAAAACACTTTTTCATATAAATCTTAAAATATAAAGCAATCTTCTTGTTTTGTCTTGTTTTTCCTATCTGAATAACTATTTCTTTGCCTCTCACTTTCATAATCTTTTCTGTTGGATATTGGTCCCTAAGCCATTTTATAATACAAAAAAAAAAAAAAAACCCTACATCAAGGTTGGGAATTATTGTCTATCCCCTTATTGAAGGTGGCTGGAAATATGTAGATTTTGCTTGTCTTTTGATATTTACAGATTGAATTGTTCAACCAGAAAAATGTTACCATAGTTATGTAACTAGTACCCTACCCCCATTGGGTTATTCATAATATGGTATACTTGTCAGACGTGATTGAAAGATGCTTATAATGTCATATGCAAAGATTGACTTTTTGAAGTATTTTTTTAAAGGTATCTTCGAATTTTCTGGAGGATAAAATTTCAGACTGAATTCAACCCCTGCTCATTTAAACCATAATGGATTTTATCTCAGAATCATTATTTCTAATTAATAAAACTTTGTCCCACTTTGCGCTTTATGCACATTTATGACAAGATGACATTATCCTTTACCCATTTAACCTCCATTAACTGAGACTATCATTTAATCCCTTTTATCCTTGTAAAGTTCAGTTGCTTTGGTCATAATGGCATTTCTTTGCATGTTCTACTCTTCCCGTTTGTGTGTGTGTGTGTGTGTGACATAAAGTCCTAAATGATATTCAGCTCTATAACTGGAATAATAAGAACTCATTAAAAAGAGAGAGAGAGAGAGAAAGATAAAAAGAATTGCAGTGTTTTAGACACTGATCATAAGAGGATTGTGCAAAGCTCACCATTGTGAAATAGAGACTAAAATTACCAAAAACGAACATAACATATGTTCGTGAACACTGAGCATATGGTCAAGGAAGAATGTGCGATCAAGGTAAAGTAATTGCACTGTCAGCTTTTCACAGAAGTTTTTTTTTTTCCCCATTTCAATTCAGATCAACGAATTTTACTGTACATTTACTCTATGTAAGGCACCATCCTAGAAAAGCTTTTCTGAACGGAACTGGGAGACCCTTCCTCCAAGAGAGGATGGAAATGGGGGCAGATGTGGAAAGAGGTGACAGTAAGTTTAGGGCAGTCAGTGGTTTCTTCCAAGCAATTGCAGAACCAGAGATGATTAAATCTAGAATAAACGTAGAGATCATTTAATTCGTTTCTTCATTCACTTATTTATATATTCAACAAATATTTGTTGGGCACTCTACATGCCAAGATTTATATGAGGCAAAGAATGGCACAGTAGCAAATGGTTGAAAGATATAGTCAGTCCCTGCTGCACAAACTAAGGGATTTAATTTCTCTTCAGTAGCACATTAGCACTCTTTTGCTGGTAGGCACACAAAAATATAAACACATTTCCTTTAAAGTAAGCAGTTCTGTGACTTGAGATATCTTGAATAGAAGGTCAGGGAAAGAGGAGCTCATTTCTGGGCTTGCTGAGAAGAATCAAAAAAGAAGGAAGAATTCTACACCACTTTACTCTAAAATGCCCCAGGATCTTACTTCAGAATACGTGAAGCCAATCTCCTTTATCACATTGAAAATTCCCTTGACTGCGTGCTTTGAACTACTACTGGATTGACATGCTGAATATTTTCCTAATATACCCAGATTTATTACTAGCAGAACTAGACCTACTCTTGTGTTCTCATGATTTTCCTAGTCTCTCAATCTATGAATTTTGTTAAACATTATATTTTTATGATTTTCCCTACTTTTGAAATATTTGTGTTATTTGAAACATAGCATTTTATGAAGAATAAGTCCTCCAGCAGACTTAAGAAAATACCCCATTATGCAAATGGAAATAACATGGTAATTATATTATAAATACCAAATTTTATATATCAAGTAATATTGGTATTAAGCTCTGAAGAATTAGATTGGCTGTTACAATGAACAGCTACTCAATTAATAATAAAATATCAATTATCAATTAGGTATGATTACAAAGAAATGAATTAAATACTTTTAAATTATTTTCAGTGTTATTTTTCTGAGAATATATTAGACAAATGTTTACGCTTTTAATATTTCATTAACGGATGTTAAAAAATCAGTCTCTTGAAAATTAGATACTAGGATCCTTGAAAGTATACTTAGCACAGTCACTGTGATAAAACCAATCTCTTTAGTACTAGTTATTTCTTAAAATTGATCACATTTGTTGGTACTTAAAAGTTATTGTGCATAGTTTTACACATAAGAAATTGTTCAAATTACCAAGATATCTGCATATCTATCTATCTTATACTGAGATATGTAAGATACACACACACACACACAGACACACACACACACACAGTGAAAATAAAACTGAAGCAAATATCAAATATGGCTAATTTCATTTGCTAACTTTACATATGCTGGTGGTGAAAAGAACACTTCAAGATAAATATGGGCTAGACATTTAATATTTCCATAGTAATCAGATTAAACCTCTATATGGTGTGCGTATATACTTTTAAACTTGCTTTGCACAGGACAGGCGATAAAATTCACATTTCTTTACACTATGAAATAGATATTTTATTGAAAAATTGTGCAAATGTGTTTGGATACTATTCTCAGCTTTACGCCACTAGATATGTGATCTTTAGTAAATTGCTTAATCTAGTCTTTTCATCAACAGTATAATACAGTCAAGCAAAAACAGTAACATTTCCATATAAAAAAGTGGTTTAAAAAAATCCTATCTTTGGGGGCACCTGGGTGGCGCAGTCATTAAGCGTCTGCCTTCGGCTCAGGGCGTGATCCCGGCATTCTGGGATCGAGCCCCACATCAGGCTCCTCCACTAGGAGCCTGCTTCTTTCTCTCCCACTCCCCCTGCTTGTGTTCCCTCTCTCACTGTGTCAAATAAACAAAATCTTAAAAAAAAAATCCTATCTTTGATTGCTCTTCAAAAGCCTATATCTAACCACTCTAGAATTTAATTTGACTTGAAGAGATAATAAGAACAAGAAGTCTGGTTTTTCTTACACCAAACAACTGAATGTCAGATATATGTCACTTTTTCTCCTTCTTCCTAAATTTAAACAATAAGAATATGGAGATTATGTAACTCATTTTCTGCCCATTCTCTTAAACAAAATATGGCAATTTATAATTTTTATATTATGGAGTGCCTGGGTGGCTCAGTCAGTTAAGCATCTGCCTTGGGCTCAGGTCATGATCCCAGGGTCCTGGGATTAGGCCCCTGAGCCACATGTTGGGCTCCCTGCTCGGTGGGGAACCTGCTTCTCCCTCTCCCTCTGCCCCTCCCCCTGCTTATGTTTGTGTATGCACGCACACACACTCTCTTTCTCTGTCAGATAAATAAAATCTTTAAAAAATAAAAAATAATAACAATATGACACTCACATACAAATGACTATTTATATCACTTTTAATATTGTTTGTCATGCATAAGAGCCAACATTTTCTTAATTCTAGCCTGATTTCTCTTATGGGCAGTGCACTACTTTTGATTTTCCTTAAGTCATAGATGCTGGGGAAAGTATCCAGACAGTCAAGTTACTGATGGGTGGTTAGATATGGGAGTATTACCCCCTGGAGATCAGATAGGTCAGGAGTTCCCTGGCATAGTAGAGACTTCTAGTGCTCACCCATTTCTGATTTCCTTCTCCCTTCTGGGTTAAGAGGAAAATGACTCTTTTTAGCCCCTTTGATTTTTGGAAAAGACATATGACTAGTCTAACAAATGGTAAACATAACTTCTGGCTGAAACTCTTAAAAGTCAGTGTACCATTTCCATGTTTCCTTTTCCCCTACAATGATGACTTTGGAAGCCATTTGTTACGAGGGCAATGTCACTAAAAGGAGTCACCAGACAGCAAAGCACACTTTCTGAGAGTCATCAGCAAGAAATAACTAAGCCACTGAGTTTCAGGATTTATCTGTAGCAGCACCTAGTTAGTTACGTACCCTGGCCTAACATACCTGTGACCATCTGTGAGGAATGTGTGACAGCATAGGAGAAAAAGCCAGATCTAAATACAGCATGCATCACTATATTGGCTCTGGAACAGAAACTATAAAGGTGATTCCTTCCCTGTGTCAAAATTTGGTTCTTAACTACAACTCCCTACAAGAAACATAGAGGGACTAAACAAGCCAGTAAGATGAAGGTCATTTTATCCCAGGGATGGTAGGAATAAGGATGGAGAGATGTTAGAACATCCAAAATAGAAAAAAATATATTTTCTTTCACATCTAGTGTACTTAATATGTCTTTAATTTAGGAGAGATGGAGCAAAAATTTATTGTACTTCTTCATTTTATGTTTAAATCTAGTTTTGGAACTGACAGAGTGCAAGGTCCATATCTGATGATCATCATAATGATATGTTTTGCATGTGTGATAAGAGTATCTCCTAGATCATAAGCTTTGACTACATAGAATGCTGGATTAATATTAACATCTAAATTTTAAGGACAGAGATAAGAAATTTTTTATGTAGCTTCAAAGACATAGAGAAAATGAAGTTTATGTGGCAGGTAAAGTCGATGTAATTCACCAATATTTGCAAATTAAAAACCTAAGTGAAACACAATATTAATATTATGGAGATGACTGAGATGTGCTATATTCACTTATAGTCTCCAGAAAAGGGGGTAAGTAGGATTTGCCTATCATTTGGCAATGAAAAAATTCCAAGTAGGCTGATACTTCTCCACTGTGTAATTACTATGTTGTATTTACATGAAAGAAGAAATCAAAGTGGTTTGAATAAGGAACACTTATAATGTCAACCTTTAATTTAACATAAAATGTTTCCTTTCCTCTGAAATAAAAAGAGAAAATAGAAGGCTTCAATATTAGTTATGAGATTATAATTGACCTATTAGAGTACTCTCAAATGTGTCTGTGTGCTTGTGCTATGGGATTGTAGAGAAATGAAAAGTGCAGAAAGATCAGAAGCCTAAACGGCCAGGTTTACTCCTTAGTTGATTGTTTCAATAGAGGAACCTAGTATGGTTTTAACTGAGGGTCAAAATCAATCGAATATGGAAATATGGTTGATTTTTGTATATTGATCTTGTATCTTGCAACCTTGCTAAACTCACAAGTTCTCCAGCTTTTCAAAATAATTTCTTTGGTGGTTTTCTTTTTAGACTATCATGCTGTCTGAAAATGAGATAGCTTTGTTTCTATTTTTCCAACCTGTCTACCTCTGATTTTGTTTTCTTGCCTTATTGGACTGTCTAGGATGTCCAATATGATGTTGAATTTTAGTGCAGAGAGCATACATCCTTGTTTTGTTCCTGATCTTGCAGGAAAAGTATTCAATCACTCACCCTTAAGAATGATGTTAGCTATAGGATTTTGTGAAATATCTTTTATTATGTTGAAGAATTTCACTTTAATTCTTAGATTTCTGAGAGGTTTTGCTGTTGTTGTTGTTGATATAAATACATATTGGTTTTTGTCAAATATCTTTTCCACGTCAATTTAGATGATAAGATAGTTTTCTTCTTTAGTCTTTTGATATAGTGAATTATGTTGATTGATTCCGAATATTGAAACAACCTTATACACCAGTATCACCATCAATTGGTCATGATGTATTATCATTTTTATAAACTTCTGGATTCAATTTGTTAATATTTTGATGATTTTATTACATCTTTTTTATGGGGGACATTATCAAGTACTGACGAGGATACAAAGCAATTGGAACACTCGCACATTTCTAGTAAGAATACAAAATAATACAGTCACTTTGAAAAACAGTTTGACTGCTTTATACATTTGCTTTGTATAACCCAGAAATCTCACACCTAGAAATGTCACCAAGAGAAAGGCAAGCTTCTGTTAAAATAAAAACCGTTCATGAAATTCCAGAACAGCTTTATTCATAATACCCCAACTGGGAACAATCCAATGTCTTCCAATTGGAGAATAGATAAACAAACTATGATACATCCCTGCAGTGGGATACATAAAAAGAATGAACAACTGATTGACACAACATAGATCAATCTCAAATGTATTATGCTGTATAAAAGAAGTCAGACATGAAAGACTGCATACTATATGATTCACTTAAATGTCATCCTGGAAGAGGTAAAATAAGAAGCACAAAAGACAAACCAGTCTCAGTGGTCAAGAATAGGGGAAGGGGTTGGCTATGAATGGGAAAAGGGAACTCTCTGAGGGTGACGAAAATGTTCTGTCTTGAATGAGTTGGTTTTCAGTGATGATGTGCATTTGTCAAAACTCATAGAATTGTACACTAAAAATTATGAGTTTTACTGTATATAAACTTGACTCAACTTATAAGTTATACCTCAATAAACTTGACTCAAAAACAAACTACTGTTTTTTCAAATGACGTAAAGTACTATTATTGACTCGTAATCTAAAAATGTTACTCAAAATTAAACTACTGATTTCTAATAAAAATTTAGTAGTCTTTCTTATTAAACTATTTTTCTCCATACAAGTTTTCTTACTGAGCAGTCAGTTTACTTAAAGGTACAATTCTAACCAGTCCCATTATCATATTTTGAAGAAACACTTTAAAATATCTATAAACAGAATTCTGTGCTAAATTTGAGTTATCAAAGACTTATTCTTTGCTTAGTTTTTCAGAAGTGGTAGAATGTACCTGATCTCTGAGACAGAAACAAGCTTTTCTTTTCTTGTCACATGCTGTTCAATATAGCACATTTACCTCTTCAAGATCATGAGACAGGCCCACATTTGTAACTCTTCAGGAAAAAAAAAAAAAAAGAACTAGTATTTCATTGTTGTTGTTCATAACAAATTCAGGAATTGAGCTATGTACCATATGAAATCATTTTATAGAAACTTTCAAATTGCTGAAGTCTAATTGTCAGCTCCCTTAACACTGATGTAATCGATGGTTTCTAACCTGGGGATATTTTATGAACTTCTCTATTATATATTTCTACTTGAGTTTCATAATGTAGATTTTTTTTAAAGCAGTCATTATAGTAATATTGTTGTTGTCTTATATTCACCATATATTAACAATTAAATGAGGTAATTAGAAACAATTTTTAAAACTATTAAAGTAATACTTGGAACTTAGCACTCATTAAATGATGACTCCTACTTGTATTATTATTTTTTAAAAATAATTAGTATACAACTTCTAGGTAAAGTTTGATGAAAAAATTAGAGGTTTTATTTTTTATGAAAAAAATTAGAGGTTTTATATATTGGGGAGTATTTCAGTTCTTTAACTGGACTCTCCTAACATCTGAGAGCACCGCTAGGAAAGAATCAAATAATTCAGTTGTATACTTAGTAAACTGGCTGCACATGGTGAGAACTTGATAAATTTTAGCAATTAAAAATAATATCTTACTATTATAAATAATAACAACAACAGCAAGAATGGCCCACATAATCTTTATCAAGAAGGATAAAAGCAGTAGTTTTGTGGTTATTTTAAGGACAGTGATTGCAAGCCTGGGGTGTAGGCTTAACAGAAATAAAGATAAACTGATAAAATCATCCCTTGGATTACTAAGAAATGCACCAGCTTTACTCTGTTTTCTTTTGGGTTGGTATAGAATAGAAACCTTTTATAGGGATCACTGAGTGTTTTGGCTCAAGAGGGCTGCTTGTATTTTCCATTTTCATGAAGTGGGAAGAGGAGAAAGCAGTAAGAATAGCTCATAAGGTGGTACTGGTAATGTGAGCAAGGCCAAGGAAATGTGTGCCAATTTTGCAATTAGGTGGCCTAATAATTTTTGAAATAATATTTTCAAGGCTGTGCAGCCTCCCTCTGATCTGCTTCAAATAGAAACATTCTACGTGGAGGAGACAAAAAGGACTCCAAATGCCCTTTACTTTTTCCTTTTATCGATGCCTTAACCAGTGTTGATATGTTACATTATAGTTTCAAGTACACTGTAGTCCTTGAAGTTGAATGGCTAAGATCCATTAAAGAATTCAAGTTACGAATAAAGAAATAGTTTAAGCCTCGTAGTTTTCCACATTAACAATGTCCTCCTACTGCTCTTTAGATTCATTTTTCAGGTGTTAATAGCTTGGACACACAAAGTTTGAATCATTACCTCATTGTTATTGATGCATAGTTTGTCTCTGGAGATAAACCCTGCATTTATCTTCATGTATGTTTTATCATGAAAAATTACCAGGGAAAGACTCCAGTAGAGATTCAGTCATTTAATTAAAATAAATGTATTCTGTTAATGAATAGAATTAAGCCTACAATACACATTCTTTGATTTTATTTGTATTTAAGGTTCTTTTTTTAAAATTCCCCAAAGAATTAATTATCCTATATATAATTCTTCTGATCTTAGATATACTTTAGAGCAGTTGTTTCAAGCTGTGTTCTACTGTGCCCTGGGAATTCTGGAAAAGCTTTCCAGGGGCTATTGTGGAATGGAATGTAGGTGGGTGGCAAATGATCAGGGCCTTCATTTTCACCCAGCTTGAAAAGTAATCAAGATTTTATCTAATTTATATAATGGGAATCACCATTAAAAAGTAAAAAAAAAAATGTTTCTCAACTAAAAAAACAAATATTCTGGAAGCTGAATCTCTAGCCAGTACCATCTTGCATCCTCCTTTAATAATGGAAAACTATTTTCAAACCATGGTACTGAGATTCTTAGGAAAGAAATACATCCTACATTTTATTCATTATATTTAAAAAATGGTTTAAAAAATCAAAAGGTACTAATTTTATATGCAATGTAATATTAAAGAAGCATAGAGAAATTGATGTGACAGAAAATTAGAAATCTATCAGTAAATTTTCTAAGACCTTGTCATTGGTATAAAATTATTAATAAGTGAAGTCTGTTTTTTTAAGTAATATTTTAGTTATTTTTAGTATATCATCTCTGTCAAGGCTATAATTTTCACTGAAGTGATTCTGAAGAGTTTTGGTTAAACAATTCCAAATATCACAAGCAATGAAGTGTGTTAAACAAAAAACACCTAACAAAAATAACAAAATGAAATAATTACATCTCCAAAGACATTTAGAAAATTATGAAAACATACTAAAGCATATATATGTAGATAAGTACATTATTTGTTCTCCTTTTTGAATGCTAACATACTCACAAACTAACAAAAATAAACTTAAGTACTGAAAAACCATTTTTTCCAACTTTATTAGTGTTCTATTTATATTGATTAAAGCCATATATATGCATAAAACTAGAGACCTATTTAAAGATAGCACAAATACTTTAAAACTTTTTCTTATTACTTTGTCCATGATAAATATTATGAAAAAGCAAATTTCAAAATAAGCATATTTTAAATTTTTACTTTTTTGTTGCACTGTCAACCAGCAATCGCTGATCAGACTTCAGTGATGCTTAATATTTGCAAATTGTTTCTCTAGCTCTACTTTAATTTGGTGAATTGTCAGGAAAAAAAAAATCCAAATTAACGCTAAGGTTGTAACATCTTTCTCCACTCCATGGCTGATTTTCAGATTGATTAACAACCACGAAGACATGGAAAACAATAAGAAAGGCTATACAGAATGGATGTAGGGTCTGCCAACTGTAATAACCATAGCATGCTAACTACAAGGCAGTTCTGCCCTCTTCTGTTGAGTTTTCCAGCTTTAATGGTTTATTAATTACACTATGTTCCAGGAAGGTCAACTCTACAAAAGATCATCCAGCTAGTCAATGAATCAAGGCTAAGGCACTAAATTCCTGCTTTCTAGTCTTTTCCCGGTGGTTAACCACTTAATTCAATAATTTGCTTTCTGTTGGAGGCATTTTCCATGATAATTACTTCAATGTTCAATTTACTTTGTAAGTTTTCCTCTGGTATCAATGACAAATCCTGAAACTTAAAAAAAAAAAAAATCCAGCTCCTTACAACATTTTTTTCAAGAGTTCCTTTATTTATGTATCAGAGAGAGAGAGAGAGCACAAGTAGGGGGAGTGGCAGGCAGAGGGATAAGCAGGCTCCCCACTGAGCAATGAGCCCAATGCGGAACTGGATCTCAGAACTCTGGGACCATGACCTGAACCAAAGGCAGATGCTTAACTGACTGAGCCACCCAGGTGTCCTGTCCTTACAACTTTCTTTTTTGTCAGTATTCACTTTGTCTATATTGTAAAAAGTCTTAGAAATCATAGTTACAACAAAGGAAATGTCCCTGTCAAAACCTGGGCAATGAAATAAGAACACAAAATCAGAAGAGAGAATAAGCTAAGAATAATAAAAAATGGAAATTAATACTGGATCAGAATGTTGATTTCAAATCCACACTTATAACATAGAGACTTCACTATCTTCCTAGTGGTTATTGAAATAATAATTTACGAATCCTGATTTCCATTTCCTTATAAAGTGCAGATGGTCAGTGATATAAGGGAAGAACTACTGGTATACACTGCATTTATCTTCATATATGTTTTTTCATGAAAAATTACCAGTGGAAGACTCCACTTGAGAGTCAATTACTTAATCTAAACGAACCATTAATTGTGTAGTATGGTGTTGAGTGTGACTGCAGATACACACACTGTGCTGTGGTTATCTTACGGTTAATATAGGTAGATAGAGTTAGCTCCTTTTGGTAATCTCTAACAAGTTCCTAAACCTTCTGTCAAGATTATGCTCTAAAAGATTAAATAAATAGCACTCATTCCTAGTTACTGTAAAACTGGATATTTCACTCTATTTCTACAAAGTCTATTCACACAAATTGGGAATGTGGTGGGTGTCACACCACAGGAAACAAATGATGTAGTGAAATTCCTCTTAATCAAATTTAGATCTGGTTATGTTATTCTATCAGAGTAGAGGAGGCAAGGAATGAGTTCCACAGAAATGTATCATTAGTTTTTCTAAAGTTTGAGAAAAATACTTTAAAAGGAAAAGAATATCGTTGTGGCCACCTCTGTGACAGAAATCCATTGATAATTTTGAATGATTTTAAACTTTCAAAAAGACAGTTTACTTGCCTTTCATTTTAGATGCATTATCAGTTGCCTTGTTAAAAAAGCTAAAATCTGCTTGGGTTGTCTCGCCTGCTGGTTACAGTAAGTTATCCCTCTTTCATGGCTATACTATGCACATTGTCAATAACAGATTCTTTCTCCTCTGTTCACAGTCAAGTATCTTTTTTTGCTGATTAAAATAGCTTCATATTGCATGCTTCATGAAACCTCTAAATACTTGTTTTAAATCACAACTTTGCTTTTTTAAAAGAGTGATATGCTCCTCTTTCTAAAAGACCATCTGCTTTCAAAGGACAATGGTTTTCATGAGTAATTCTAAGGAGAAACACAGTTATTACACTTTAACACATTTTTGCTAGAATAAAGGGTAACATTCAACTACTATATAAATACATTGAACACTTTTTGTATAGTACTTAAAGGCCAAACTGTCTTTACTGTAATAAGTGTTTCTATAACAGATTTCTCTGGTCCCAACTTCTAAGGTTAAGTGACAGAATCGCCACAGTAAAGGAAAAAGATTGTCAAAAATATTATAATTTAAAAATCATTCATAGTTATCAGACTTATTGTCACACAAAATTAATGCTCCCAAGTTCAAAATCGCTACTTTCATTTGCTTTCTCATTATAGAGACTAGCAAATGAAACTCTTTACAATATATAATGACTATTTTTATTATATGAATCACTTGTTGAAATACATATACTTTTTAGTCCAAATTGCTTTGTATTATTACAGCTGTTTAGAGTCATTCGCTTTTTGAAACTTTAAATTCTTCAATTTACTTATATTTTTCTTTTTCTTTTTTTTTTTTTAAGATTTTATTTATTTATTCAACAGAGATAGAGACAGGCAGCGAGAGAGGGAACACAAGCAGGGGGAATGGGAGAGGAAGAAGCAGGCTCATAGCGGAGGAGCCTGACGCGGGGCTCGATCCCATAACGCTGGGATCACGCCCTGAGCTGAAGGCAGACGCTTAACCGCTGTGCCACCCAGGCGCCCCTACTTATATTTTTCTTAATATAGTGCCTCAATTATGTTAAAGTTCGAGGCAGCTCTTCGGAACTTAGATTATTTCCCTTCCTTTTTCTACTTATCTATCTTTCTATCTATCTCTCTATCTCTCTATCATCCATCTATTTATTTATTTACATCTGTTCAGAGATAGATAGGGCTTTTTATTTCTGATGATTCTAATTAACTTGGAATATTATTGAAACTGAACTAGTAGTTGATTAAGTAGCCATGGTTCCTTTGTTACAATGTAATAAAAATAGTTGAAGGAGATAAGAATAAATGAAAAAATAATTTAAAAATGCATTGCAAGTAAGCATGTGATGAATAGTATTAAATTAAGAAATAAAGTAAGAGAGAGAAGAAATGGGGCTGGGAGAGGAGAGAAACAAGACCACAGAGAATAAAGATTTAACACTTCAGTAGTGTACTAACTCAAAGGAAAACAGTAAGACTGGAATCACGTGTAGCACAAGGACCATCAGAATGACTAGCAAGATGGAAATGGTGTGAATACAAGGAGAAGGACAGAAAAAATGAAGGAGTTGAAAAAAGTAAGATATGGAATAAAAACAAGCCAATGATGACACAGTAGATATTTGGCAAGCAACAATATAAAAGCCACTCACTGAAAAATCTCTGTAGAGCTCTTTAGGTCTAATTTTTAGATCTAATAATTAGATCACCTACTTATCACCTTTTACTCCCATCCTTGGAACATATATTTTGGTCTGCAAGAAAGTAACTGTCTCCCCATATCTGGAACATTGGTGTGGTACTTACAAATGTGTTTTAACCTTGACTGATACAAAATTCCATGAAAGGTCATGAGCTAAACCACAAGAGTTGCTAATGGAAATATATTCCCTTTGCATCCCTGCATCTCTGAAGTAAGGAAAATGGGAGATTACTGATTCTAATTGACAATGGGGGAGGCTTACTATTATATCAAGACAAATGCTTCACATTTTGTAAAACCTAAACTCCTATAAATCATCTGATTACAAATCTCAAATTAAATGAAACACCAGGTGAAGCTCTTTTGCTGTCAAACCTGATTAAAGTCTGTTCAGACTGGAAGGCTGCAGTCCTTGCCAAAATCTACCCTAATCAGTTTTTCAAGTGTAAATTTATCTGAATGAACAGACTTATTTTTTTTAATGAACATATTACTTCCTTATAATTGCAGATTAATTAGTTTGTTAACTGCTAAATATTTATAATACAAAGTACATCATATATTTAGGGTATGTGAGTAATAAGATGCTTAAGAAATATTCTATATATTTAAGAAAGATATAACAGAATCTTTGAAGTATCTTTCCTGAAACTCCAAATATATTTTAATAAAGTATATAATTTGTATCTAATGGTACCAGAGTAGTAGCAAAATTAAGTCTTATGATCAGTCAAAAGAATACTACTTAAAGCAGTCTTCAGACAATGCTACATCAAAAATTCAAAGTCAGCTTTTTTCAATATGTAAGGAACATTCCATATTTGGAATCAGGTAGTATTATTTTTATCAGAACCTGGAAATATTTTCTATATCGGGCAGTATTATTTTTATCAGAACCTGGAAATATTTTCTTAAAGGCCCATCTGTATTTTTATCACAGGCTTGTTGATTGGTGAAATAAATAGAGCAGTAAAAATACTGCTTTGAGCAAAAATCTCACAATGGTACCTTGGGTTCAATGCAATTAAGTATTTAAAGATTTTTCCCATGAGATTGATTTGGTTACTTTTAAGTTACTGAAAATTATTTTGAAAAAAAGCTAATAGATCTATAGTGTTTTCTGGATTGTTGAAGGTAAGGTAAAAACAGTTTGAAAAAATATTTGGCAGGCATAACGGGAACCTCGTTGCTTTTGGCACAGATATCCATTCCTTACATTAGGATGTCTTACTGGAAGTTAAGCAAAGGGAATGTATATTTATATTTAACTTATTTATACTTATTTATTTATACTTATATTATTTTACCATTTATACTTATTTTTGCCTATTAACCATACTTTCCATTTCCCATGCTATCACAGAAAAAAGGACCCAAACATGTATCAAGTAAATAGATCACTTGTCTTTTATAGAAAAATATCACACTGTGTGTGTGCACATGACGGTGCAGGCTGCCTGTGCACACACACACCAGATTTTGAAGGAAGATAGACGCAACTGTCAAAGTTAGTGTGGGGATACACCTCTATTTTTATTTTCTAATTCAGCAAATTAAATTCTTAATTCAGATCTGGCTTTTTATTTTGTTGTTGTTTTGATAAATAATGAGATCATCAATTCAGAGGGGTTTAGATCTATATTAGTAGGAGGCACACATGCAAACTGTAAAGGACAGAAAGAGAGGATGCACATCAATGGGGTCTATATTCCAGTCACGGTCGTGAGGTTTATTAACTACACGTCCTTAGGCCAGTTGCTTTACCTCACTAAACTATAGGGGTTTTCTTGTTTCTTTTCTTCATCTGGAGATTATGTTCAACTTTCTTCAGTTCCTAGCACCTACAAGTGTCCAATTAATCAACCTATTACTATTAAGAAACAAAGAACAGAAGTCGAGAGCAAAAATCTCTCTTGAAGCAAAATTTAATAAGAACTTGGCAGTCTCAATCCTCATCACATGTGGCTCGTGGTGGGGCATCCAGGTACAATTTATCCTTGAGTTAAATCTTAAACAGAACCCGATCTCCTCCACTTAAGGGTATACCCTAGAGAGCCAATCAGATCACTGTGATTCCCTAAGCTTAGAATTAACCTGTATCTGATTTGTTAAATCAGTTTAATTTTTGAGGAATAACAAATTCTCCCATTCTGTCAAATATTAGTCAAGCCCAGAAAGTTGAAAACATACAAACTTACATTTATATTCCTATCAATTCCTATCAAGACTATCAGAAAAATAACTGAGTGGTAATGCAAATCCAATTACTTGATTCCAGTCAGAGTGCAGCAATTCCACATTCATATCTGCAGAATCTACTAACTTCAGGGTCAACTATTTCCAAACACACGCCTATCACTAGTAAAGAAAATACCATTATCATTGTGTTGATACTGCCTTCTGGTTTAGCATTGTTGGTATGTATCCGGCCTGCTTTGCCTTAATTTGGATACTGTTGTAGTTAGGTTTTTTCATTACTAGGATTGGTGTGGATTTTTCTTTTTCTTTCTCTTTCTTTCTTTCTTTCTTTCTTTCTTTCTTTCTTTCTTTCTTTCTTTTTTCTTTCTTTCTTTTTTCTTTTTTTCTCTCAGTTTCAACCTGCGTATACAAATATTATTTTATTTTGTTTTATCTTATTTTATTTTTTATTTTTTAGATTTTATTTATTTATTTGACAGAGAGAGACAGCCAGCGAGAGAGGGAACACAAGCAGGGGGAGTGGGAGAGGAAGAAGCAGGCTCCCAGTAGAGGAGCCTGACGTGGGGCTCGATCCCAGGACTCCGGGACCATGCCCTGAGCCGAAGGCAGACACTTAATGACTGCGCCACCCAGGCGCCCCTATTTTATTTTATTTTATTTTATTTTATTTTATTTTATTTTATTTTATTTT